>NC_086081.1:11383671-11703215 GCF_948474715.1 Cydia amplana | reverse complement strand
TAACTTGTGGTTTGTATTTTAAAACACTTTAAAATTTATTCGAACACGCAATGTATTACGAAATTGATTATGCCTGTACGGTGACAAGGCTGACGGGCAATGTCAATTAGACGGAATTTAAAGTACATTGAAAATATTATTTAGTTTGTTTGAAAAAGGGACAATTTTAAGACTACATAATTTCAAAAAGTTGTTGAACAAAAGTTTTATTGTTTGATGAGTAGAATCTACGTTTTAATTATTCGCCCGTGTTGTAGGCCACACACTGTATAGATATATTTGCAGAGAACTATTACGTACATCAATCCTACGTTTAGCGGTGATTAAGAATCGTAAATTCCTTCTAAATAGTTACATATGAAGCCAGTATTTTTTTGAATTTAATTACCTAAGGATTTTTCCTAGACGCATTTAAATATATTGAGCATAAATTGCCTCTATAACATGCATTTATTTATACGCGATCGCTTACCAGATTCACCAAAAACCAGAGGTCCCACAGGGCATTAAGTAAGACGTAACAGAGGGCTGGCGAGGCCGAGGGTTCAGCTAGGATATTGCCTAATCATGGCGCACCCCTGCCAGTTGTTTTACACCCGCCGGCTAACGCGATCAATTAACACGGATTTGTATGGCTTTTTGGGGCTATTGGATACTGTTTATAGTATAGTGCGAAAGCTTAAGTTTGGAACTGAATATAAAATAGAGTAGGTAGTAAGTTCAGTTTCATTCTTTACAGATATCAATTCTGTTATTGCTTTTAAAGTATGTATAAAATACTTTAATTAATTTTAAATTCTAGATTGTTAAGCGATTGACACTAGTTTTATACATAGAAAGCGACGGCAGAGTCTATTTTATATAGATGAAAGCTTAGTAGACTTACATACTTAAACGTTCTAAAATTTTAAAAAGAGAAAAGCTTTGAATTTAAAATTGTTTGTCTACATATTTTGTTTTCAAACCATAACCGTAACGGTAAACACAAACCAACCCCATTCTCCTTATCTGAGTAATTGAATTGCCAGCTTAATAATGCGTAAAACAATCGTAGAATCGGAAAAGTAACATTGCTCCGAGCAGTTTACGGGTTATTAATCCTGACAAAGCGCAGAGGAAGGGTTAAAGGCGGTCGCTGAAATATTGTGACGTTTGCCGGCCGGCGTGTAATTTACATTTTTTGTGTTGTTCTGCCTTTTTTATGTGACCTACAGACCCGGATAAAGTGTATAAGTACGGAGGTTGAAAAATTAATTTTAATAATTTCATTACCTATATTTGACATGACCTGATCCTGGTACTTTAAAAAAAAACACAATTCTTTCGGAACACTTAAATGCGTGTTTGTATAAAATGTGCCGACCAAAATATATTGCCACTATCCATAAAAAGTCAAACTACAAGTTTTCTTTTATTGCATCAACTAAATCGGTATCCGGGGCTACTTTTTGTACCTAAGTACCTACTCTTATGTACTTACATTTGTTCTGAAGAGATCTAGATCGAACATATTTGTCAAGTCGTTATCGTTACAATTACGATCAATCAATTAAATCGGTCTTCGTTTGGACGATACACAAATTCGTAATACCAACGCCAAGATTAATGTGACCGTCGATCAAGCAGAACTCCTCATTGTTGTTCATCGCGTAATTTTAACTTTTATGCCCGCCTGCAATAGATAGTCCCTTAATGTTCAGTAAATATCGTATTGTACAACGTTACGTTACAAGCCAAATGAGATCGGAAGGAACGGGATACAGAATAGACCCCCGACCATTCATCATTCGCTCAATGAGGCTACAACAATCGGACAACAAGCCATAGAGCGTCCGAGTCATTGTGTGACGTAATTTTATCAAAAATATCGGGCGCGACAATGGCTCGTTGCGCCGACAAAAGTCGGAACCGGATGCGATTCGCGTCGTCCCGCCGACAAACGCAAGAGATGTTTTTTACGCAATCTTCGATACAGATAACGTGACAGACATTTGCTAATGGTGATGCTTTAATAACATTGTTAGAGAGTTTTATTTTGCCTGGCTCGTGCGAAGATTCACTAGCTATAATTATACAATGCGCGATTGTTACGAGATGTTTCCACCCACAACTCGCGGGCCCATCGCTCATCGCCACCGACAATCGGAAATGACTTACGAACTTCGGAACTTTTAGTGCCACTTGTACTTTTGATATTGTCAAAATGATCATTGCATTGTTGCCCTCGATTGTATAAAAAAATACGTGTACCTACATGCAGGTGTGCCCATTATCATGGTCCATCGCTTTGATGGTCTTAGAGTCTGATTAATGAAAGTTGTAGCCGCTTCATACGTTTACGCTTCATATGCAGATACATTTAGGCTAAGTTTGCTTAACGATTTTTAGGGTTCCGTACCTAAAGGGTAAAAAACGGGACCCTATTACTAAGACTCCGCTGTCCGTCCGTCCGTCCGTCCGTCTGTCACCAGGCTGTATCTCATGAACCGCGATAGCTAGACAGTTGAAATTTTCACAAATGATGTATCTCTGTTGCCGCTATAACAACAAATACTAAAAATAAATAAATATTTAAGGGGGGCTCCCATACAACAAACACGATTTTTTTGCTCTATTTTTTGTTGATGGTGCCGAATCCTCCGTGCGCGAGTCCAACTCGCACTTGGCCGTTTTTTTAAGTACATAGGTAAGTACAAAAAATACATGTACCAAGCTTCCCAATAAATTTTCCCAAGCTTAGCCATGCCCGAGAAAAACTAAATACCTACATACCTAGCCCTTGTTAAGAATAGGGCGGTTTTCTCACGAACTCTCGATTTTCGAATACTTCACTGAAAAAACCGAACAAAAAACATTTTCCGTGTATAGGTAAGTACTTACTTACGTACCTATTAGAATCTAGCACGTAGTTTCCTCCTTCGTTAACTAGACTCTATAATGACAATGACTGTGTGCGCTACGAATCATCCAGGAACCCTTTTCAATAAACGGATAAATTGACCCTATAAAATTGGCACAATTTATAGGTGCACAGACCAATTAATAGCCGAGTCATTAACGGAGTGCGACAACGTTGACACAAACGGCGTCGTGGCGGCCATTATTGGAGTTTTACTGTTATCGCATATCGTAACGCTCATCGTGCACCGTGTAATTAGTCCACAATGGTAACAGCGCCCGCCACTTCGGTTTCTCTCACCCCTACAAAAGCTGCGAATTCAACAGTTATCACAAAAACCACCGCCGGTTATGTTCCACGCAGAGGATGTGACTTTGAGCAGGCCGAGCAATGGTGATAAGAATTAATAGAAAACCACCTAACCGACCTACATGGTCACGTGCACAGTTATAGGCAGCACCGAAAACATTAGTTGTCACATATAACATCAACGTTTGACGTTACACGCAAGCTAGGTGGTTTTGACCAGACCGCGCAATGGAATGTTTAATAGATTTTGTACCGGATTTAATACCCTGACCAGTCACGCTCACCCTTATAACCGCATGTGAATGTGACCATACCTGTTGTCACAAACACCAGTGCCGTTTACGTTTTATGTGGATGATGTGGGTAAGAGCAAACCGAGCAATGAATAGGTTGCTAATTTTAATAGTCAGGTCCACCCATAATTTTATTGCATGTGGAATCAATGCGACCGATATAAAACATCGGTTAGTCATCGCAACAATACGACGGGCACATGCCCATCGTATTGTTGTTGCTACATAGGTACAAATTGATTTTTCGCTTCGCCGTTCAAGTCAATGTCATGGGGGACGGTTTTTCCTGTTATTAGGGTAGTTTTCATTCGCCATTCGCCAATTCATTAGTGACGAAAATTTCGTATTGAGGATTTTACATGGGTATGCCTTTATTAGTACCTAGAATATACCGTTTTTGTAAAAATGAACAAAAAAATTAAATCAAAAATGCATTTCTCTTTCTAAAACAACATTATTTTAGCATAAGTGCCTACTGTAAAAAAAGGAAAAGAATAGTTTTTGTGAAGATGAAATTTTAAATGACACGTAATTTACAAAATATTAACACAAAGGTAATGCGCTACCAGTAACCGCCACTTTCACGGTACAAAAATGTATCTAACTATCCACCAAAATCTCCAAAAAGCCGTAACCCCAATCAATTTAAAATTCGACTTCCATTGTAGATGGACCCTTAAAGGCACCCGCCCGGCTGAATGCATTCTCCTACAGAAAGTTAATAGCCAAAGGAAGGAAGTAAATAGTCTTTATTCGATTAACAGTGGCAGCGGCGACGTTCAAAGAGACTGCTACCATTGCACAAGGGAAAAAACTTCTGGATACTCTTCATTCAAATGGTAATTCAGAGCAGGAAGCATGACTTGCAATTTGGACTTTGAAATGGAGTTGAACTTTTGCAGTTGTTAAGTTTTAAGTAGTAGTTACTCTACCGTACTTTAGCTATCAGAAATTTACCTATAAGTTAGGCGGTCCCTCATGAGAGGGCTGGTATCTTTTTCAGCAGGTTATATTAGGCCAACATTAATATGCGAGTTAAATGTTTTAATAAAATAATGGGAGATTGAAATCTATTTTTCACACAATGTTAAATTGAAGAAGTTTTAATTATCTACAACAATTATTTTGTCAATATTTTGAATAAAATTATATCCGCTCAAGCAAATACAAATATGCATAATGCATGTTGGACACGTATTAGCGCGAACTAGGTGGGACAGGCAGGAGTAATTGTTTGTAAGTAACATGCTAAATACGCTGCCGTCGGCTCCCGGCGCGGCGGGCGGGAAGTAATAGACCTTCACCAGTTAATTACAGCTGGCATTGCACAGCTTAGGTGAGTCGATCGCTCAAGAAAACTAAGGTCACTTTCTTCTCCTGTTAAGGATCGCGCCGTGGTCTGTCTCCATGATTGCCGCGCAATTTCAATCAGCTATCTTGTTCTCTAATATTTCATAACATAACGCCTGTACCCAAGCCTGTGTGATTAAAAGCAGCAGTATTAGAAGAAGTGGTGGGTAGGGCTCTACGTGTATTTCCAGAGCCTGGGATTAGGGAAACAATCAAGTACCGATTTCAAAATACATATACTCTATGTAGGTACCTGTTTTAAGGTAGTAAATCTACCCTGCTTTGGTGACAACGATTATAGTACCGAAGGTGACCCTATGAACTTTCAATTGAGATTTTTATATAAGTACACGTGTTAATTTTGTAAGTAAATATGTCGTAGCCTGGAAACGTTGGACTCGCCTGAATGTAACAGCAACAGCAATGGGAATTTACTGTTTGATTGAAAAAGAAGGTTAAACGGAGTAACGTCAAACTCAATTATGTTTACTGTGTGTTGTTAAATTATGATTGAAGTTGTATGGTAGCGTTTTGCTCATCCATAAGAAAGCGATAGGATTAGGATGTATTTAAATTTTACAAAAAGGTCGAGATTGGGTAGCCTACATATTCCTGCAGCGTAAATGTAACTTTAGATTTAGAGTGAATTTATTTGAATAAATACTGTTATTTTTTTTATACAGTTATGGCCTGGATCTGAATATTTTTTTTCAGCAGGATAGTTTCTGCTTTGAATGTTCCGACAAATCATACCTAAGTATCTATTACAAATTCAGATCATAACCGATTATTGCAATCGAAATAAGCCTTCAGATGCCTTTTGGCTATTCAAAATGCCACTAAAAATGTGCACTAAGAATTAATATTAACACGGCTTTTTCTTATACTGACTATCATAATACCTATTTTAAGCGGAATCTGTAGGAAGTGTCAGCAGGATATATCAATAAATGCGACCTTTGTATCAAAGGGATGCATTAAATATTTTTGAGTTTTTATTGCCATTGTGGTGTTCAAAAATAAATCCGTACTCTAAAAAACACAATGATAATTTGTCATCGAAGAATGATTCGGAGGCACCTGGCCTCCACGCGACCCCTAACCGTACACTGTGTACCGTACCTTTAGCAATTCGCAACGCGTCGACTTTTGTCAATATGGTTGTTTAATTTATATTATGTGATCTTCAAATTTTATTTAAGTACTTCTTCAAATATGTGCAGATGCGGCGGGGGGCGGGGACTGGCAGATGCGCGCTACCCCTACTTTCGGTTTATGTATTTTAATGATTTTGCACAATAGACAGCGTGTGAGGCATTTATCATACTCGTTTAATGGTACCGCTCTGAAATAAAAACCAGTTCACCACAAGTCTGATTATACGAATACAAAAACTGGCACTTTAATTTTAAGAGTTTGAACAAAGAGGTCGTTGAAAAAAAAGAAAAGCTTATTTTCAAATATGGCAACCCGGCCGGTGGCGCCGGCGAAATTCGCGGTCGACGAATCGACTTCCTGCGCACTGTTTCCCGCCAAAATGGATCTTTTCCGGTGCGTATTTGTCATTTTTGTATCGCAACTCCGTGGAATAGCTATTGTTCAAAGTGATTTTACTCACTGAAGAAGTTGCAACGGATTGATGGATAAAATAATTTAGTTATTAGTTTTATTTTCTAATAATTTTGCAACAAATAGGTATGTACTCCCTATATAACGCAATATACTAGACTTTGTATCTTATTTTGTTGAAATACGTAATTTTGATCAATCACTTATTTATTACCTATTTACGGATAATCGGTTTCCTTAGAAGGCGGCGCATGGGTAAAAACGATTAAAGCTATCAATTAAAGCTAATTGAAATGATATTAAAATTCCTCTTCTAAAGATTTCAAAAGAAAAAACTTCTTCGCGTGCCGTCTACTTTCATATCACTCTTCTCAATGAAAGACCGAGTAGATCAGTTAGTAGTGATTCACCGTTTATATTTAGCTCCACCGGTTACATACTCTACTATTTTTGGCAGCGACTGTTTCCACGGTTTTCCCGCTGGCATCATATTCGCAATCCGTTTACTAACGAACTCGTTACCGGTCGTAGCCGAAGATTAATATCATGCGGTGCGGGCACCCTTATCGCATGGAGAGATCACTTTCAGGTCGCGGTTAATGAACGTTGACTATGCAAATATAAATAAATATCACTTGTTTAAGCATCTTAGTTTAGTTATACAAGTACATAATAATATCGTATACATAATAATATCCCACTTCTGAAGTGTAAAAATAACAACACCTTGAAGATATTTATCCATTTATTTTCTTGTCTTCTTCCATTTCACAATAATCTCTTCTCTTGACAACCGCCTGCTAGCACGACTCAACAACCCAAGAGAGCTGTCCGCCAAGTGTCTTTCTTTTTATACCCAACCAATAACAGTCTTCAATTTCAAACTACCCTTAACTTTAAAAACGTATTAAGTAGGTATGCTAGGTCTTATTTCAAACTACCCGTAACTTTAAAAACAAATTAAATAGGTATGCTAAATACCAAAAACCCTACACTTGTTTTATTTGAAATAGAAAGACATTTATTCCATAAAGCACACATACACAGGACAGGACAATAAGATGAAAGAAATAAGATAAACAGAAAATAATTAAAAACAGCAAAACAAAGATAAAAAAGTACACACACACTTGGGAAAACACATACCTATTACTTACACGCATATTCAAAAACCGGCCTGATTTTCATTTTAACACTTGGTCGGCACAGGTAATATTTTTAGCATATTTTATGAGTGATAGAGAAAAAAAATTACGTAACTACAATTTTTAGACTTTAACAGGAAATGGTAATACTATCGCACATTACCTTTTTTTAACTTTGGTGAATCTAAGATAGAGCGATAACCATTCGGAAGGGTAGCGGTGTTCCAACTAATTGTGAGAACTGATTGCGTAATTAGCGCTAAAAGTCACAGAGGGCGCGGGAAGCGACCCCGCGGGGAGCGCGTTTTTATTTATTTTGAACATAATTGTTGTCCTACAAAATAGGTAGCTTTGTGTAAACGATGGCTCCAGATGAATTCAGGCTCTTTATGATGCTCCAACTTTTAGGAGCCTTCAGATCTCGGTCTGCTGCTGACCAAATTTTTTATCGTATAGTAGGGAACATAAAGGGTAAAGATTTACATTTTACAGTACCCAACTGGTATTCAATCTCAAATTCGAATTGTGCCAAAGAGTTTATGAGGTTATACTTAATAAAACCTCCAATGAGTATCCCATAGCTGTGAGAATTGAATTCGTAATTAGCGCGACCATCGGCGACAAAGGGCGCGGGAAAAGGGAAAACCCGGCAAACCCGCCCTTCGTTTGTTTTTTACCGCACCCGTGGGACTGTTTAATTACTAATGTTTGCGTTGGTGTCAATTTAGTGTTTGTCGACACGCTTTTATGATTGCTGACTAGACTTAATAAGTGGGAACTTCAATAACGTTCTCGATCGGTAACTACATTTAATGACATGATTATGTACCTAACCATCACCATGCTTTCCCTTCCTAGATGGCAATTTCAGGACTTTATATAACCACTTTGATGAATTGTAATATTTTAGTAGACACTTGACAATATGTAGAGGTATATTTATTACTTAGATGTTTAACTTATTAAAAAAAATGCAGTGACACAACACACATACATATTTGTATTTAGCTAACTATTACCATACTAGCGACCCGCCTAGGCTTTGCACGGGTTAACAAATTATACATAAACCTTCCTCTTGAGTCACTCTATCTAGTAAAAAAACCGCATCAAAATCCGTTGCGTAGTTTTAATTTTCCCTGTCATTGTTATTGTTCAATAAAAATTAAATAATTAAACTAAAATATATTACGACGCCTAGTGAACAAAGTTACGATCCTAGCAGCACTTAATGCTCATTCAGCGATGATCCATAAAACTTATTGAAAGGCGAAACAATGCGAAAGCATCAATTTATTTCAATTTACACGATGTGCATTGTTTTGTTAGGGCGGCGTTCCCGCGCTTCCGCTCTTCCGACACGTGCCGCGCCATCTTCGAATTGCACCCTACAATATTATACCGGTGTTGCCAGTATACAATAAATAAATAAATATTCGAACAAAAAGCTACGCGATTCTCAACCATAGATAAGTCCACTAAGGTTCATTATTGTAAATTTAAAAATAATCCGTTACGTTGACGTTTAAAAGTTGATTGTTTTATCTGTCGCACTAATGTTGTTTGGTAATTATTTGAAACGTGTTGCCGGTACGTGTATAGTATTACCGGTCGTGTGCCGTTTTTTGGAAAGCTGTTATTTAAGGTGAAAGTCAATTTATAGAAATCAGCGGTTGCCATTGCCGTGGGGTACGTAAATATCACTACTTACTTAAAATTATAAAATCCGTTATTCAACTAGAATTTTCGCTTGTTTGTGATTGTAAATCAATCACCTTTTAAAAGATAGGTAATAATGTAACCCAGTTGAAAAAGTCCACCAATTACAAATGTAGGCCTCTGGGCCAATAACTCTTTGATAAATAGGAACAAGGAAAAGGTACAGATTTTTTAAAACAAGATCGAAAATTCAATACACTTATTACGTATATGACTCTAATTTAGTTTATGTAAATAACTTCAAGGCTATTTATTCTGAAGAATGACAAGAGGCTAATTTTGTGTCAAAATAAATATGCGAAGAACGAAAGCGTTATTAACGTGAACCAACGTCATTGCCACACAAGCAAACTAAAAATACATGAACCTTCCTCAAGATCATGATGCAATGGACTTTTTATTGAATAAATGCCAAAAGTCAATGTTACCTGAAAGGTAATGACAATGTATAGTGTCTGTCACGTATCGCTGGATCTACCGTGCGTGGCGGGCGCGGCTCCGCAAATGTTTGCGGGTGTACGCCTCTCTTGGCCCCGGTCTTGATTGACAATTCACAGTGAATACGGTAATTACAGTAGGTTAAGTTTAATTATGACAGTCGAAAGCTCAGTGTAAGCTCGTCGGCCACGTTGTAGGTACACTTTTTTAGAATAGGTACTTCCGTCGACATCGTAGCAACCAAGTTAATAAAAACACCAAATGGAGGTATTTTGAAAAAAATGCTGCTGGAAGATGTTACAGTCCATTTAGCCTTTCTCCGGGACCATGAAGTGCAAGGTCGCGATCGAAGCGTCGGAGGTTATATTCAAATTTATAACCGATCAAACATCGTTTTAAAAAATCGTGAAAGTTCGTCATTAAATAATGCTTTCATTTCATAGCCTACTGTACGCACTGTGACATTAGAACACAAATCGACGCAGCAAGGGTGATGTGATGCGGTGCATCGATGTTTGTTCTATTTGTTACTATAATGGCGGCAGTGATTGCTCGCCGTCAGGTTAACTGCTGTTTGACTAGGACGCGTGATTTGCTGTGTCGATGTTGTTTGTATCTCACGGCCATGGGCTTGGTTTGCAATGACGTTTGACGTTATATTTCTCTGTGGCAATATTGCTTACCTATATTGCGATCGTTGTGGAATGAGAAAATTAGCAATAAGTATATTCCGATAGGAAAAGACACATAATAATTTTTATCACCGATAGCGATTATACGTATACACAATATGGACTATTATGGACCACGGAACGGTTGCCCTGTAAAATTTTATTTAATTTTAATTTTATTGGATAATTTGACTAAATGCAATGTGCATAGCGCACCTAAAACTTCCTAAAAATTAAACAAAACGTATAGTTTGTGTACAGACTTCGTTCAAATGTGCTGTTTATTAAATTTGTCAGTTCAGAAACTCTGCACACACTCTTCGAGTATTACTTCGAAAAAGTTTGTTCTAACAATGTGTAATGTTGCCATTTGTATGCCGAGCCCCGGCGGAAGTACCCAGAGGGATTGCGCAACTTGCCATTGTGGCGCCATCTACAACTGTCCGGTTACTGACGTGTTTCCGGCTCCTTCAAGTCGTCTCGAGCTGTCACGTCTGAGGGGACGTCTGCTAGTTTCCTTGAGGGTCTTTTTATTCAATGTTAGAGATTTATTTGTTTACGAAGTCTGTGAGAGTAGATAAAGGTATTTTGATGATAATGAAGTGTCTTAAATTATTCCGGTTCGAATAAAATGAGTTTCCTTCGATTATTTTCAATTTCGATGGCCAGTTTTTCTTCTACAAAAGCAAATCTATGAGTGATTCAATTGGATTTGATTCATTTGGATTTAGTTAGACATTCACCTTTTGGATTCAAGAAACCTGAAGTAGTATAGGTAGGTATAGGTACTCTTGTCAACTGGCCAGGTGAAATAATTGCATTCACCTAAATACGTAAGTTTTACTGCTTATTTGCCCAAGTATCATAATTACAAATTCCACCTTGACTTGTATAGCATAAAGATAACTTTTCAATAACTATACAATAAATAATACGAGTTCATGAAAGTATCTGTAGTTTCGCAATGTGCTTCAATTTAGCGTGACTATTTATGCGACGGGAAATATTTCTAGACCTAAAATACTGAAGGATGCCACTTTAAAATTCCACTAGAAAATTGCAGTAAATATAAACCAGTGAAATAAAATTGTGTATTAAATTGTGTATGTCTCGGGTGAATCTCGAAAGGTTTAAAAAACAGTTAAATTTTATTATTTTCGTAGCACCTGCTACGGGCTACGAGATCCTTAACTATATAAGTACCTATAACATTCTCTGTAAGTAAATATACGTTAATTACTTCTATTTTAACCTATAACGGTCATAGATAAACACTCCTTAAACTGATATGAAATTGCAGTCATATTTTACTTTTTTTATAAATTTTTATTAAGGAAAAAGAGGCATAACAATATTTGAATATTTTGAATACAGCCATCGAATGAGAAGACACGAGATTTGGCCATTGGAAGTGTCCAATGATAATGAGGTGTTATTAACGCGGTTAAGGCATTACGTGATGAAAACAAACGTGTCAGAAAAAACGGTTCGTTATCGCCTTATATAAACGACAGTCAGGACCTTGGAGGATACAACTAAACGGAGTAGCCATTAACAGGCTTTCCCCTCTGTCGAAAAT
Source organism: Cydia amplana (assembly GCF_948474715.1). Classification (NCBI taxonomy): domain Eukaryota; kingdom Metazoa; phylum Arthropoda; class Insecta; order Lepidoptera; family Tortricidae; genus Cydia; species Cydia amplana. Next base: position 11,691,243 of record NC_086081.1, on the reverse strand, counting down.
AGGCGGCCAACGGTCATACACAATGTATGGACTGACGTTTATCTGACATGGCTAGTTTTACGTTACGCATAAATTTGACGTTCCCCTCCCCCGCAAAAATCGGCAGACTGTTTTGTACAGAAAATTACAGACATTGCGTCTCCGTTTGATTATATCCTCCAAGGTCAGGACAGTCATGGCTTGCTGAAATAAAGGCTAGCTATACATATCTATAATCAAACCTGTCAACATCAAAAACATTGCAAAAAACTTTATTATCCGAAGACACATTAGCGCGTAAAAGTGGACTTATAGCGCCTCCGATTTACATTATAAAATTGAATAAAAACGGTCTATTTATCCGGTAAAGAATGACGCGTGTCGATATACATACGTGGGTGCTGCCAACATTGGTGACCTCTCTGTTCCGCGAGTCTAGTCAACCTTATGATTCCAAAAATTCGAAACAACCATAGAAACCCATAGGCTTATGGTTCTTTTTTCAGTCAGTAAAGGAGTAGAGGGAAATAGATGAGGCGGGGAAAGGCATCGGTTCCCGAAGGTCTGAGCTGGCTGGTTGTAACTGTTGTAAGCTAGTTAATCGTGTTGCGAACCGACCATGAGCACAGATATGCACAAGATAAACCAGTATAAAGTTGAATGCCTACGTAGTATAAATTGTTACGGATCTCAAGGTATAGTTATACTGGTTGAACCGAGTCAAACGTTCGATGGGACCGGGAATGGGCTTCTGTAACACAATATCGCCGACCTTGCCACGAATAGCGCACGCCCACGCTCCGCCTCAATGTTAGTTACTCTTCTTTATCTTTGCGAGCTTATTAAAACCCACGCTAGGGTTTCTGTAAGCATAAGATAACGCTCGATTATGTAACGGGTTTTGGGCACACTTTTGTTTTTGCAGCGCTGGAAGAGAGCGGAAAAGAGCCCACGGAAGAGCCAAAACCTTAATGTACGAGTAGCACTAGCGACCGATGGGAACCAATAACTGTCCCATTTGTTTTTTATCCAAGAAAATAAAAGCAGGAAGCCGATTTCTTAATAAGCAGTAGCTACATAGTGTTGCCGTATTGGGAGATCGGTTTCCTACCCTTATTTTCTTCGATAAAAAATAGAAGTATCGGTTATTGGTTCCTGTCGGTCACTGGTTCCACTACGTTATAAGCCTGCTCGCGAAAAGAACGCGGAAGAAGCCGAAGACATATTCTTGGGAAAAGCTTGGGGGCTTCTGGACTAAGCAGTGAATTTTAAACTGAAAAAGAGTGCATACCGTCATTGTAGCCAACTTTGCCCGCTTTTTTCGAAAAAACACGAATTTCTCCAAAAAAATATATGACATCATATGGCTTTTTTTTGCTCAGCACGTCCATTATGATCGAACGCGTCAGTTTATTTGAAGATTTTTTTTTAAATCGTGCTTTTATCCACTTTTTTGGCGTTTTAGAGGGCGGGCAAAGATATCCGGGGTTATGGCCAACATTGTCCACGTCAATTTGGTGCTCAAATATTGCTCTTATGACGATGATGTCCACGGATCACAAAAAGTTTTTGGGCAATCCTACCATTCCCTGTTAATAACTCAGCGATAAGTCGTTTTGGGCAAAGTTTCCCCTGGAGGCAAAGTTGGCTACAATGACGGTATGTGAAAAGAAATAAGTACCAAGGTGAAGATCGAACCTATGTTTTTAGCATTCGCGACTGATGCCTTTACCTTTAGGCCACCCGGATTATGGAGGTACCCGTCAGTCCAATGTAGCTTGTTACAAATATGGACAGTTTCTTATTTGTCACCATTGTGCTGCATAAATATCTCCACCTAGATAAATTAACAATTATGGTAATCAATACGCAATAGAAGCCGAAATAAATAAACGCGCCAACTAGCGAAGGAGTAAGTTTCATTGGAGATTGCCATAGTTAGTTCATTACCTACTTTGCACAAAAGTGCATTAAAGAAACATAATAATATAATTGAATGAAACTATATGTGAATTTTTACTCTAAGTTCCTTTAGAAAGGAAAATATCATCATTATTAGTCTTCGATAATATGAGTTTTCCAGGAAGTAGGTACGAGTGTTTTTGTAAATGATCGAAATGCTTCAGTAACATTAAAAAAATAAAACTTGCTTATTAAGTAATTATATGTTTGTAAAAATAAATCAGAATAATTATGATGCGTGTAGATCACGTGACAATTTCTTTCTGGCACAAACAAAATGCTAATTATAACCCGTTCGCGCTAATAAAACAAAATCCATCATTATTCATTTGCCATGAACGCGAGCTTCGCCATGAAATGACGATGACACGTTTCGTCATCGCTATTCTCAAATATCTAAAACGTGACCAACGCCGTGCCAAAACCAGACAAATACAAAGTATACAAACACCCTTAGCGCGGCGTCCCATTGATGACGACTGTTTTTATGTTTGTAAACAATACTTGAATGTGGTGAGGTTTATTTGTGGAGATTATGGAATTTAGACGCTAGAGCGATGGAAGAAATCAGTTGCTATTAAGTATTAACATCGCCTGTCCAGTAAATAAAACAAAAGACAAATGGAATATATTTTTATGAATACTTAGAGACAGTTTTTTCTAAATTAAATTATATATTTTTTTGCAATTTTAAGGTGGTTAGTAAACTTACGGAGGTTATTGTTAGGAATTTAAAGTGATTGAGGCTTTTAAGAGTAAAAGCTTTAAAGAAGCCTGTGAATTGGCAATCTATATACCTACATATGTTTTTTTTTGGTGGGATGTACGTGTAATCTGTAAGATGTCGAGACTGTGCTGGCCACATTGCTGCTCTAATATATTACGATGTACGCGTTCAACATACATTTATTGGCAATAAATTATGTAATGCACTCAATTTGCTTGTACATTCTTAGACGGTTATATACTAAATAGCTTCCTTGTCTCTTCTGTATAAAAAAAAATACTTTAAATGATTTTACATCGGTATACCTCGTAGCAGTCGGTGCATTTCGTTAGCTCTTGGCAGAATACTGACAGGTTAGTTATCCGACAATGTGTTTCTGCAAAAGTTGAAAAGGAAAACAAATAATTTACCTAATCATTTTGTATGTATAGAGGATACTTAACCCTAGGGTTCCGCAAGAATTTAGAATAATTTAGAATAATAAAATAAGCATAATTATTATGCTTATTAATAAAAAAATACACTTCTAAAAACTATTGTTTTATTGTAGGGTTCCATCAAGTATTTCGCTTTCCAAAAGGGTTCCGTCAAAAAAAAAAGATTCAGAACCGCTGGCGTAGGTAATACAATATAAATAACAATAACTTTAACAACATACTTTTTCATTTACAGGAAATTAACCCCCCACCCCTACCACTTATCGCATGAACACCGATGTACCTGGTAATGTTGATCGCAAATAAAAGATTCTTATTCTTATTCTTCTTAATTCTTAAAAGAACTTCCACATTGGAATTGTTAAATTTCCTGTTTACTAATAATGTCAAGAGATTCCGAAAATGTCCTTTACGTGTAGGAAATTTCGTAAATATGGAAACTTTCCGATTGCACATCAGTCAGTAATTTGCCATATTACAAATTACATTTATTTTGATCGAAGCTTTTCAGTATTAAAGCAATAGTCGCACTCGCACCTGGCAAAGCAGGCCTAGCCAAGACCAGTAATGGATGACTCTAATAAACATTAACAAATACGTCCATCAAAACAATATAAATTACATTCGACATTGGGACGGCCCTACGAATTAATTATTTGGGACAATAACGAATTGCCAGATAGTTTTAATAATAATAATTCGTAGCGTACATAATCGAGAATCGCGATTACAACCCCGGTTGAAGCCATAACGTGGTTAATTTATTTAAGGCAAAGCCACCAATGGATTGGTTTCGTTATTTTATTGACAAACGATGCTTAGTTTTTCGTTTAGGACTACCCTCCATTGAAGAAGAAGATTAAAATTCAAGGACGTCGCTTCGATCGAATTTTCATCCATCTTACACCCCAATCAGGATTGTTAATAAGGTTTATAACGTAACTTACGTCGGATTCACATGGCAATTTTGCACATTGCCATTGCATTTTAGTTTCTGCAACACCATAATTTCAATTTCAATTTATTTATTTTAAACGACAACAATGGCCCATAATGGTTAGTAACAATTAAGATTAAAAACTAAGTGTTAGTGGATAAAAAACTTAAAAAAATTAATGGTTTAAAAAAAAATGTGTGTCTTATTTGAATGTAAAGTCTCTCTATTACCTAATAGTTAGAACATCAGTCTATTTATATACTGATGTAGTAATATATATTATATTTACATTACAATTTACTTCACTAATTACAATTGACAAATTTTAATAACAAAACTTCCGTGAGACACAGATTAAAATCCTGATGAGACTCCTCGGTACGGAGTAAAACTTGTCGAGCGTTTTGAACTTAAAATACATGAGTAACCCGTTTTTATTATAAATATATTATATTATAATAAGTGTATTAAATAATGCACTTGACAAAACCTGATACTCTATTATTAATGGACGGATAAGATTTACAACGTGCTAGTGATGATTCCAAACTAAAAATATCTCTCGTGTTTTGGCTAGCACATCCCCGCGTCATAGAAGGCATAATGTATGGCGTACAATTAAAGCGAATGGCAACAACATAACACGATCCACGTTGTTATCTAATTCCTGAGACATTTTGTCTTAAATATAGCTCGTCTACAGTAACACGAGATCCTGAAATCCCTGACAACTATGCGTATCTAGAGATCTCACTTATACTGGGTACGTTTTACGAAGCGCATAATAAGAGTTTTGAATAACAGCTCTGGCTGAAGCCAATATGACGTCATTGTTTTCACTTCCAGTATCTGGTCATGTTTACATTTAGATTCCGATTCAAGACGTCACAGGAAGCACAAGGGTGTTGATGCCTTTTTTGGCAGTGGTCGATATATATAATTATCAATATTTTATCTATATGACTGTTGATTAGGGTTAGACTCAAGAGTACCTAGTAAGTAAGTAGTTTTCAAAATATTTAGATGGGGTTGTGAGTGTGCCAAAACCAAAAATCTCTTCTGATATAACTATATGTCCCACAAGCTGTATATATTGTTAGATTTCACTGAATTTATGGATGTTTAATCAAAAGGTTCGGGTTGTATAATAAAGAAGATTTAATTAATAAAAATTCGCCCTATTTTTATAAATTTATATAAGTAGGTTGGTTTTGTGACCCAATAAAAAGTGACATGAAATTAGAATTCTTTGAAAAAGTGACCCAAACTTACCACAGTAAGAAACAAATTTATCAAACGTGTTTTTAAACAAATTTGAATTTGTTTAATGCGACAGGCAAATGACATTTGTTTCATGGGAATTTGCTAATATCAAAGTGTGCTCTTGAAATTTGAAACACTATTTTTATGTATTTTGGTCCAGAGCCAAAATTCGATAAAACGTAGTTTTTCGGGATATTATTATAGTTTGACTTTGGCTGGACGGCTCATATAACCTTAATACCTACGTATTCTACGTAATACTTACATTGTGCTAGATAAACGTAAATAAAGTGTGCTTCGCGTATTTGCGTGTTCGCTCAGAATTCCAGAAGCTAATTTGATAATATTTAATTGGAAAATTAAATTCCGTTAGGTCGTTAGTTCCTGCTCTAGACCTAAACCCATTGATCCCAGGGGTTCCGGTCTAACTTGACCTAATTAAACACATTTATTGCCAGACAAAATTTCCACCATCGGTTCCTTTATCAGGTTTGGAGTCCGAATCGAATCAACATTAAAAAAAAGTTGTTCAGTTCCCTACCGCATAAACCAAAATCGAAATTTCGTTATTCTGCTTCTCCATCATTCGAAATTGAATTTTCGTTTTTCGCTGTAGGCGGTTTTTTAGATAATTTCGGAACAGATGTTTGGTAACGTAACAAATTATTATTATTGTATGTTTGTATAGTATGGCTCTTCTGAGGTGAACTTTTCGCTTCGAACCTTAATCTTTAAAACAAAGGCCATTGTCTCTATTATCGCAAAGCCGCTAGCTCGAGCGTTAGCACGTGCTAGTACAACATTCATATTGAAAAACAACCGGTATCGTCATAGTATTAAGGTTCAAATTTAATGTCACTGATATTCTAGATATTACGTTTTGGTAGTGTAGGACGATAGACCGCCCCGAAGCGATACGGCACTATACTTAGTGTGGTGTTAAAAATGAAACGTGGTTATTTATGATAAAGCGTTGTATATTTGTTATATAACAAAATCTAAGGTAAAACAATGTAAATTTAAGATTAATAAGTTTAACATAGGTATAATCAACATTTTTCCGTGTAGTTATATAAACAGTTATACGTACTTACTACTAGATAAAATCGTGTCATAAAAAATCAGATATAATAAATTTCTTGCAATCAAAATCCAGGGTCACGTAAGCAGGTCGTCAAGTTTTTAACAATATCGGGCAGAGTACTTATATAAATAACACGAAGCACACGGTTACGATATTAGAAACCGACTAAAGCCTGATTTAGGGTCGCTAAATGATAAAATAATGTGCCCCACTACTCATGCACACGGATCTTGCACACCGCTCTTCTCATAAACCTATTGTATTTACCTATGCAAAACAATAGTGGTCAGGTCGCAAATCCTTATCAGTGTTTTTATTGTCACTATGCGTCGGCATCACATCAGAGGTGCTAATTTCACAGTAGGTATCGTTATTTTAAAGATAAGAAAAAATAACAATGCTTGCAACTGCACCTTTGTAAATTATTACATTTACCACCGCAAGCTAATAATTTAAATAAAACAATATAATAAATATGTAACCACGTTTCATTTTTAACACCACACTAAGTATCAAAATAATATGAGTGCCGTATCGCTTCGGGGCGGTCTATCGTCCTACACTACCAAAACGTAATATCTAGAATATCAGTGACATTAAATTTGAACCTTAATACTATGACGATACCGGTTGTTTTTCAATATGAATGTTATGCTGGCACGTGCTAACGCTCGAGCTAGAGGCTTTGCGATAATAGAGACAATGGCCTTTGTTTGAAAGATTAACGTTCGAAGCGAAAAGTTCACCTGAGAAGAGCCATACTATATCTATGGGCCTTAGTTGATGGAAAATAAAATATATTTGATTTGAGAATGATTTTTTTGGTAAAAAAAATGCAACTTTCTGACAAGAAACGAATCTAATGACATAGGTACAATTGATTAATATAGTACTAAAACTTAGATCTGTTAAAATGTAAAAACATCGGCCTCGCGTAGGTAATACTATAGATTATATTATTTTTATATGACGGTATAAAACAGGTTATAATTAAGACACAAGTTGACATTAAGGTTAATCGATTATTCTGACCTTGTTGGCGCTTCTACGAAAATAAAATGTATCTGAAAAGACATTTATTCTCTCGTCATAAATTAAAATAAAAACAACATCCGGTGCTATATCAAAAACTATAGCGGGCTTAGCAATTTATTATACTTACAGGTTACAGGCATGATTTTAGAATGAAATTGTTTTATATTTAGCGCAGATACGACGTCAAACTTTATCGGAGAAAAGCCCAAATCATTTTAGCTACAAAAATGGTAAAAATAAATAAATATGTAATAATAAATTTATATAGCTTTTTAATGAACTGTGTAGAAGTATATGCACGAGGTTCTAAATCAGGCACATACTGCGATAATATTTTAAAGTAAATAACGATTAATCATCGTGCTAGAGTTGATTATTATACTATTTAAGTATAGGTACTGCATCAAATTTCTGATAAGAAGAACTTATTACTGCTGGGATCTTTCTAATGCAAAACATCCCAAATTGCAGCTTTCTAGCACTAACGATCACGGAGCAAATCCTTGGACAGACAGACATGGGGAAACTAACGAAACCAGTAGTAGGTAATGTAGTGTATATAGTCCACACATGGCAGAAACGTCTCACTCCTGTAGATAAGTAGGTAGGTAGGCAGTACATTTGTATTTGTAAGTATATGTAAATTTGTAACCATATATAAAACGCTGACTGCACCACTTACGCTACGTATTACGTTGCTCATTTTTAAACGCACCTATGTTTAGAAATACTCCACCCATTTGATCTTTCGGTGCCATTTTCTTTGTATTGTAAACGACCTCCGGTATATTCCAGTTGAAACCAAGACAGCCATATCACGACCTCGGAATGTTTGTGAGTCACGCGTGAACTTGGGCCCAGATGAAACATGGGCTATTCTGGGCTGTCATCATGAGTGGGAGGCCGTGGTCATAGCGGTTGCACTTCAAAGTTACGCACACACCTCTCATTACCTTGTTATTTTGTCTTGGTAAAAAAATGCTCAAGCTCGGTTGCAAATAAGATGGATTGAAAGTAACTGCAACTACAACGTACGTAAGTACTTACACATACCCAGTTAAGGACTTTGGTTCATCTACGATTTAGTCGAACCCTATGGGCAGTGTGTATCGACAGTTATCTTTGTAAAATACTGGTAAAATATGACTTATTTTCGTTTAACAAATTCAGAATACCATTCTAGTCGTATTAAGGCTCAATTAAGACTTTCTACTTATATGTCAACAATAAAGAAGCATGAGGCTATTTCATATTTTGTAAAATCATAACTTATAACTAATCCTATTATTAGTAAAACCACCTAGCGTAGGTATTTCCGAATACAATTTTAGAATTGTACTAGTACTTAAAACAATTGTGTGAGAATAAATTCTGAAAGAATTGATAGGTACCTAGGTTTTAAAATTAGCTAAGAGTCAAGACACAAAGTTTATTCAAAGTTAAAAAATGAATGTGTCTTTCACTTAAATATAGCTCAAAGACAGGAAAAGAACACTAATAAATCCCTACAACGACGTCATGTTTACGCTTATAACGTGTCTTGTTTGTTATTAAATAAGAAATGACGTTAAGAAAACGAGTGCAAAATAGTGAGTTATTTTCTTTGAACACACATACAAGTCGCTTTTCTTAAGAAGATTATACTTTAATTGTATGAATCAAGGTCTGTTATAGGATGGTGGTATAAGACAGATACGTAATTTAGATAGCAACGTGTGAATTCTCGATACCTATATCGCGTCCGGGAGAGCCTCGAGCGTGAGCGCTGAGGAAAAACGTGACTTGACGTCACCATTCCTTAATGAAAGATTCTGTACCTAGTCAAGCATTTTATCCAAGCAGTATAATTGGGTGGTTTTACGGAAGGCATTTTTGTTTTTAAAAACAACCTCTTATTCCCATGGCAGGAATATCTTGTGCATACCAATCTGAGGTTTATGACTACCTACTTATTTCAGCTGCTATGTTGTTAATATTTAAGTACGCTGATACCTACTTACTGATAATTTATAAGTAAAAGAGATTGAATCCAACATTAGACATTTATAATGTAATTTTGTTTAATAAAACTTTATGACGTTATTTTTTTCAGCGACGTTGATATACTTACCTAATCGATTAATTTATGCCTTTCTATAGGGCGTTTGTCTAGGCGTGTTCTCTGTTTATACTTAACAATTTAAAAAAATGTATTGTATTATGAGTAAAAGTAGTGCACATGTGTACACAAGAATAGGAGTCAAGGTTGATAGTCCGTCTGTCTAATTTTATTCCTATTTCTAGGACAACTCTAATTTCCGCAAGCCAGTCGCAAGGCCGAGGAAGGTCGCGCGACTCGATTAGTGATTTTTTTGTTCCTAACACCAAGCAATAAAAAAATATGTTAGGTTCTTGTAAAATGTTCGAGTAATATTACTATTAATGAAGAGATGCCAAATGCATAGTGGTCAGTTTTACTTTCGTTTTCAACTTAAGGCTGTGGCTAGAAGTGCAGCGGGTTTTATAACGTTTCATCATTTCGTTTTCAGTATACTGAACCGTACAATAGAGTGCATGGAACATTTACCCTATCTATACGAGAATATCTATTTGTTTCCACAAGATACACAGATCATTCATATAAAAGCGTAGCAAATGTTCTCGAGGCGCATCTATCAGAAAGTTTGCTGGAATTTCAGATAAAAAGGTCCTTATTGTACTTAAAGCATAAGGACCCTTCTGTAATGGAAAGCCACATAAGTGTATCTAATCGATATACTTTCGATCGAGTTTGTGATTGCCGTATGGTTATAATAATAATCATAAATTATGTATATAGGTATACCCGTTTGCATAATCATAGTGGAATGTTTGACAATATAGTCTAAATTTTGTTTGTCTGATAAGTTAGAAAATTAAACGTATGAAAACAATCTGTCAATCACAAACTAGAACTATTGTACTAATTTATCTGTATTAATCGAGGGCATGGCATGAGTGGTGGGGATAACTGACAGAACGGGATAGTCTTATGTATCTTTCACTAGGAGTAGCAGAGAAAGCGCTATTATTGTTTGTCTTTGTCACAGTCTCATATTTTTTTATTCCCCACCGTAGTTTATGGTGGGATACAAACAATGCGTAAACGTCAAATTGGTGTGAAACATATAAACAGTGCAAAGATTATCAGGAAAAATATTGAAATCAGTGTTTCGTGTGCATGTAGTAGTACTTAACAATTCAACAAATATGGTGAATTGCTCAATTTTGCGCTGTACAAGTGACTGCCGGCAAAAACAGGACAACGTAACATTTCACAGGTAAATACAGTATTTTATACTTCGGTCACATTATCATGCTTAGTAACAGCATCCTACAATCTATATCAATTAAAATCTGAGTAGAAAAAGCATTTACAGTAAATAATAACTCGGGTAAAAAAATTAACCTATAAATATTTCCTGATAAATTAACCGACCAAATTACGTACGCATATTGACAGTAAGCCGTCACCCTTTCAATAACGTGTATTAAATTTAGTCGCCTTGCTATTATTCGAGGGATACCAGCCCGTGATGCATACAATTACCCCAAAATTCGGGTATTTTGTATTTTAATAATATTTTTATAACTAATTTTGCTGTAGAACTGGACATATACGAACAATAAAATTGAACTGTGTTTAAATTAGAATGTAAATTATATTTATTTAAGCATTACGGATTCTTTCTAACGTTATAGGGGGTTTTGCCACGACTCAGAGAATCTAATTCTATGATATGCTGCAGGTACTAATTCTTAATTTTGCAATAAGAGTGACAGATTACAAAATGAATATTTCGTTTATTACCTCCAGATTTCCACAAGATGCAGGCACGCGTGCTAAATGGATTTTAGCAACCGGAAGGAGAAACTGGGCACCGACGCAAAACTGCCGGATATGCTCAAAGCATATTACGAAAACCTACCTTTTCTATTTCTTCCTGTGGCACACAGTATGCTAAAAATTCTTTCTTTAGGCGTACTTGTAATATGTATAATGAATCGCTTAATGATATAGACATTTTTGTTCATAGTTTGTCCGTTTTCAAGAACAAAGTTCGGCATATTTTGTTTACTAGTAATTGAAAAATTGTTTCAAGTAAATATTTTGCATTATTTTCTTACTTTATTTGCGTGTTGTATTCACAACTATACCTACGGGTAATTTATAATTAAGTATCCTATTTACTTAGCGATAGATTTTAGCAACCGGAAGGAGAAACTGGGCACCGACGCAAAACTGCCGGATGTGCTCAAAGCATATTACGAAAACCTACCTTTTCTATTTCTTCCTGTGGCACACAGTATGCTAAAAATTCTTTCTTTAGGCGTACTTGTAATATGTATAATGAATCGCTTAATGATATAGACATTTTTGTTCATAGTTTGTCCGTTTTCAAGAACAAAGTTCGGCATATTTTGTTTACTAGTAATTGAAAAATTGTTTCAAGTAAATATTTTGCATTATTTTCTTACTTTATTTGCGTGTTGTACTCACAACTATACCTACGGGTAATTTATAATTAAGTATCCTATTTACTTAGCGATAGATTTTAGCAACCGGAAGGAGAAACTGGGCACCGACGCAAAACTGCCGGATATGCTCAAAGCATATTACGAAAACCTACCTTTTCTATTTCTTCCTGTGGCACACAGTATGCTAAAAATTCTTTCTTTAGGCGTACTTGTAATATGTATAATGAATCGCTTAATGATATAGACATTTTTGTTCATAGTTTGTCCGTTTTCAAGAACAAAGTTCGGCATATTTTGTTTACTAGTAATTGAAAAATTGTTTCAAGTAAATATTTTGCATTATTTTCTTACTTTATTTGCGTGTTTTACTCACAACTATACCTACGGGTAATTTATAATTAAGTAACCTATTTACTTATCATTGTAATAGTCAACTTAGTAACGTATGAAACTTTAGGCCTATTTTTAGTCATATTTGTAAGACTTATTTGTAAAAGGCTGTTTGTTTTCTAAATAAATAAAAAAAAAAGAAAATTGGCCCATTTTTATTTTATTTATCGCTGCGTCTTACGTAGGCGAACAACTCGCGAACGTGATTAAAATTACCCCAATATTTGATAATATTGGGGTAATTTTTACCTATATGGTATCCCCGGGTTTGTGACGTCATCTATGTCTATCCCTTACGGGGGCACGCGGTAGGCCACATCTATAGAAATACTACCATCTATGGTATTAATTTTGTATTAAGCAGAAACGTCTGCGAACGATGCTATTAAGCTTCGAAATAGGTAAATTAAAAGTGGAAAAATTCACTGTCCTGTAAGAGCCTCCCTAGGGCTCATATATGGTGGAAATATTAGCTGAATTGGGTGCGGTCTTTTTCACTTTTAATTTATTTCGAAGCTTAATTTATCTGTAGAATGTAAGTATCTAATCTACGTATAATCGTTTTCCTCGGAGCGGCGACGTTCTACACACATGACACACATCAAAGTTTGCGTATAAAATGTATATTCCGGAACTAGGAAGCAAAACACGAGATGTTATCAAATGTGACGGTCAAGCGTCCAATCGCTGACGGCGGGGCTCAGCCTTGGGCGCTGGGCGGGCGGCGTGGGGGCGGCGGAGCGGGCGCCGGCCAGGGCGGCCGCCGGCCAGTGCGCGCCTGCCCCGGTCCGACACTCGACGTCGGCTCGTCCACGAATACACACTATAAACGACCAGTTATCTATCGGTAAGGGAGTGTTACCTAAGCTAAAGTGTCGCAAGTAAGTCTAATTGTAAAGTGAATCGGGACCTGTGGACGTGACCCCGTTTTAGATAAGAAAACGTCATTCGAAAACTGTGCCGATTTCGAAACGGAACTGGATTGCTCGAGCCAAATGTTTTGTTTTCGTCCGATTTTGTGTAGAAAAACGCCCGGTTTTAGTGTGTAATTCAATTTTAATTTTTTATAAATGAAAACAATCACATCAAAGATTTAATCTTCTTGATCAAATAACGCGAAGGAGTCTTAAGCATCAAGAAAAAATCGCGTTGAAAACGCTTATCTCCATCCGGTCTGTGAACGTACCGGATTCTTGTTGCGTTTTAAACGCTATATATATATTAGGTACTGCTCCACTAAGGTGGTGTATGTTTAGTTTTTTTCAACTGAAAATTTCTAGTATTTTTGCTGCTATCATGCCAGTTTGAAAATTCTTATCAAGACGGTGTAGTTTTTTCTTATACTTAACTTCAAATGAAGATTTTTAAATGCTTAAAAAACTCCGGACATGACATGTTTCAGTAACCTGGCTCGTAATTTCAGATTCCCGAGTGTCTGGTACTTATAAGTCGGATGTCTCGATATCGATGCACCTGTGGCGCGAGAACACGATACCATCTATTTCGAGGCGCGGCGCGCGCGCGCCAAATTTGCGATCCCGCCAAATAGACGCCCTGTGTATTTTTGTAACCGTTTCACAACCGCACTGTTAAGTACAGTAAATTTGGATTTGAACGATTCAATCACACGCATACTCCAATACAACACAAAGTAGTGTGATATTATTGTTACGGTTTTTTGTTTATTTTACTGATGTAATTTTCTAAGGGAAATCAAAACGAATGAAAGTATAACTAGTTTTTAGGTATGTGATGCTTCCTGGCTTTTTATAGCCATACAATTGACATTGACCTTCATTCTTGACCGAAAATAAAATAAAGTATCAGTTCGTGACTCATTTGACACATTTAAAAAGGAAGTGATGATCGATGATGTAGCTAAGAGCGTCCCAGACATAATTATTTGTGTCAACAACTTTCTTTTAATGTAAAGCTAACTTTATTAACATTATTTGATAGTTTATTAACGCTATACGATAATAATAATTAAGACACATTAAATTAATTATTTCTTAAACATGATTAACTCGAATTTGTTTACATATTTAATTAATGTACAATAGTTTATTATTGTTCAATTTTAAATCATAATATTTTTTTAAATTCCATAGTCAAAATATCCGTAGAGCCTTCTTGCATGTCGCGTAGAACCCTAATTTCGTAGAAGCGTAGCACTTCCGTAGTCGGCTACGACGAACTCTTTCATTACACAGACGCGTATTAGATAATTTTACATAATATGCGTTGGAAAATGTTAAAGTAATTAATAGAAATGTTTTCGTAGAATATAACTACAAAAAAAAATTCAATCAACACTCACTTTCACTCGATGTCGTCGTTACGGGTTACAACAGACAGTTTTACATCTTACAAACCGTTTGCGAGCGGTCTTCATCATATGTCCAATAATTCTTATACATAATTAAGATAAGATAATCAATAAGTAAAAGCTTTCAACCATAACATACTACATGGCACACAGTTTACATTAGGTAGCGGCATTCTTCAAGAGCACACTGGATGCTTCCAGACCCGCTAGTATCTGTTGCACGTTTCGACTCGAGACTGATGAATGGCGCTGCCGTTCTAAATTAGAACCAATGACGTTGGTTCCGTGTAATAATCCTGCGAATCCATGGTTATGGTTAGCATTACTCGACGTGAGCCAAAAATACTTGCTTTACTGTCCATTTAGTTAAAGTTTACGGATATTTCCGTAAGTCTAAACACTTTTATGGCTCAATGAATACGATCAGTGCATACGAACGACGTGAGGGATAAACAAATGAGAATTGATTATGTTTATGAACGCAGAGTATAATTAAACACCAAGTGCTCGTTTATGAGATTTCAAACGTTTTATTTAGCAATGTTTTGAAGAATGTCTCGTTCATCTTTGCGTTTATCCCGATTACATCCTCGGTTACCTACTGCTCCGGAGCACAGGATACATTTCTAAAATAACAATCAAATGAAATACCTACATGTTTAGGCTAGGTAACAATAATATATGTGTGTTAATGCGATGTACCTATGTTACACCTGGTATCTGCTGCAATTTAATGATAACAATCTTAACTTGAGAATCCAAATGACAATCCAAATCCATCTTGCTCAATCCTGAAATAAAATCTAAACGTTTTAGCGAGCCGCATAAGTTTGTCATCGCGCTAAAACCGGAGTTTACGTAATCGAAATTGCGGCAGGCCGCTGACTTACCCGCGGAGAAACTCGCTGCAAGGTCGCCACAATCTCGAAAATAACCGAGCGATGAGCAGACATTCGTAAAAACGAATTTTCAAGTTTCTCCTCGACACGGCGAGTTGGCGGCGGCCCAAATAGACGGGCTCAGCGGCTATTTGCGGCCTCGCGACCACTCCACGTCATTGCTCTATTTACGAGAAACGAGCACGGTATTGTACTCAAGTATGTCACCTGTACACAGACGAATACCCAAATCGCCACACAAGGTTAATGACTGAAAATAACCCATTCATCGACATAAACAAAACACACTTCAAACTGCTACATGAAATGATTTCTATTTGTTGCAGACCACGAGCACGACATAAACCATCAAAATGTTTAAAAATCATTTAGAAATGATTGGCAGAAATGAGACGGCATCGAAGAAAGCCAGATTTTGGCAATCCTTCGTCCGATCTCTTAAAGGTAAGTTCTTGTAATTACTTAGACTTATAACTCTTTCTTGTAAACAACCACCTTTAATATAATTACAGTATATTATAGCAATACTATAACCAACCATCGCTAAACAATCATACATAGGCTAAATTGGTCTGTAGGAATGCTTCAAGCAAACACGATTAATAAGTATAGGAAGTACATAGAGCTTCAGATAATGTTTTTCCATGTATGTGCATTTGTAAGCACGTGACAGTTCCATCCATAATGCATGCTCGTACTATTATCAACAAAAACTTGACTTATTTATGCATTTGTAAAACAGGGATAAAACATATATTCACTTACTGAGGCTCGTAAAGTTTTATGAATAAGGGGGTAAGGCTTTAGGTAGTAGAGACTAACTTTATCAATGTAAGATTTATAAGTATTTTTTAGTTTCCTTTCCTTTGTATTAATTAGATTCGGATAAAAATGTCAAAGAAGGATGTGAGCGTGACATACAGGGATTTAACTAGTTCGTAAATCGTAGCCCAGTTCAAAATGTTCAAATTGTGGCAACCAAAGGTGTGAAAGCAAATTACATCACAATCATCACAAGTCAGGATATGTACTTAACTTTGTTCTAGTAAGCCTTTTAACAACGATCACTTTCGAATCATCAGCAAACATCATCTTAAACGAATTATCAGAACAATTTATTGATAGCATATACCTATTGTCTTAGGATCGGAAGACATCAGAGCTGAGGAGAGGTACAGGCCCACACGCCGCAGCGTGTTCCCCGAGCTGACCTACCCGTACACCGCCTACAAGTCCATCTACGACGACCCCGTGGCCGCTGCCGAGCGCATCAACGTGCCTGGCTACCGCTACCTGCCCGTCCACCGCGAAACGTACGGCTACTCCCCGCGCGCCATCTACGCGCACAACTACCCTCGCTCCCTCGACCGATACAGGCCAGGTTAGTAGCTTTATTGGGCACACATCGGTAGGTGAAGGTGAAGATGCTTGTTGGTGTCTCTGTAGTCGTATTTCAATAGTTCATTTGTCAAGCGTTCGCAGTCTTTTCGGCTGTCGTTCACTACCACGGTAAGCTTGCTAGGAAAACGTTATTTGAAATAATAAGTGATGCCAACAGGAATCTTTAACTGAAACCAGTCTACCTGAATGTAGATAAAACATGGTGATACATAACACGAAGCTTGTCAATCATTTGTCGCGCTTTCACTGTGTAGTATTTACTTACGTTTCTGAGATGTTAAAAGAGCAAAATACTTCGGCAATTTATCAGAATAATAGGTAACATATGGCACTACCTGAATAGGTAATAAAGTCTTAAGAAAATATACCTTTTTACGTATATATACGGTGGAAATTAGATTCATAACTATCATGCAAAAGGATTAACTATCGATTTCCACATTAAAATATCTCGTTGTCAACGATGCGTTACTATCGGCTCGAAACAAAAGGTCAGACTGTATGTAAACACGTCCAACACGAAAATAGAGCTTGGTATTGAAGTGATGAAAGATAACCCATTTTCGATACAGGAAGCTGGTAATTGATTGGCAAGTGCATCTTAACAAGCAATAATACACATTCGGTATTTGGCAATCGACACATTGTCTTAACACTATTTATCTTCTGAAATTTTCCGATCACATTGATGGGAGGTTATTCTAATCGTAGATAAACAGACATTTTTAACAAACAATTTTCAACTGTACAAAGCTTTTGATTGTAAGCTTGCTTGAGCAATTGTATTAACCGGCCTAGATACCAGTGGCGGCGCGTCAAACATATCCATAGGCAAGCCGGGGCTAATTTGGCTTACATATTTCGTTTACAACTCTGCTCAAAAGTCCAAAAACAGGCAAGCCGGTGGGAATCGGCTTTTGTGGACGCGCCGCCACTGCTAGGTGGAACACACACCACTATTAACCAAGTCTATTAGTACACATTGGCATTTGACTTTAATTGTTTCAGCATAAAACATCTACGGCCAGTAATATTGTAATTTGGACCATCATTTACGGGCGCCGCATCACTTTGTTGTCATTTTTGTGACTTCATCTTGAATTGGAATCAACTTGTTATTTTGATATATAATTAACATTCATTTAAGTACTTCACGTCAAATAGGTGGCTGTTATGTTACAACGCAAGACCATTATAATATATGAGGTAGTCCTCTATAACATTGCGGGTTATTCTGCAGTTAATATTTTAATTTGTAAATAATTTATAAATAAATTGTTGGAAATTTCATATTGAAGCGAAACCTGCCGAAGGCTCGAAGAGACAATAATACAAAGGATCGATTAACACTACATGGAAACAACATAATCACAGACATATAAAACAATCCGCTCTTAAAATATTGGATCAATGTTTCATCTACTGTTCATACGTACATTTATAATGTAATGTTTATAGGTACGTTATTTTTGTAGTTTGGTAAATGTCAAGAGTCACAATGTCGAACAAGTTGTCCGTTTCATTTGCTGATGTGATCGCTTCGCCGGTTCTACGTGATAATACATAATATAAATGTTGGCATTAGATGTTTGCTTGCCGTTGCATTTTACATATATTTATGCTATCATGGCTAATAATCGCATGTGTCATATTATATTAGAAATCACCTCTTATACATAACAAAACTTCACACATAATAATCCATGTATGTTATATCGACCTCATTGTTTAGGTATATCTACCGATCTTCTAGCATTTGTCAGGCGGCGCATTTTGTTTATCAATAAATCCTCCTATTTATGTAAATATATTATTAATGCCCTCCATTATTATTGTAACATGTATTTCCATGGATGTTGAAGAGGTGAGTTCTACTTTGCTGTATATATTTACGCACAGAATTTCATTATCATTTATTCTAACGACGCATATGCTGTGAAAGCCGTACTAATTTTCTATATTTTATTTATGTACCCACATCTCCATATAAAAATGGTACAAACAATCTTTGTGTGTATTTTATCTCAAATCTTAAGACTTTTGAAAGTGACTTTTTTACAAACTTGCAGCACCAAAAAAAATCCAGCGTAACTTCAAAGTCCTACTCAAAGGACGCCCTATTAAGAGTGTGTTTTGATAGAACCTTCTTCTTTGTTTACGTTTTGTTAAACTTCCGTTTGAATAATAAGTTAATTTGTGTCCAGTGTACCATGTGCCGAGGCGCATCCGACGAGGCGTCGATCCCTTCGACGCGCACAAGGCGTGGCAGGACCATCTTGACCGCCTGGCCGCCATCGACCGCCTGTACCCCTCCCGCTACGGTCTCTACCTCAAGGACCGGGCATACCCCATCACCGACCTGAGCGCCCCCGTCGTCGACCCCCTATATCCCAAGAGCCTGAAAGGAATCGAATATGAACCCGACAACAAGCCTCACTGGGGATCAGGTAAATATTACTAAACAACTATATGCACGACACGCCCTAGGTTAAGGCCTAGCTGCACGCGTTAGCCTCGACGACGATCGACCTGGGACGGCCGCTGGTCTTAACACTTATTATTCGAACGAATATTAGACATTCCAGCTTATGTTGCGCGGTCGTCCTGCGGAGTTTTTGCGGGTAATGTGTAAAGCTGACATTAGAGTAAGTTCCGCCTCAGTTAGACTGTTCGTTTATTAACAAGAAAAATCCATGCCAAATCTTTCTTGGTGTCTCGGAAAGACCGATTACATTGTTGAATCACAAACAGACTAACTGTGGTTAAGGTTCTGTTCCACATTATGGGCTGTGGTACGACGCCTGATATTCGTATCTAGTTGGATGATTTACTAAGATTGTATTCAACTCTGGATGTACAATGTACACTTGTAGGTACAGTCGCATCGCAGTGAATCATGTGGAAACAGCATATCGTTAATACTAAAATAGCGACTCCGTTCACTTGTTCGATTCGATCACCATTGAATCTAATTTGAGCTGAATGATAAAGTCCGCATTAATTTAAGAACATTATATAAATTTACAACAGTGTTATGATCGTATCTGATTATTTTTTATATTAAATCCCCATCAATAAAACATTTGTAAAATAGAAAACTCGAAAATATTTTTGTATTATCATTGTAAACTAGTTCATCATTTTGTCAGTAAGTTTTTAAACAACTTGAAAATGCTTTTGTTAATGTACATACCTCAACACACCATACAATACATTTATTCTATAGTACAAAACTTTATTACGTTAACTAACCCGAAACGAATTTGTATTAAAACATAAAAGACCAACCCGTGTTTTGATTTAGTAGTTTTAGTACCTTCCAAATTACATTAATGTAAACACTTAGCACACAGTAAACGAACAAATGTCTACCAAAAAGAAGAGTTCATTAGTCAATATATTTAACTTAATGCAATTAGGTAGTTGCTGCCTACACACTGTATCAAGCACATGCATGGAAGCTGCATTGTAAAAAGCTATTTGCATACAAAATTAAATTTCAAATTTACATTTACGAAGAACAACTACACTCAGAAAATATTTAATGATTGACAGTTAAATACCTATTACCTACATTAGAAACCTTTGGTATACTGCATTTATGGCAAAGTTCCCGACTCCTCAATATCCTTTGTAACGGGAAACATAAAATTCCAGCTATTTTTGCTCTCATACCTTGTCTCTGAGCCAGTGATATTCTGATCGGTACTGACTGTAAGACTTGCCATGAAGGAGCGAGCCCGGAGCGGATATCGGACGCGTTCAAAAGGGATCCCTTTTTCGCTGAAGCCGAAAAATGGGTGGATTTTGATCGCTCGCTCCGAGGGATGTCACCCACACCCGTGAAGCCGAGGATCAGCCCCCCGAGGGACTGCGAAGTCGCTTACGACGCCGACGGTAAGGGCCGCAGCCACCCGACCACTCTGTACCTCGTCAGCTCCCCTATCTGAATGCTCCTAGTTGAGAAACTTTACAAAACAATTAAAGATTAAGTCCTGTTGAGTAGATAGTTGGTTTCGCAAACAATACCCGTATACATGCTTCCATTTCATTAGTTAGATATAATATAAATCCTTTTCCCGGGTACCTAATCTTAGTGAATGAGACCCCAAGACATCTTTATTCTCGTTATTTATTCTTCTGTAACGTATACATCATTTTATCCTTCGAGTGTATGTGTTCTTTCAAAGGAAAATGTCTGCTATCAGCATAACTTCAAGCATGATGCATGCACACTCATCTTAGGTGTAAGATCCGATCAGCATGCGAGTCCGCAAACGGGATATCATTACAAATATTTATAAATATCTTCTTCAATGAATGATCACTTCAGCCATATTGGTTTCAGCTTAACCATGGCATGTATACTTACATATAAGGCTTATTGGCTTGTAACACTTGTGGGCGATGACGAAGTACAAAGTGTGTGTCTGTGCCGTTACTGACGTGTTGTGCCGCGGCGTGTAGGTGCCCCGCTGTACACCGCCGGTGGAATGCGCCGCCGGCCGTGGGCGGACATTTTCAACCCGAGCCCCTCCCTGCCGATCCAAGCGATCACGAGGGACCCCTTCTGGTACGACTGGCCGGAGCTGAAGCCCCTCGCGCGGTGGAACCGCAGCCCTTCCTACATCCGGGACTCGTATCTGTCGCCAGTGAAACGCACCTTCCTCTGGGACAAGCACCCCATCAGGCCGCTAGGTTAGTGGCCCGCTGTACCTATATACGCAAATCACGCAGCTTGCCAAGAAGCTGTAAAAAGGCCGCTAATGCCGAATCGTTCATAATTAATCAATTATTTACTGTGTTGTCCGAAGCTGAGTTTTAAAGATCTTTTTATATCATGGCAGATTTAATGGTCGCTGACGCACTCACCGTGGGTGACCTCAGCAGCACTATGCCCTTCATGCATAGTCTATAAAGTACAATCAGGTATCTGGCGATGAGATTATGGAGTCTTGCAACAGCATTTTTTTAGAAGTAGTACCTTTCTAAGAGCAATATATACTATCTATACATGCCCTTATTAGATAGAATACTCTTGTTCCTATTTTCCTGCACCTGAAAAACCTTGAAGAACAAAGGTTTGCATTTTGACTGAGTAGAAATCAACGTTTACTTAATATCATTGATAAATATACACACAACATATCAGTCGCCAGTACCTCCCTATATTCCTAGTTTCTGTTTTTTTTTCAATTAATGGAACCTGTGTTTTATGGAAATCATTAGGTACCTATGAATGCAGTCAAAACAGTGACTTGTTATTCACTTTTCCATTTACCCGTACAATATTCACATATCCATTTACATAAAAGTTCACGTTAACTTTACCTACCTATTAACTGCATCGAAATATGTTTGGGGTGATAACATCCTATAGAGTATAGGTAATAAGCCAGTGCTTACTGTATTATTATCAAACAAGTTCAGGGATTTTAGATAAATTATTTAATCTCGTCCACAATTTTCATCTGTACGCCTATCTGTACGCCGCACGCCACGGTTGCCACAATGGGTAAAAAAACTTTATATTTTCCATATATTTGGCCTAAAGGTTGACTGGTAGAGAATGCCGTGTAGCATTAAGTCCGCCTTTTGTCACTGTATATTTTTTCTGTGCAATAAAGTTTAAATAAATAAATAAATAAAAATATTTTTGCACGTAATATAAAATTTACTCCACGTTTAGAGATAGGAATTTAGGAATACATATTAGATAGCAAAAGAATACAAACTTTTATATCTTTCTTTTTGTAAGGTCATGTATTCGGGTACCTAATGTTGGGGAATTCCGAAAATGGACTCTAATAATAATGGAATTACCCGAATACACTATTTTAAATGCAAATTGCGAAATAACTTAATAAGTAAAGTAACGTTTAGATTAAACATTTTAGAGCAAAGATAATTGTTCTCATTTATCTCCAATACGGACTAGCCTTACTTAAGTAATTTTCATTGAATGCTCTATGTCTCTGTTGGTGAAAAATCATATGTAAGAAAATAGGGTATGCACTATATATTATAAGCAGTGGATGTAGCAAAAATTATTGGCCGGGAGTTTAATTATGTATTTAGAGACTACAAAATGCTTTAAAAATATATTTTTTATAAACATAAAACACCACCGGTAAAAACGGTGGACTCTACAACAACACGCCAATCAGGAATAAATAAATAAATAAATATTAATGGAAATTTTTACACAAGTTGACTAAGCCCCACGGTAAGCTCAAGAAGGCTTGTGTACGATACATATGTATAATATACAAATACTTAAATACATAGAAAATAACCATGACTCAGGATCAAATATCTGTGCTCATCACACAAATAAATGCCCTTACTGGGATTCGAACCCAGGACCGCGGCTTCACAGGCAGGGTCACTACCCACTAGGCCAGACCGGTCGTCAAACACAACACATAGGAATAACATTATGATTATATGTTTCTTTTTCAGCTGCTGCTTACAGTGTTTACTAAGGAGCTAACCATCGAACCTTCTACTTTAAGAATATACCTATGAGTACATTATACAATTTTTATAATAACTATCTACATAATAATCGATGTTTTATGCGTTGACTATGTTATCGAAAAAATGACAACATAATTAAGTAATATTCATAGTCGCATTGCAATACTAAATTTTTAGTATTGAAAACTAAATATTTACTTAATTAAAGATCTCAAAGACTGCTATAACATAGTCACTGCCGCGGAAATAAAAATATTTGTTACACAAATCTTGTTTTTATTATTAAATTATATTTTTATGTATTTTCAAAACCAAAAAAAAAAGCTAAATAAACACTAAAATACAATATATGATTTACTTCCTCCCATTCCTAATTCCCCCAAAGGCTGTTATTTAAAGATATACTAGTTCTTTTTGTCAGAGGTGGAGGTAATCCTCATTGGATACTCCAGCCAGTGGCGGATTTGCAGTCTTTGCCGCCCTAGGCTCCAGGCCTTGTAGCCGCCCCTTTCTCAGCATCAGCACCCATCATATTGACGACATTTAGGTCAGGCGACGAAAAGGTGTAGAGGGAAATGCTTGGGACACATTTTTAACTTAGTAACTCTATTTGGACTCGTTAGGAGGTGAACATATCAAAAGTCCCCTTGAGCGGGGGTAGGAGGGTTTGGTTGAAGGTCCCATTTTTCGGGTTTTTGCTTATTATATCTCAGTAACTATGCGTCCTTGTGACAAATTCATTATACAAAATCAAAGCTAATTAAATTTGCTACAAGTTTTATACAGTCGAGTCAGTCGAGTTTTTCGATAGGTATTTTGTTTAGTTTTTGAGAAATCCTCTCTCTGTAATTTTGCATTAAATTTCCTTCAATACATAATATGTAAATATTTACGGTACAACTATGTACGTACAACCTATAAGATTTTAACAGTGTATTCCTGTAGGGCTAAGATGGTCGGTTTTTTATGATATCATGCCTGCCACGTTCTAATAAGTATGTAAGTGCGAAAGTGACGCATAACATGACAAGTGATAAAAATGCGACCATGATATCGCCGCTGATCATATTTAATTTAAAGACTAAAATGTCTTATAAACTTTTCTGGAACTCGCCTAGTTTCTGAATTATTACCAATTAAAAAACAAAACATCTAAAATGCATTTACGGTGGCGATGTTGCCACTATGCGACGTAGTCTACATATTATCCTTATTGATAAATGTCAGAAAGTAGTAACGCTTTGCAAAAAAAAATTGGTTTTACGAAAAAAAGCAAATACTTATTCATTTTAAGTGACAGTTTTACCAATAACACTTACTTTTTATGTACAAAAACATTCAAAAAATCTAAAAAGAAACATAAGAAAATCTTTTTTTTTTGCCAAAATTCACCTATAAACACTCATATAACATTTTTTTCCTTATTTTGGCCTCCAGCGAATTCCAGAGAAGTTGAAAGGACATTTTAGTCATTTAATATGATCAGTAATAATAAACTGTTAAAATTTTTCGGGTTCCTTTCCTCGTCAATATTATTGAAGGAAATTTAATGCAATATTTCAAGAGCCACTGCGAAATCGACGCCACACTCGCGTTCGGGGCTTCGCGACGCGATTCGCGCACAAGTGTAGAGGGCCCTCAAGATATCGAAACACTTGACTGAGTAAAACTTGTAGCAAATTTAATCAGGTTTCATTTTGTATAATGATGATGTTTGTCGTTAGAACGCATAGTTTCCGGGATATAAGCGAAAAACCGAAAAATGGGACCTTCAAACCCCCCTGTTTCCCCGGCTCAGCAAGGGCTACGGCCGGGGACTTTTGATATGTTCACCTCCTAAGGCTCCTAACTAGTTCAAACAAAGTTACGAAGTCCAAAATTGTGTTCCAAGACTTCCAAGCATTTCCCTCTATGGGTACCTTTTTTGAGAATTCGTTGCCTAATTTTGAATTATTTCTTGTTATAATCAGCGAAATTTTTGTCACAATTTGCCGCCCCTAATATCTCGCCGCCCTAGGCTCGAGCCTACTGTGCCTTATGGGAAATCCGCCACTGACTCCAGCCCGGTATCCGATAGCATGCCCGACTCGGCTGTACTGGAGATTTGTCTCCCGGCCGCATACGGACTAAACCCCTCCATCCTGTATAGTGTCTTGTTGCCAGAAACTCGGCGCTATCGGTATACGCGTTGGTTCTGGGTGTGTAGCCGTGTGTTCCGGGAAAGATAGGTAAGTAAGACCGAGACCGAGATACGAGGAATAGGTACACGGGCGAGTTCAGTCCAGATGAGATCAAATTAGTCTGAAGTGGCTTCTAACGTAGGGCTATGATGGTCGAATTTATCATCCGTATAACCATCGTCACGTTCTAATAAGTGGGTAAAGTGCGAAAGTGACGCATGACATGACAGGCGATAAAAACGCAACCATCCACGCTAAGTATCAGTGGCATATAATAAAACGTTTCGAAAGATGTGACAGGTTTCTGTTCTGTAGTTAGACTTTCAAGACATTATAGGTAGATGATCAAACTACAGAAGAGAACCATACATGTATTTTACAGTACATATATGATATGGTGCTACTATACTGCACTAGTGCGATAATTCGCGCCTTTTTCTACTGACAAACTTGTTTTATAAAACCACTCGTGTGATGTTTTATGAAACGCGCTGAAAGCGAGTGAAACCCACTCTCTTTCCATGGGTTGTGAAAATAACAAACAACTGAGTACCTATTTAAAAAAATATGACTATAACGGTTAGGTTAGATTAAGGCGTGCGATCCGGCTCGAAGGACCAAAATTGGTATGTATCGGAGTGATGAACTGGTGAATTTGATTTGAAAGTAAAATATGTATGAAGCTAGATAATAACAATATATTAATCTAACCACGCCAAAGCGCACGACTACATCATGGCGACAGTACCTAGTGACTGGCAAGTACTTATGTGGTGGCGTGGCGCATCAAAAATATTCTCAGGCAAGCCGAAGCTACTTTGGTTTTTCTTTTCTTTATGAGCTTTGGAAGAATGCTTAACACTCTGGAAATTAGCCGATTGAATATCGAATTGACGCTACTGCTATTTAAGAATGTACCTATCTGGGGACACAGCCGCCAAGACGAGTTTAATCTATGAAAGCCTAGGATCTAGTAAATGTGCCTATTTATTATATTTAGGATTATGGACAATTCCTTCCTAAAGTTTTAGTATGCAAAGCTGAACGAAAAATGTATAATTATTATTGTAATCTTTATACTAGTCTAGTAAGTACCTACTAATTAAGTTATCTACTGGTACTGGTACTCACTCTCTGGCAACTACGGGAGTCATCCTATGTTTTGCTTATTCCATATTTTGGTACCATGCATGCTCAATTTGAACTTAATTTTCATACCTACTTATCGGCATCTTGTGGGTAGATATACCTACAGATCGATTTTAGTAGAGCAGGGGTTGGGTTGACAAACTATTGGAAAAAGAGACAACCACAGTAAAAATCAAGTTTTAGAAAATATTAAAGGGATATTCCTGTAGGAGTTGTCTTAAAGAGCCGCAAGTGCAGTTCCAAAGAGACCCACAGTTCCAAGAGGTTCCAGGCTGGAGAGCCGTGGTTTGCCGATCTCTTTAGTAGAGCTAACTTTTCGCTTTGGGCTGGTGGATTGAAAAAAAATTGAGTAGGCCTCTGCAGCAACAGATTAAATAATGGAATGTTGCCAAGAGTAGCTAAGATGACAATCGTTGATTGCTGTTTAAATTTGAAAGAGCTTTAAGAGGTCTCTAGCCTCTAAGGGCCTATCGTGAAACACGAAATTTCGTTATCTGCCTCTTTATCACCCTTGCATATTCATAGTGATAGAAACGCAGATAACGAAATTATATTTTTGTGTTTCGCGGTAGGTCCTCTAGTGCGAGCCTCGGATTGAAGAAACCGGTGAAACCTTTACTACTAGCGCCATCTTGTTTCAGTTTAGGGCAACTTTACGAAGAGAAGAGAAGCGGCATGTAGCGAATATTTTTGGAACTACACTTGTTCAACCAGATCTTGACAGTAGAAAAAGGCGGCAAATTTGAAAAATGTAGGCGCGAAGGGATATCGTCCCATAGAAAATTTGAATTTCGCGCCTTTTTTTACTGTCAAGATTTGGTTGACCAGCTATATTTACAAAGATGACGGCACATTTTACACACAATCTTAAAAGCCATATCAGACGGGCGTATTACATCCACAATTACATCACGTGAACTTGGCCCGGTCAAAATATCTCTTTCTCGCTCTCACTAAGGTCGCGGTGCGGTACGGTAGTCTGTTAGTGCTTTAATCATAGAAATTCGGATTTTCAATGAATCGTGTCTGATGCGCATTAATAAGATTATTAATTTTCAAGAAGAACAAAAGTTGATAAATTTAAGTAGAGTCCAGACGAGACAATTTTTCGCCAATCTGATGAAATTGTCCGATCGAATCAGGCCGTGCGGACGCAAACGCCAATTTGATTCCCCGATCAAATCAACAGTGCAAATTGGTGACTAAATTGTGTACGTGTGGACGCTAGATGAGATTGGAGCCAATTATTTTCCTGATCAAATCGGTCGTTTTGCCCAGCTCGTCTAAAGTCTATTTTTTTAATCGGTAAAATAAAATGACATTTCATAGTATGAAATGACACATGATGTTCATACTATGAAATGTCATTTTAGTCCACCGAATAAAAAAATAGACTTTAGACTCTACCTTACACCGTGGTGCAATGAAAATGAGTATTGTATTCTTTGATGAAAATTAAAAAATATACTTGGTCAACCAGATCTTGACAGTAGAAAAAGGCGGCAAATTTGAAAAATGTAGGCGTGAAGGGATATCGTCCCATAGAAAATTTGAATTTCGCGCTTTTTTTACTGACAAGATTTAGTTGACCAGCTATATTTATATATATTAAGCCCTCTCCACACTCGCATTCGCAGCTTCGCGCCGCCATTCACGCACGAGTGTGGAGGGGATTTACAAAAAAAGTAAAAGACGGAGATCTGTCTATGGCGCGAAATATTTTATAAAATATTATATCCACTTCAATTATATCAAAAACTAACCTTATTGTAATCAGATACGATGTAAATTCGTGTGTAATTGATAGTCGCAGTAGGGCAACATCGAAATTCAAAATGTCACACGACGCGCTCATCTGTCAAAAATGTTCGTTGATTAGATGTTTTAGTTTTAATTTTAAATCAAACCAAACACCCTAAATAACTCGATTCAAAACAAACTGAGTTAATGATACATATTTGTGTTGTGTGAAATTACAAAAAAATGGAAGAAGAACACGTTAACGAATCAATGAACAAATCAGATGTAACGTTTGATAATCTTATAATTCTAAAGGAATTCAGTAATATTGTAAATCATGTGAGGTAAGTTGCTTCTCCTTGTGAATCTGAATTTGGTAAACAAGCTGTAGGGATGCCGTAATAAATATGCTTTATCTTTCCAGCGATGAAGAGTTTCTTGAAACGGTGCCTAAAGCAAAAATGAAGCGAGTTAAATGGGTGCCAATGTTCAACTGCTTGAAACAAGGAATTCTAGATGAAATGATACAGGAAATGAATGCTATGTGGGCCTCAGAAAACTTACCACAAAAGTTGGAAATCTTACAGAAACAGCAAGCGAAATATAGTCACATAGATTCAAACACAACATTATGGTAAATTTTTTTATATACTATTCTTTATATACATATGTACCTAATTATTGCCAATGTTATTAAATCTAAAATCGAAGACATGGTTCCTAAGAACAGATTTCGCTATCTCTCATAGTTTCTGACTTCTCCATACTGACCCATTTGGATTGATCACCCTATTTATTTATTTATAGGATACATCCATAACTCAGGAACAAAATATTTGTGATAATTTGATAACACACAAATAAATGCCCTTACCAGGATTCGAATGCGAGACATCCTTCTTCGTAGGCAGGGTCACTACCAACTAGGCTAGGAGGCTGTTAACATGTAACAAAAATACCCTACCTATATAAAATTGGTTCCCAATTTAACAGCCCTCTTGTACTCCTCTTATTTTGTTTGAGATTGACTGACTAAACTAAACCACTAACTTCCATTACATTTTAGTCTGCAGTGATCTGTATATTTTACCTTAATATTACAGGAGGCCTCAGCTGGGTGATGTCAAAAGCCAATTGAAAGCTCATGATGTTGCTAACTTAAGAAAACAAAAAAAAGTGCTGGAAGGCCTAGCAAAAGAGTATGAAACCAGAGTCAACAAACTAAAAAAGATTCTTTCTGCCAAGCGAGGATACATCAAAGCATTGAAAATGGATGTTGCCAAATATCAGAAGAAGAACGAAAGCACTGTTTCTAAAATCAGTGAAAGACTTGAGAGCCACGAGCAGCGAATTAAGATAATTTTACCC
Source organism: Cydia amplana (assembly GCF_948474715.1). Classification (NCBI taxonomy): domain Eukaryota; kingdom Metazoa; phylum Arthropoda; class Insecta; order Lepidoptera; family Tortricidae; genus Cydia; species Cydia amplana. The sequence goes on along the minus strand of NC_086081.1, from coordinate 11,661,386 downwards.
ACCAAGACAGATCTTGAGATAAACTGGGCAGATGTGGAACATGATGAGGAAATTGAAAATGCATGACCATATTGGAATAAAATTTATATTTCAGAAAATTGTACACACCTGAGAAAAAGTACAGTGAATTTTAATAATAAGTGTATTTATTCAACTCAATTACTTCAGAATCTATGTAATACTTTTACTAAGATGTAGATGAAAATAGGTAATAAAATTTTAAATGTATAATATCACACTGATGAGTTAACACAGGTGTAATCTTGGAGTGAATGTTTACCCGCTAACTACTTAGAGAATACACAAAATGAGGACTAAGTATACTTGAATTTTAATATTAAATTGATAAAGAAAAGCTTCCACTGAATGATAATGAAGAAAATATACTTTGAAAGGAGAGTACATACAAAGTTCATACACCATTCATTAAACTACAATGTTACAAAATGAAAGTTACCTTAAATGCAAACCTAACTGAAAATAAAACAAAATAAACTTATTATTTTTAATAGCAATATTTATTCATGAAAATTATTTGATATTGTTAACATAGCTAAAAATATAATTGTACAATGCAACTTTTGCATATAATTTTATGTTATAATATAGCAATTGCACTATTGTTGCGAGGACTACCACTGCTCTATCACCTCAACTGATATTGGTTTATCTAACATACTGTAAGCTGCGAAGGGAAAAGCCTCAATAAGGAGATCAATGCCAATTTGTACAACAAAACAAATTTTAGATTATCTACTTATTTTGTAAGAGTAATACTGAGTGCAAAATATCATTAATTTCACTGGGACTACTCTCCCCGCCGTAGTGATAGCAATGAGCCAGCATTCCTTTCCCGACTGGCTTTCTAAGCAACCAAATGTGTACTTCAAGTCAAACCAGAAATATAATATAATCTAAGGGACGACCTTTTTAAACATAAACAAATTTAAATAATATCTTTTCGAAACAACTATTATCGTCACTTATACGATACCTATAATAATATACTTTACATTTATAGGCACATTAGTTACAGAATAAACAAAGCGAATGTGCTTTCGATCCACTACAACTCAATAACCATGACTGTAATGTGAAAATGTAACTACGATTTTCTTGTCCAATGCCCGCATCTTTAGAATTACTTGCCACTTCAAACTCTTTAAAATCAACAAAACAATTTAAGTAGGACACCAACATGTCAAACACAATAAGTGGCAATCCGATCGTAAAACTTGTGTCAAACTGGGGATCGAAAAAGCAGAAGTCACGAGGCATCGCCGAATAGATCATGCTTGCTCATCCACGAAATCTCTGTAGAACTAAATCCATAAATTAATATCACTCACATTAATAATAAAAATTAAAAATAAGAAGGCACAAGCAAATTGATAAATAATTTTAACAATCCATGACATACTCGGCTCTGTCCAGTGACCGCACTAAATAATAATTATAATACATGATATAATCAATTATTTTGTAGCATTCGTCTCACTGTGCAGTACACTGGATCCCAAACGTCAGTTATTTCTTTTTGGGCGGCGACCGCTGTGGCGTGGCGGGCCTGCCACTGTTGATACCATTGTACTGATATTTCGCCTTTTTCTCAGATGGTTTCAATATCTATGAAGGGATTTTCATCATTAGTAGCTTGGTTGAAAAAAAAAAAGTCAGCAATTCAATATAAGCAATCCACTTTAATCCGACTTCTCATACATTTTCGAATTTACGAAGTGATGTTCAATGTTAGTTTCTTGTTAGTAAAAAAAACATCAATTGAAAGTTAGTGTTCCTTTTTTATAGTCTTCTTCTCAGACGGTTTCAATATCTATGAAGGGATTGTTGGGGTTAGTTACTTAAAAAAGCAAAAATAAATAATCGACAATGTTATGTCTGGTATGGTAAGTTTCTCCTAGGCAAGTGTCACTACCATTATAAACACGGACAGATTAATCAAACTAAAGTCTATTTTTTTAACAAGCTTTTATTAGGTCGACCTGTATGTAACTAACTATGTAATGGAATCTAAGGTAACTAATTTAACCATCTTCCAAGGATCGTAGCGTCATGAAAATTGGCAGCTGTACATACAGCTACATAGTTCTGATGACAATACAATAATATGGTACTGTCGAACTGATCTGATGATGGAGACAGGAGGTGGCCATAGGAACTCTGTGATGAAACAACGCAACCTAATTGAGGAGTGTCTTTTCAAAAGGGTTTATTTTTTCTGGGAATTTATTTCTAAATTGGACCTTAAGTTTTCTTGAGCAAGGTTCTCTTTAGAAGTACCGCTAAGAAAAAAATAAACCCTTTTGAAAAGACACTCCTCAATTGTGTTAGGGGTTTTTAGAATTGTCTCGATGAGTATTAGTTGTCTGTCGTAAGAAAAGTACAGTCAGCGATAAGAGCTTGTACCAAAAATTAAATTTTGCCATAAACTTATTTTTATTCGGTAGACTAAAATGACATTTCATAGTATGAACATCATGTGTCATTTCATACTATGAAATGTCATTTTAGTCTACCGAATAAAAAAATAGACTTTAGGTAGTAGTAGTAACAGGGAGTAGACACGTGGTGGAGGCACTTGCCGCACCAGACAGCAAGAATACCAACCTGGAACGAGCACATAAGCGTCTCGTCAACGGACATCATGCCACCGGCATTGTCAAACTCGCCACAGTAATTGGGGGCGGAAAATAGCGTGACAAGTTGCCTTTTCGCAAAGAATTCGTAGCCATCTTCTACTACCTGAAAATCGTCACTACGTATTAGGAAAAAAGTTAGGTTTTGAGCCATAATAAATACCTAATGGAGTTAAATACCAACTGCTTGCTACAGAGGGCGCTGTTAGGTCCAACATTCTTTACAGTGCCTATGTAAGTTTCACCTTTTGAACGCCAGACGGCGAAGGAATATGCCGTGCCCCGGACGCCAGGCGATCGAGATTATTTAAGCGAAATTGAACTTTACGAAGTCCCGCGTAAGTCCCTATTGCATTGGCCAGCTGACTGCTGTGGCCATCGTTGACGTCCATGGCAAGACTTTGCGATGACGGCTACAGGCGTCTGTCGCGGTCAAAAAGTTAACCTTTTGGACGCCAATGACCGATATATACGCACCGTAGGTCCAACGCCAAAGACGGATTAATCGGTCATAGACCACAGAGCAACATAGACCTAGATGCATATGCATAAAGTTCAATTTCAGTTTTGACACTTCGGTGACGTGGCGTCTGAGTGACAGCTTTTGTGTTTGACACGGCGTCGAAAAGGTTAAAAGACATACTGCAAAACGTTGTAAGATACAGGTGCGAATAGGTAATTCGCAACTCGTGACAATTTCTCCTTTCGGTCGTGTTTTAATTTATCGCCACTCGTTGCGAATTTCCTACTTTCCGCACTTGTATCGTAAATAACTATTGCGGTTCCTTGTTATGTCAAACGTTACACAACGTTGATTTTGTTTCTACTCTATGATTGGACATTTGGACCTACTATGGTACCCTCTGCAATGAGCGTTTGGTTTTTAAACTCATTGAAATGAAGAACTATGCGGTTGTCACACTGATGTGATTCCTTACGCCGCTCCGATATGTGAGCGAGACAGCGTTATCTACGCATATAGCGATGTCTCGCTTGCACACAGCGGCGTTCGGATCTTACCTGATGGGCTCGACAAATGAGATCCAAGTCATGTCTATTGAGAAATTTGCTGACAACATCGGGTCCGAATGTGAATGACACACCGCGATCGTTTTCACCCCACCCTTGGACGTCCTTGTCTGGATCTGACCACAGCAAATCGCAAAGCAGACCTGTTGAAAAAAAAAAGATTGAATCAAAGATTGAAGAAGGTTGAATCTCGCAACGTGCAAACTCAACATCAATAGTACATTACATACCTAGGGAGGTGAATTCGTGAATGCTCCAGATCGCAGGTGTTTGTGGCCCGAACCGAAAGTGAGGGCCATAAATATGCGATCTGGGGCTTTACGAATTTCCGCCCGTGGTTTGTCTAAGGTTTTACGTCTTGCCTTGGCCAGGACCTACGGTACGGTATGGTTACGTAAAATTATTTACTGTATCCTGTCATAATATTTGCACCACATGAATCGTGTATGAACTGTTAGGCGACAGCATAGGAGCTCCCGTTTTAGGGCGAATGGTTTAACTTTTTGATTTAGGGCTCATTTAGACGATGCGAGAACTCGCATCCGAGTTTCATTACATTGCGGGTTTTGATCGGTCGGTTGCATTGGACGTAACCAACAGTCCGCAATGTAACTAAAATAGCGTGCGAGTTCGCGCGCCGTCTAAATCAGCCCTCAGGCTGCTAGATGGTAGACTACAACGCGCAAGGGAACATGCAACTGTAGGGGGCAGCACCTGCCTAGATACGTTAAGCGTTAAAGATTGTGAAGCAGGTCATTATGTGGCAGACCCTTTAACGCGCATGGTCAGACGCTAAGCAAAGACGCTGATGTTCAGTAACAACTTTTAAGACATTCAGTGCCGATAACCCGACTATCGGGTATTTTATGATTTCGTTCCCAGGCCGGACGACCCAATAGTCGGGATCGTGGTACTACAGCTATATATGACGAAATGTTTGTGGCCTGGCGCGGATGTCTTGTTTGGCTGGGTGTGAATGTGTTAATAAAAGCGGCCAAGTGCGAGTCGGACTCGCCCATGAAGGGTTCCGTATTTAGGCGATTTATCACGTATAAAAAAAAAGTACTTACTAGATCTCGTTCAAACCAATTTTCGGTGGAAGTTTACATGGTAATGTACATCATATATTTTTTTTAGTTTTATCATTCTCTTATTTTAGAAGTTACAGGGGGGGGGGGGGGGGGACACACACATTTTACCACTTTGGAAGTGTCTCTCGCGCAAACTATTCAGTTTAGAAAAAAATGATATTAGAAACCTCAATATCATTTTTGAAGACCTATCCATAGATACCCCACACGTATGGGTTTGATGAAAAAAAAATTTTTGAGATTCAGTTCGAAGTATGGGGAACCCCAAAAATTTATTGTTTTTTTTTATATTTTTGTGTCAAAATCTTAATGCGGTTCACAGAATACATCTACTTACCAAGTTTCAACAGTATAGTTCTTATAGTTTCAGAGAAAAGTGGCTGTGACATACGGACGGACAGACAGACGGACAGACAGACAGACAGACATGACGAATCTATAAGGGTTCCGTTTTTTGCCATTTGGCTACGGAACCCTAAAAACTAGTTACCTGTATCAGGCACATCAGTAGGTCTCATTATCCTCCTAATCTGCTCCATGCCCTGCAGATCCGGCGACAGGCCTCCGTGGCAACAGAATATCTTCTCGTCGATGATGGCCGCGATGGGCAGGCAGTTGAAGCAGTCTGTGAACGTCTTCCATAGCTTTATGTTGTACCGGCGTTTGCACTCGTCGTAGAAACCTGTGGGGGAGCAATACAATGATGATATAATATATAACGAATCTTTTTCTGCCTCTATCGCTCGAATATGCAAGAGTGATAGAGAGGCATATAAAGATTTTAGATTTTTCGACGTAGGTATTCGATCGATCGACTCACTCTCAACCAGGAATGTTGCGGATGCCGATATTTTGACATCCGCGGATGCGAATGCGGATTTTTAAACCCTCACATCCGCGGATGCGGATGCGGATGTCAAGATAGATACATAAAAAACGTCACATATTACATTTTAGTAATTTTTATTTCAAAAAACCGGCCAAGTGCGAGTCGGATTCGCGTTCTAAGGGTTCCGTACATTAAGTCCCACTCACGCTTGACTGCTAATTTCTAATAGGTTTTTTTGGCTAATTACTAAATTACCTAGCAGTCTAGCACTTACGCCGATGCTAAGACGTTCCTGTACCGAACTATTCCACATCCGCATCCGCATCGATTTTATGCGGATGCGGATATTGAAAATAATGCGGAAGTTCCGCGGTTGCGGATGCGGATATTCGCAACATCCCTGCTCTCAACGAGCGAGAAAGAAAACCTGGTACCTAATCCTTTATGTTATGCAGGGATAACATTCGTGTTCGTGCATGAACTGTATGTCAGAGTAATTTTCGAGACGTCACGTCAGGTTGACGTTCAATTTTCGGCCGCAACGACTGTTTGTCCCGTTTGTCCCTAATAATCAGAGATCGGTCAAATTTGCGTCATTGCTCGCAATAATGTGGACGTAACTCCAAAATTCATTAAATAATTAATCATTTAATTAATTTCTTACCTGAGTTTTAATTTTGATTCCTAATCAATAAATAACACAAAAATTTCTTATAATGTAAATATATTATAAAAAGTAATTAGTATGTTTTCCAAATTTTTGAAGGTACTCATTTTTTATATCAAAAATATATTTAAGTGCTATTTATTGACTAGGGAACAAAATTAAATCTCAGGTAAAAAATTAATTAAAATAATTTTATGATTAATTATTTAATCGACGCCAATCTGTCCGATCTCTGCTAATAATACAGAGTATACCTACTCAAGAGGCAGTTATTTGCTAGAGTGAGGTGGAAAGTAGTTACATTATAATCTCACAATAGCGGCTACGTGTATTATATATTCGGGTAATAGTAAAAAACACGTTTTTAAAAGTGCAGTATACAATCTGGGATAGCTGGAAAGTTGTTATAGACTGATATCTATGATGAAATACACTAGGTATTAGGATTTAGTAGTCCTGGCTGGCGTAGCAATCACTTCGTCGCGTGTACCTCTGAATACACTATACTTGTATAAATCTACTTCGGTAGAAGCCATAGAAGGTAGTATGAACTTCAATTGACATTGGCGGCTTTGGTTGGATTATAAATATTTATCTTTTCTATTAAATGCTATTATTAACATGTCATTCATGTTTCTTATGCGATGCGAACATATCGTGATTTCACTCACCACTACAGATAAGAATGTATCTAAAAAAAATACTTAATTAAAGCAGTTTCCATTTTGGAACTTTACCTAAATGGTAATTTGACATTCTAAGTTTTGTTATTTTTTAAAGGTTCCGTAATAACAGTGTGAGTACAAGCCGGCTTCGCGCACTAAGGGTTTCGTAGTTTAGATTTTAACTAGGGTTGTGACCTGCTAACTCACGCTCACAACACATCACACTTTGCAGACAGATCTTGTGACGTAAATTATGGCCACGATAGATGTAAATATTTAGTAAATATGGCCTACTGTGAACATCGAAAATCTAAATTTCGTTATCTGTATCTCTATCGCTCTTGCATAGCACTCATATTCAAATGATAGAGGTTTTGGACGTTCCGTAGGCCATCAGAGAAACACTTACCGTACCTAAATACGGTTTATACTACCGCATGGTTGCCTCGCATAAGAAGTTCTTTGGATTTTTGATACTGTACGCACATATGGTTTCCAGCAACTGCATGCGCTGTCCCATCCCCACCCTTGTCACATTTTGTAGACCAACCGTGCCACGTAAATTATGAACGCCTCCGGATCACAACTAATACGTAAATATAAACAGAGTAACACTTACCGTAAATGCGGTTTATACTAGCGCACTCATGGTTGCCTCGCAAAAGGAAGAAATTCTCTGGATATTTGATCTTGTATGCGAGCAGGAGGCATATGGTTTCCAGCGACTGCTTGCCGCGGTCCACGTAGTCGCCGAGGAAAAGATAGTTGGCCTCTGGCGGGAAACCCCCGTATTCGAACAGGCGTAGTAAATCTGTGTACTGGCCATGAATATCACCTAAAAAAGTTAGAATAGTTAGAATTCTCTCCTCATGAAATCGAATTTACGAAAATACACAGATTAGCAGCATAAAACATGTTATTTACGCTTACAACAGGTTTAAACACAACAAAAACTTTAAAAGTGAAGTAGATTCAATGTGACGTCACGTCACTGCGTTCATTTTTCATAGTAAGTATGTACAAATTATACAAAGTGGAGCCTGGTGATGTGACTGTTTAGTACATCTGGCTACCCTCTAGATTCTCTAGAATAAAGTATGTAATTTCCTACGTTACTATCAAAACACTTCTACTTGCCTTTTATGCCCACAATACCTACTCCCTGTACCTAGCACACCTGTACCTATAACTTGTGTAACTGTACCTAGAGTCTGTGCGGAAAGAGAAGAGTCGTGGAATGTATGGGGCCCAATACAATCCACGACAGACTCTCTTTCCGCACAGACTCTAGCACTTACATTATTATGATACAATTACGTAGGTATGGTATTTGGCTATGTGCGAATGTGAGTGGCGGCGCGGGATAATTAAAGGCGATGACAGCAGGGGTAAAGAAAAAAAATTAAAATTTCGCAGGCATGCATTTACTATTGCCAATATTGCCATATGTTGATTGTTTGTGGGTTAGATAATTAGTTTGGCCAGTAGCCACAAGTCGTGAAGACGTGAACGTGGACACATAGCCAATAATAATGTAATACGAGTACATCAAAAGTGAACCTATATGTGTTCTTTTTTGACGGAATGACACTTCAATAGCAATTATCTGAACATGTATTGGTGTTTTAACTCAAAGCACAAATATTTACATGGATAGATAAGTCCTAAAGAGACAAAAAAATTACACACAGAGGTACCAACTGTAACTAACCTCGTTAGTATGGTATTGGCATAGAGAAAAAAATACATAGAGTGCTCACTCCATACATCAGTTTTAGTACCAAAAAGACTATTAGCATCTAGCATCGAGTAGCGGAACTATCAGTACTGCTACTTGACAATAGATGTAGCACCGACTGGAAAGTCTTATGCTGTTGAGATAAGACTTTCCGGTCGGTGCTACATCTATTGTCAAGTAGCAGTACTGATAGTTCCGCTACTTGATGCTAGATGTAGAAACTGAAATTAATAGTCTGAACTGATGTATGGAGTGAGCACTCTTGTCTTACTATATTTCTCTATGGTATTGGTAACGTCGCATAACTCGCAGTTTAGGTATCATTGTCGCCAGATTCCGCGCTAAATATCTTTTAAAGTGCCACAGTCATCAGTTGAGTCATTACTTGTGACTGAATCAGTGATAATGAAGTGTCAAGTTTACCACCTTTGTCATTTAATAATACTACCTACTCAATCAAACGCTACCTATGAATTCTTCACAGACACAGACATGTATATCATAGATGTCGCATATACCGGTAATTGTATCAAAACTAAAACATTGTTAGCTCACGAAGCAGGTGCGTTTGCGTGATCTGTTTAGATATAAGTATCTATGTCTATAGTCTGTGTAAAAAGATTGAATACTAAAGTGTGCTAAAAATAGCTGGTAATGATCTAGTCAAATAGCTTTGTTTACTCTACAAGCCTTCAAGAGTCAGACTAGCAAGCATCTAGGTATTTATAAACAAAGTCTTAATTTATGTTCTTTAAAGTTATTTTTAAGAAATGTGCAGGCCAGATGCAAACTGTTAGAGAACAGGTATAAAATCTATTTTGGCCAACTTCAATGTAATCCAGAATGGATAAGATGATTTAGATTATTGAGGTGTCAGTAACAGACGTCATTTGAAGTGCTTCGAAAATGCCAAATGAATACAAAATTAATCAACTCTTGATTAATGTATCTTGTTTTATCTATAACTCAAATCTTTATACATACATTGAAATCAAACACAAAATAGAACTAAGTAGGTATGTATATACAATGTGTAGGTATTAATGTACCTATAGAACAGTGCTACATATACCTAATATATGTACATCTATTATGTACATTCCTTTTTAGCAAATATTTTTTTAGTATAGTATTATATAGTAAGAAAAATACTACACACAAAGAAAACAAGTAATATTTTGACCAATTATGTCAAGGTCTAATATTGAATATACATATAATTTATTTTAAATTAATATGTCTCAGTCGCAAGAAGTGCCTTTTAATGAATTTTGTACATACCTTAATATATTTAAGCCTTTATAAGGCAGAGGGAATATGTTTCCCACCTGATTTTGAATGTTATTTCAATTTTGAATAATTTCTGACGCCCTTATGGCTTATAAAGGGTTAAAGTACTCATTGCTAATCCTTACCACAAATTTTTAGCGGTGCCTCCAATTCCAGTAGTATTGGCTGTTGCAGAAATATTTCCCGGGACTTGGTGCACAGCCCACGCACCTCCGACTCGGACATCTGAACCGTCTTCCCAGGCCTGCATCCTCGAACTGTGCCAACATTACACAACAGGTGTTAACAGGATTACTAAGAAGCCTGCCTCAACGGCTGGCATTTAATTGGCTACATACAACTTGTGTAATTTGTTAGTCGAATAATTAATGATCTCAATACACTTGAAATGATTCATTGTAAACTTGAGAATTTAGATTACGATCAACCTATTTTGATACATGTATGATTGACTAATGGTCAATAAGATGAAGCAATAAATGATATGACAGATAAGAGCTTCAAGATATCAATGCTATCATTGATATCTTGAAGCTCTTATCTCTGAGTCTTATCTTGAGTCTATACTCAACAATATCCAAGATTACTTTACAATACAGGCAGAATTGCAGGATTACCATATATACATATTATAGTATAGCCAGAAGACAGTTTTACAACAATAGGCATTTACAGGCAAGACCTTCAACTATTCATACACAAATACTTAATATTCATAGTTACAATGCATGCTATTATCAGCACTATAGGTACCTATAGAACGCTTAACATATTGAAAAAATACTTAACGGACATACACTTGGGTTTCATCAAAGCATTACACATTACCACTGTTGTAAGCACATGCTAGAGTAATTTAAATTATAAAGAAAAATCATAATCTGTATGCCCTTAGCACACAATTAATTACTTATGTTACCGGTATAGTTTGGTACATACATACTGTACCAACAGTGCCAAGGACATAATTGGCACAAAACTTGGTGCCAAGAACAAGAAAACATTAAGAAGATTCTGTGTCAGTACACAGTTACGACCCACGTGAAACATACAGTTATTATTTGGTTCATAGAATGGGTTATTTTTAGCTCGATTGGAATCTAGATCAAATTGCAAAGGAAAGAACTGAAAACATAAAATGTCTTTGTATGGGAACAAACCACTTGTCAGGTCATACAAACGCAAGAATAAAATCAATCAAACGTATCTAGCGCAATACTGTGGCCAAGAACTATGCAGATAACCATACATTCTGATGAAAAGATGTCTTTGAATTTCCCTTTCCGCCTTGCTGTTTCCTGTTGCACTCTGAATACTGTTGTAACCCATCAAAAAGCAGCATAATAAAGTGAAATAAACATGTTTAAATCAAGTAAAGTAACATACAATGCGAACAAAGCATAACAATAAGCCCTAGGAAGTGTTCCATATAATTTGACATCAGCAATAATCAAAAGTACCAATGATGCTGGGTTATCGGATTGTTATTCTAGAGAACATCCGTTTGCGGCAATGAAATAAGCCGTCAGCATCTCTGGCAAACGATCATTAAAAGTGGAATCAGATAAGAATTGAGGATAATCGATTTATTTATGAGTTTGACGTTTCTGTACCTACATACTTGTGATAATTACGCAACAAACAGCGCGAGAACATTGATATGTTATTTTGAATTTTAATGTTTTAGTCTTATTACTAAAATGTACACTATTATAAACAATAAAATGAATCTTTACCTTCTAAAAGCCTGTGAATTAGACTGTCAACATTGAGTTCGTCAGCCATATTTACTACACGAATAATTTACGTCAAAATCTTTCGACAACCACCGCTGCGAGCAAACTTGTGATTTTTATTTTTTACACTCATCCAATTAGAATGGACTAAGGTACAGCACATCAAGTCTTGTTTAGTGGATTGTATTTAATATTTATTTAAAAATTAATTCAGAATAATAGATTATTATTATCGGGAAATAGTATGTAAAACATATTTCTATTTTAATCAAGCAAAACTGTTTGAAATGTTTGAATAATTAAATTCTACTTGAGCTTCTTTGATACAACAAAAAGAAAATGCCTAGTCTATGGTCTATAGGTGTTGCCATGTATAAAATCCATAAACAAATGTCCTACCTTTTAAAAATCTCTACGAACACCGAGCAAAATGTCGCTGTACTTGGCTGTCAAGCTATTTTCTCATCGTAATGTGCCGTTCTGGCGCATAGTATGTATGAAACATTACGATTTGGCGTGTGCGTTCTATTTTATTTTAGATGAGATTTGACGACTGCTCAAAATATCTTCATGGCTTTTTATTCGACTTTTCTGTGTACGGTTGTTTTCGGTATTTCGTAAACATTGGCAAAACAACGCGATAATTCAATGAAGTGTGCGGAAAATAGTCGTTATCGCGAGTGAGAAAGGTATTTAGTGCACAACGGAAGCAGACGGTGGTCGTTAAGTCGGTTTCCGATGGAGGAGAAGATGGAGAGTGAACAGAGTTATAGTGGCGAGAGTAGCAGCTCCTCGGAAAGTTGCAGTGGGAGCGGGAGCGGCAGCTCGGAACCCGACGAGGAGCTCACGGAGCCAGTGCGCCTGCTGGGCCAGAGCCTCGAGCTGCCGCAGGAGCTTTGTGAGAACTATGGACTCTTCAAAGAGTTCTTCTCCTATAAGACTTGGGAATCCTTAGAAGATACACATAAGGAGCAGCTCATGAAATATTTGCCTAAATTCGTACAAAATGAAGAAGAGGAAAGAGAAAAAACGATAAAGATGCTGTTTGATCATGAACCATTTCATTTCACATCACCACTAGAAGTATTTTACAGCAATTTGAAACAGGGAAATTACCGGCCAGACATAGCTAAGATGAGAAAGTTTTTGCAAAAAGCAAGGGCTAAGCAACAGAAGCACAAGGTAAACAAATACTTACAACCAAAATTGGTCATAATATCTAGTGTTGAGACATGAAGTAAATTAATTTAATAAAAACTAAGTTATAATTATTGCACACTGCATTTTAAGCTTGCAAATTATTTTTAACTGTGGCACCCGGGACCTGTCAAGTAAGGTCAATACTAGTATGTTATTTTATTTTTCAGATAAAATCCTACTATGCTAAACTGATGCCAGAAGTGTTAATATCTCGGGAACGGTTGCTAGCAGCAGCCAAGTCTGCCCCACCTGGCCCCACCCCCCGCCTCCCCCTTCTGCCACAAAAACATTCCTCCAAAAACTCCTACAAACCCCTGTACTTGCGAGCGAGGCAGAGGTATTTTGAGGAATTGGCAGCTATCCGGAGTGAAGTGGGCGGTGATGAATCTGATGATGATAACTATCCTGAGGGACCTCCAGAGCCGTCCAATAAAAAGCGCAAACACATGCATGCTGGCCAGGTACACTCAACTCAACTATTGAACAATGTCAAAATAAATCTGATGAAAAAAAATTGTTACCACATGTTTAGATTACATTGAATGTACCTCACACAGTATAAAGATCCAAAAAAAATTGTCCTATTTTATCTATCAAAAACCTAATATTGTAAATAAGAATGATCAAAAACAAAATAATCTTTCCCCTGAATTTTTATACAGTGAACCTAGTTTAAAAATAATCTTGTAAGATGTGCAATTGTGCAGGGTGATAAACACAATTGCAGAGTTTTAAATTTTTATGCAGGATTAGCAATTTCTTAACAATGGTACCCCTAATTATATATTACCAGAGAATACATGAATTGTTCTTTATTTTACTATGTACTTAATAAAGTAAAAAATAATAATAGTAGTAACTTAGTTAACATAGTTTTGTAACATAGATTGATTTTTTGTTCTTCATGCATCATCAGAATCAGGACAGCAATGTTTCCGGCACTCTTGGAGGAACAGAATCTTCACATCCCACATCTCTGGATTGTCTAAAGAACGTCTTAGCGGCTCATAGAGCTCGAAGACAATATAGAGAGGTAACTATTATCATTATGCTATATTAAAAAAGTAATCAAATTACAGACAAACATGCATAAGCTTTCTCTTGTGTGGTGTTGCTTGCTAAAGGAATGATAGATCACCAGTTTTTTACTTCTGCTTAAATTGCTGTATTATTTGTGTTAATTTGTTATTCTATGTTTCAGAACCATCCAGAACTAAATACAACTGGTTTAACTTTAGAAGACATAAAGCAGAGAGTAGCACTTGTAAATGGTACAAAAAAACTCATGTTTGGCGGACAAAAATCAGAAACATCTGCACAGAAAGTGAAAAGGGGACCTAAAAAAGAGCCAAGTCAGAGACAAGTGAAATCTGATGCCAAAGCTAGTAAAAGAAAGGAAGAGGATGTTGAACACAAACCTTTGTTACCAAATATTAAAATAAAGTGTGAGCAAGAGGAGTCTGACTCGGAGAGTTCCTTTGCAGAGCCGAAGGGTGCCAAACATTCTAAAAAGTTAGGTGATACTGTTGAAATTAAGCAAGAAATTGTGGATCCTAAATACTCTGATACAACTAAGTAAGTTTTGTTCTAAAAAAATATCAAACATTGTAAAATGTGTCTATTTTGCCCTAGTATTAGTTCCAAATTTCGAAATTTGAAATTATTATTTTGAAATATATTATGTCGATTTAAAGTAGACCTACTATGTTGTAACACTTAAAGAAGCAATTTACAAAACCTTTTAGTATCGTTACATTTTTTGTTTTCAGTATAAATTACAATGATCCAAAACTGGAGAGTGTGATCAAGCAAGAGCCTTTAGATCCCACACTCGCATTACAGAATGCTGGTCGAATAATTCAACCGGTTCCCATCAAATTGGAAGATCTCGATGGAATTGGTAAGTTTAAAAGATTGGTATAGTTTTGTAGATTGTTTAAGTATATTGAGAATCTTTAATCTTGACTATTGACTATCAACTATTAACTCTGTGCTATAACTAAACAGGACAAAGTCATGTGTAAATATTTTATGTCTAAGAAAAAGTGAGTGTAATGACGATTATCATGCTATCAATATCACACCACTGCCATAAAAAGTCGGTTTAGATTCAGAAACGAGAGAACATAGGGAATTATCAAAAATATTTTACACACAGTGATTAAGTCCCACTTAGATAATGTAATACCTGAAAATTATAAGAGTTATTAATTAATTGTATCGTCTGTAGTTAGTGCCTGTACTCGCTTATCCGCATCTTTACTAACATGCCCATAGAAGTAGAATTAAACCACATATAATTTCTATCTGCCGCTATAACTAAACGCTATTGGCGGTATTCATAAACGGCTGCTAACTTAATCAGTTGATGATCGTCGTTCGTCCCTATCTGTCGTTAAGCCATAGAGAGGGATAAACGACGATCATCAACTGATTAACTTAGCAGCCGTTTATGAACAACGCCTTATATCTATAACGATAGAGAAAAAAATACATAGATTGCTCACTCCATACATCAGTTTTAGTACCAAAAAGACTATTAGCATCTAGCATCGAGTAGCGGAACTATCAGTACTGCTACTTGACAATAGATGTAGCACCGACCGGTAAGTCTTACGCTGTTGAGATAAGACTCTGGTCGGTGCTACATCTATTCTCAAGTAGCAGTACTGATAGTTCCGCTACTTGATGCTAAATGTAGACACCGAAATTAATAGTCTAACTCAGCGGTTCTCAATTATTTTTTTTGACGGAACCCTTTTGGAAAGCGAAATACTTGATGGAACCCTACAATAAAACAATAGTTTTTAGAAATGTATTTTTTTTATTAAATCAGCATAATTCTAAATTCTTGCGGAACCCCTGCAGGGGTGTCGCGGGACCCTAGGGTTCCGCGGAACACACTTTGAGAATGGCTGGTCTAACTGATGTATGGAGTGAGCAATCTTGTCTTATTTTTCTCTATGCTATAACAGACATGATGGCGCTGCCCGTGGAGCTAGCGGACGATGACCTTCCGTCGAATGCGGAGGACGCGGCGGACACAGAGTCGGCGCTTACGGAGACGACGCACGCCAACTTCCTGTCGCTAGTGCGCGCGCTGTTCCCGGCGCGGGCGGCGCACCGCGCGAGCAAGCAGCAGCTGCACGCGCGCTGCGCCGCCGTCATCAGCTCGCCCATAGCGCCGCTCAACACCTGGTACAGCTGTGAGTATATCATGATCTGCCGTCGAATGCGGAGGACGCGGCGGACACAGAGTCGGCGCTTACGGAGACGACGCACGCCAACTTCCTGTCGCTGGTGCGCGCGCTGTTCCCGGCGCGGGCGGCGCACCGCGCGAGCAAGCAGCAGCTGCACGCGCGCTGCGCCGCCGTCATCAGCTCGCCCATAGCGCCGCTCAACACCTGGTACAGCTGTGAGTATTTATTATATTTATAACAGACGTGATGGATTGATGGCGCTGCCTGTCATGAATATCATGATCTCCCGTCGAATGCGGAGGACGGGGCGGACACAGAGTCGGCGCTTACGGAGACGACGCACGCCAACTTCCTGTCGCTAGTGCGCGCGCTGTTCCCGGCGCGGGCGGCGCACCGCGCGAGCAAGCAGCAGCTGCACGCGCGCTGCGCCGCCGTCATCAGCTCCCCCATAGCGCCGCTCAACACCTGGTACAGCTGTGAGTATTTATTATATTTATAACAGACGTGATGGATTGATGGCGCTGCCTGTCATGAATATCATGATCTGCCGTCGAATGCGGAGGACGGGGTGGACACAGAGTCGGCGCTTACGGAGACGACGCACGCCAACTTCCTATCGCTGGTGCGCCGCCCATAGCGCCGCTCAACACCTGGTACAGCTGTGAGTAGTCATTCATTCATTCATTATTTATTCATGAACAATATTAATTGTGTATGAAATATAAAATATACAAAAATTATTATTACTTAACAAATAAAAAATAATAAAGAAACAATTATCTTAAAAATCATCATCTTCCTCGCGTTGTCCCGGCATTTTGCCACGGCTCATGGGAGCCTGGGGTCCGCTTGGAAACTAATCCCAGTAATTGGCGTGGGCACTAGTTTTTACGAAAGCGACTGCCATCTCATCAGAGGCGCGAACTCTTTTGAAAATTTTGAGTTTCAGTTCGAAGTATGGGGAACCCCAAAAATTTATTGTTTTTTTTCTATTTTTGTGTGAAAATCTTAATGCGGTTCACAGAATACATCTACTTACCAAGTTTCAACAGTATAGTTCTTATAGTTTCGGAGAAAAGTGGCTGTGACATACGGACGGACAGACAGATGGACAGACGGACAGACGGACAGACAGACAGACAGACAGACATGACGAATCTATAAGGGTTCCGTTTTTTGCCATTTGGCTACGGAACCCTAAAAAAGATTCGGCGTAAACGGAGACGACGCATGCAAACTTCCTGTCTCTGGTGTGGGCGCTGATCCCATAAGTAACCCATAAGATCCCATAAGGGCGCTGGTACATAAGTCCCGAAAAACTCATTAGTAGGAGCCAGTATTTAAACCCCTCCGCGGATTGAAATCTTTGTCATGCTTGATAAGGGCGCTGGTACATAAGTTCCGAAAAACTCATTATAAGGAGCCAGTATTTAAACTCCTCCGGATTGAAATCTTTGTCATGCTTGATAAGGGCGCTGGTACATAAGTTCCGAAAAACTCATTAGTACGAGCCAGTATTTAAACCCCTCCGGATTGAAATCTTTGTCATGCTTGATAAGGGCGCTGGTACATAAGTTCCCAAAAACACATTATAAGGAGCCAGTATTTAAACTCCTCCGGATTGAAATCTTTGTCATGCTTCATTAAAAAAAATGTGAGTAAATAAGTGACGTATTTTAATATTAGGTTTTGGTCCTCAGTGTCAGAAGACTGGTGCGCTGAGTTGGACTCCGCGCTGGACTTCCTGGCCGGCGAGAGAGGCCCGCACCCTGATGACTTCGTGCCATACTTACAGTATATTCCGGAGACGCAGGTAAATCAATGCAACATATTACACAATAAAACCTTTCTTGAAAGCATGAAGGTTACATTGACAGCGTAGCGTACGCCATAACAACTTCTTTTAGGCGCTTTTGTGTGTGTGTGAGGTCACGGTGAATTTAGGTGTTTTTGGCGCCCAAAAGATTAATTTCCTATTGTTTAGTGTCAGATTGCAGGGGAAGACTTGGAAAAGACGCGGATTGCAGATCAAATCTTGATATGTTGAAGTAAATCCGTGTAAAAAAAACAACGGGTTGCACTCAGGGAGTGCCGGCAGAAGTGAAAACTCAATGACTAGTGCAAAATGCACTATGTATAATTGAGGTTAACGCCATCTAGCGTTAGCGTTAATTACTTGAAACCCCTAAGCACATCAGTGTTAGTATTTGAGTTATATTAATACCAGTTAGAGCGAAACTCACTAGATGGCATTTAAATCAATAAAAACAAAACTCAATGACATTACATGTAGCAGTTTTTCGATCAGGTCACGTATCCGTCTTACGGTCACGGTCACTTCAAAAAAAAAATCATATTTAACCACAATCACTATATACATCTTATAAAACAAAGTCCCCCGGCGCGTCTGTCTGTTTGTATTTTGTAGTCAGCAGCAGTTGCTAAGCGGACGAGGTGTTCAGAATGGTCTTGACGCGACTTTATTGTTAGGAGAATAAGAGCACGTCAAGGTAATTTTGAACACTTCGCCCGCTTAGCAACTTCTGCAGCTGACTGTATGTATGTTAGCGATAAACTCAAAATCTACTAAACGGATTTTCATGCGGTTTTCACCTTTTATACAGGGATTCTTGAGGAATAATTTGTTACAGGTACATTGACTTTAACTTTGAATAATTTTACGGTTTAGACTCACTTGTTTTAAGTCACTCGCGCGACATGTTGTTCTTGAAAGGAGACCTAGGCTCTCCGAAACATGTCGCGCGAGTGACTTAAAACAAGTGAGTCTAAACCGTAAAATTATTCAATGTTAGCATGTCTCACAACAGTTTAAATTCGATTGACTTTAATTGTTTGTGTATTTAGACGTACCAGTGGATAGGCGCGGGTCGGGACTGCGACGCGATATTGGGCCGGCTGTGCGAACGCTGGTTCCGCGCCGCGTCGCCCGCGCCGCCTTCCAACGAACCTCCACCACCTAGGTTTGCTTTTTAGGGTTCCGTACCCAAAGGGTAAAAACGGGACCCTATTACTAAGACTTCGCTGTCCGTCCGTCCGTTCGTCCGTCTGTCACCAGGCTGTATCTCACGAACCGTGATAGCTAGACGGTTGAAATTTTCACAGATGATGTATTTCTGTTGCCGCTATAACAACAAATACTAAAAACAGAATAAAATAAAGATTTAAGGGGGGCTCCCATACAACAAACGTGATTTTTGACCGAAGTTAACCCTTAAATGCATAGTGATGCATTTATACACACAACATAAACATCAAATGTTATGCATTATTAAACAAATTCTATTTGTTCTTGTACATTATTTCAATAGTAAAACTAATAAATTTTCCGAATTATTACATAAATTTACGCAGTATTTTAATTTATAAAAGTTACATTTGTTTATAGACGAAATGTCGGAAAACTTGGAAAAACCTGGAAGTTGATGATTTTTAGTATGTGATTTTGGGCAGATTTTTCGGGGTTTGTAATTATTTTATATTTACAAATTTTATCATAGGAACATCACAAATAGTGTACCTTTCTGTTGGCAGTTAAGATTTTTCCTATACCCCTTACTAATAGCTATATATTTCCAAAAATATGATTTAGACTATGCAACTTTTAACACTGATTTCCCAGTGAAAATCGATGATATAATTTTTTTTACTATTTTTCCTAGAAACGGCAAACAATTATGTGATATATATATTAATTTCGGGCAAAACGAAAAAATCATGTATTTAAGGGTTAAGCAACGTCGGGCGGGGTCAGTACTTGGATGGGTGACCGTTTTTTTGCTTGTTTTGCTCTATTTTTTGTTGATGGTGCGGAACCCTCCGTGCGCGAGTCCGACTCGCACTTGGCCGGTTTTTGACATAATACTACAGGATATTTTCATTAAGGCGCAGTAGCTTCAGACTTTTTGAAAAATCGTAGCGCTTTTTTAGATCACAATACGGTTGGGATTTAAATCTTCTCGAAGCAGAGGGGTAGGGTTGGAGCCGGTGTAGCTTTATTCGACGTTCATAAGCGCATTGTAATATGCCTACTTGAATAAACGATCTTTTATCTTTTTTTTCTTTATAAATAGCAAACTTGATGCCTTTCTTTAGTAACGTTAATCGAGTTTTAGAAATATTGATCTCTTTTCTTTTACAGAAATTTTGGTATAGCATTCAAATTGTGAGACGTCAAAATTTTGGTCTTTACTCAGGTATCCTACGTCATGGGTTGTGCGTCCTCTTACTAGCGCGGAAATAACAGATTTCCGAGCCCAAGAGAGAAAGAGATATGCTGCTTCGGCGAAACCTTTCACTTACGTCCAGCACGGGTAAGTCGAGTTGTAACATAATCATTAAGAATGTGCTCGCGATTTTAAGACAAAGTAAAATTTGTGTGTAACATTTCCAGAGTAATTCCACCTCTGCTCGTGTTGTTGAGGCTATGAGGTTATTAACAGAAAACGCGAATAGCTCAATTAATAAGATAGCTGGCGGCCTAGCCAAGGTGACGATCGCTTTGTGTCCCTCAATCACTCTTCCATATTAGTGCGACAGTGACAGTTGTGTTTCGATCGCTACGGAGCGCCAGCGATTGGCACGTTGGCTACGTGGCCGGTTTAGATGAAATATAACTTTAATAGATAATAAAAAAAGGGATTTATTTAAGTGAAGCTGCTGATCTTTTTGTGTTTAATAGGCTACATGACTAATTTTTTTTATGGTATCAATCGATCGGGTTTGTTTTTAGGATCAAATGTCTATATGGGATCCATTTCATTAAAGTAACACAAAAGTCAGAAATTGTAGTCAAAGGCCGACAGTCGCACTTCACTCGTGAAACGCAATATACAAAACGGCCAGGGGCCGTGACGTCATCGCCCATCTTGTAGTATGGACAAAACAAGAAAATTGCGTTTTTGTCGGTGAAATATTGCGTTTATGTATATAGTTGCTATACAATATTTTTTTGGATGAAATGTAAGGAATCGAATGGTACCCTTACTTTTATCGTTTTTGGAAGTTAAAAAAAACTTAAATTTTGAAACTTTCAGGTCCTGTATTTTTGTAATTTTTCAATATTTTATTTTAATATCCACATTATTGTGATAAATTGCTCGTTTGCTATCTATTTTACTAGATTTTGTTATAAAATTCAACATGTGTCATCATCCCTATTGTTTAGTAAAGATGTCTGTGTTGTTGAATGCAGGTACCGTGCCGTAGTAGGTCCCTGCGCACGTTGCGGCGCGGGCGGTGGTGCGGCCAGCGCATTGCTGGCCGCCTCGCGGCCGCGCCACGCCTCGTTCCTGGCGCTCGTGCGCGACGCCGTGGCGCGCCTGCCCAACGGCGAGGGCACGCGCCACGACGTACTCACCCTGCTCAAGTGAGTGCCACTATACAGCACTTCCTGGCTGCCTCAACCTGGCTGCCTCACCCTGCTCAGCCTGGCTGCCTCACCCTGCTCAAGTGAGTGCCACTATACAGCACTTCCTGGCCGCCTCGCGACCGCGCCACGCCTCGTTCCTGGCGCTCGTGCGCGACGCCGTGGCGCGCCTGCCCAACGGCGAGGGCACGCGCCACGACGTACTCACCCTGCTCAAGTGAGTGCCACTATACAGCACTTCCTGGCTGCCTCAACCTGGCTGCCTCACCCTGCTGACCCTGGCTGCCTCACCCTGCTCAAGTGAGTGCCACTATACAGCACTTCCTGGCTGCCTCGCGGCTGCGCCACGCCTCGTTCCTGACGCTCGTGCGCGACGCCGTGGCGCGCCTGCCCAACGGCGAGGGCACGCGCCACGACGTGCTCACCCTGCTCAAGTGAGTGCCACTATACAGCACTTCCTGGCTGCCTCGCGGCTGCGCCACGCCTCGTTCCTGACGCTCGTGCGCGACGCCGTGGCGCGCCTGCCCAACGGCGAGGGCACGCGCCACGACGTGCTCACCCTGCTCAAGTGAGTGCCACTATACAGCACTTCCTGGCTGCCTCGCGGCTGCGCCACGCCTCGTTCCTGGCGCTCGTGCGCGACGCCGTGGCGCGCCTGCCCAACGGCGAGGGCACGCGCCACGACGTACTCACCCTGCTCAAGTGAGTGCCACTATACAGCACTTCCTGGCTGCCTCAACCTGGCTGCCTCACCCTGGCTGCCTCACCCTGCTCAAGTGAGTGCCACTATACAGCACTTCCTGGCCGCCTCGCGACCGCGCCACGCCTCGTTCCTGGCGCTCGTGCGCGACGCCGTGGCGCGCCTGCCCAACGGCGAGGGCACGCGCCACGACGTACTCACCCTGCTCAAGTGAGTGCCACTATACAGCACTTCCTGGCTGCCTCAACCTGGCTGCCTCACCCTGCTCACCCTGGCTGCCTCACCCTGCTCAAGTGAGTGCCACTATACAGCACTTCCTGGCTGCCTCGCGGCTGCGCCACGCCTCGTTCCTGACGCTCGTGCGCGACGCCGTGGCGCGCCTGCCCAACGGCGAGGGCACGCGCCACGACGTGCTCACCCTGCTCAAGTGAGTGCTATACAGCACTTCCTGGCTGCCTCAGTCGGCCGATTAATAGTACATTATTGTCGAGGTTCGGAAGTAGCTACTTGCTGGCTGAGGATTCGTTTTAAACGGACGACCTTGGGAGTTCTAATTTTCACAGAAAAAAGTAAAACCATTGAAAATATTTGCTTTGCCGCCTTTTAAAAAAAAAAAGTGTATTTTTCTGCTGAATATACGCCAACCTATTTGAGACACCTAAATAGTCACGGTACCAACATTATAATAATAAGTGCTGATCATCTGTTTGGCTGTTTAATTGGACCTATGCCTTCATATGATATGGCAATTTCAACTTTTAAAAAGTTTGGAACTCGTTAAATAATGGAATTTGTATGCAACATTGCAGTCCTGAAATCGAGACTGCAATGTTTTTAACTTTTTAATTTTTTGAATGACCATAAACTACGTACTTCGCGACCTATTTTTTATCAGGCAACGTCGACTTTGCTGTCCATTTTTGAGAAAAAAATATTTCATTTCATTTCATTTCATTTATTTATAATGTAATATTAGCATTAACAGATAAACCTTACATGCTAACACATAGATTTCATTTATATTATTACTTCTTAAATATTATCAAGCTTCGGATTTTTCATAGCACGGTAAGACTAAGGCTCGGTTGCACCTAACCATCTGTCACCGTTTTAGCGTTCGCTAAATGTTATAGTATGAAAAGTTTCATAGTTCTCTGCTGCTAGACGCTGATCAGTCTGTTAACCCTTAAATGCATGATTTTTTTCTTTTTGCCCGAAATTAATATATGTATCACATAATTGTTTGCCGTTTCTAGGGAAACTTGTAAAAAAAATTGGGTTAACAGACTGTTGTTAATTGTGGTTGGTGTAACTGGCCCTATATGAGCTTTGAAGTAAATATTTACACCAACCAATTCTCAACCCAATGGCATACACTCCCAACCGATTATCGACTGGGCAGAATATCTTTACTAATTATCTAACCCCTTTCCAAATTGTGTTAACCTTTACTTTTATTTCAGGATGTCTCAATGGATCTCAGCGTGCAGTGACCAGGCGCTCCTGAGCGCGCTATCAACTGCATTAGACAGGCTATTGTCTGCCAAGCGGGACCCCGTTGTCAAATACGACCAAAGGACGGCCATTTGGACATATTTGCACAGGAACAGGTGACATATTGATTTTTCTCATTCGTTTTTACAGATTTTTGACCAAGTTTCTGTAGATTTTTGTCACTTTCGGCTATTTAGTAGAGATGTAAGTGCAGTCTATCAAGTAACCAGGAATGATATTAAATTAAACCTTCATTGTCTAAATAAAAAATACAGATCGTTCGACAATATCTTTTTCACCTCAGCAGCTCGAACAAGGGTACTTTGCTACTTAAAAACAGTGAGCAAAATCGCATTTTGCTCACTGAGTGAGACAAAATGAGCAAAATGCGATTTTGCTCACTGTTTTTAAGTAGCAAAGTAGGGTTCGAGCTGCTGAGGTGAAAACTTAATTGTTGGTAAACATGAGTGAATAGAGGTAAGTGATGAAGAAGGAATACATTTTTCGGGTTCCCTAATATGTTCTCACTGCTGAGGTGAAAAGTTTTGTGAACTACACGAGATCAAAGTTATTTACATCTCGTGCGCTTTTGAGTCCCTTATAAGCACTCGAAGAAATATCAAACTTTGGTCTCTTGTTGTACAAATAACTATTTTATTCTGCGTGCAGGACAGAGGAGGATTGGCTGAAGTCAACGGCGCGGGGGCGTCGCGCTGCGGAGAAACGAGAGCCCGAGCCTGTAACGCCGCCGCCAGCGGTAACTACATATTTATTATAGTTTGCTCGAGTACTAATTGTTACTCGAAGGCGAGGAAATTACCACGTACGACGATTAACCTTTTCGACGCCGTGTCAAACACAAAAGCTATCACGCTGACGCCACGTCACCGAAGTGTCAAAACTGAAATTGAACTTTATGCATATGCACGTAGGTCTATGTTGCTCTGTGATATGTGACCGATTAATCGGTCTTTGGCGTTGAACCTACGGTGCGGATATATCGGTAATTGGCGTCCAAAAGGTTAAGCCACAACAAGGTACGTCGTGGACGAAGTTCGTGTGGTAATGTCCTTGGCGACGCAGCTCGTATTTTTAGACTCGCCTGATTAAAGGCTTCGTCACACAGGCGCGGCGTGAGCGGGGCGCGCCGCTTTTACATACAAAACGCTCACGCCCCGCCAGGAAAACGCGCCTGTGTGACGAAGCCTTAAGAGACCTGTTCGACTAATTATTTTATTTATTTATTTATTTTATTTTTATCTTTCTGTTATCTTTCTGAATATCTATTTAAAAAATTTGCACATTGTCCATTCTGTAGTCGGTAATCGTAAAGGTGTTACCGATCGGAAAGCTGCCCGCCTGAACAGAGATCGTTGACATCATAGATTTATAAGGCACAGATGGAGTGTTCGTACATACCATGTGAAGCCATTTCAAGTGCGACGTCACGTCGCACTCGTGTCACCGTATTCGAACCGCCCTGGCAGTTCTCAAGGTCAAATTGGTTTGTGTACACCTTCCGTTTAAAAATCAAAAACACAGGAAAGATGGTTGTTTGTGCAGTGAATGGGTGTCACAAGTGTCACAACGCATCATATTATAAAAACAAAAAGACTGACATTACATTTCACGCGTAAGTATCGAGTTTAATGTGATATTTTTACGTAATCGTAAATACAAAAATCCTAAGTTTCTTCAGCCGCCATTTCTTATAAATGTTGCCAGTGTAGTGATTTTTTTTCCTCAAAATGAGACATGACGTTTACATTCTAAAATAAATACGCTTAATTGAAGTTCCTTGTATAATTGCATAAAAAATATATATTTTTAAGTATTTCATTATTTTATTTCAATTTATGTATTATTTTAATTATTTTATGCACATTTTAAATAAAAATAGTAAAAATGTATCCGTTTCTTTATTGAAAACTTATTTCACAAAGTACAGAAATGCAAAAAAATCCTTAAAAGGAACATAAAAAGCTTTTGCTACAAAATCAAATCTACACACATACAAATTATTAATAACCAAGTGTTAAGGATGTGGTTAAAATACCCCACTTTGAGAGAAATATCTATATACTGGCAACACGTTTTTGTATATATGTGTGTGTTGCTGAGCGTAAAACACGAGCTTCGCACGCACACATCGATTGAGTTTCGGCTTCACTTTTGACAGGTCAGCCGTATGGGGACTATCTGTCTATGCGTTATTCGTTTAATGCCGGAACCACACTTCGCTATGCGTTATTTGTTATGCGACTACGCTGTATTCGCTCAAATATTTGTTATGTGAGCGAACAACAAACACGGCATCCACACTTCGTGCCGGTGTGCCAAACTTGGTGCCGGTGTGCCAAACATATGTGGTGCGTTTTGACTTTGAACAAACAAAATGGACGTGTTGACTGTGGCTGCTATTTTTTTTCACTTAAATGCAACTTATCAATACCAATACCTGTTGTATAAGTACAAAGTTACTAAAAGAGCCCGCAGAAAACGCTGGTGGATGATCACAAGTCATAGGAAACGAACTCGTCCACTCCATTTTCACATACACAGCACAATACTAGTAGGTACACGGTACACGTCGAGACACGACCGCCGTAAGCGAGTGAATGAGTGAACGAAGTGTGGGCAGTCGAGACGCATATTCGGCTTATTCGTGTCTTTTGAAGTGTGTCAAAAAACCGACAGGTGGACGGATAGGCGTATTTGCTATTCGCGCTTATGCGTTATGCGGGCAAATATAGCAAATATAGACGAATGAACCCTCCACACTTCGTCGTATGCGGCCGAATAACGCGCATAACAAATAACGCATAGCGAAGTGTGGTTCCGGCATAAGGTTGACATAGAGTGTTGTGTCAGGTGGAGCTGGAAGTGTGCACGGAGGCTTCGGTGTCGGACAGCGACGTGGACGTGGACGTGGAGGGCGGCGCGGGGCCCGGCTCGGCGCAGCTGCTGCTAGCCGTCCCCGCGGCCGCGTCCACGCCCGCCCGCGCCGCCGCCGCGTCCACGCCCGCCCGCGCCGCCGCCGCGTCCACGCCCGCCCGCGCCGCCGCGCGAGCCCCCGCCCGCGCCCGGGCCCGGGACCGACCCAAGCAGAAACCCACCAAGCCGGAGCCGCAGGTACTGTACCATTATAGTTTGTAGCTTTCTAATAGATCCCGAAGGCTAATCCTATTGTCTATTGTTAAGTAAAACCGCTCGTGCCACAACCACCTGCATAAAAAATCGGTACTTCGGTTACTGAGTGCCGGCGAGTCGAACGCTACAGAACCAGTCTAAAATGTGTCATCGAGATGCGTAACAAAGGCGCGTTATCGGAGAGCGCACCTACACTGGTTTTTTGAGCGTTGGACTAGCCCGCGCTCAGGTGCCAAATAGAATAGTTAGGACCCTTTTTTGCAGGTAAGTAGCACGTGCGGTTTTACTGAACAATAGACAATAGGATAAGCCTTCGGACTCTACTAGAAAGCTACAAACTATACCATGAGTGAGTCTCTGACAAACGGTGGACGTGGACGTGGAGGGCGGCGCGGGGCCCGGCTCGGCGCAGCTGCTGCTAGCCGTCCCCGCGGCCGCGTCCACGCCCGCCCGCGCCGCCGCCGCGTCCACGCCCGCCCGCGCCGCCGCGCGCGCGCCCGCCCGCGCCCGGGCCCGGGACCGACCCAAGCAGAAACCCACCAAGCCGGAGACGCAGGTACTTCTTCTCCTTTCGTGTCGAGGTTTCCTTAACCCTTAAATGCATGGTGTACGATGCAGCGTACATTACAAAGAATTAAAGATTTATTAAAAATTGGGACTATTTATTTATTAAGAGTGATATCATAAGAAAAACTAATCCGCTTTCCGATTTTTTATATAAATTTACGCAATATTTTAATGTATAAAAATTACATTCGTTTTAAGACGAAATGTCAGAAAATTTGAAAAAATCCAGAATTTGATGATTTTTAGTTTGGATGTTTTTTTGGGTTTTGTAATTATTTTATATTAAAAACTCTATTATAGGTGTATCACAAATAGTGTACATTTCTGATGATAATAGGATTTATCATATATCTCTTACTGAAAATTATATATTTACATAAATATGATTTAGCCTATGCAACTTCAAACACTGATTTCGCAGTGAAAATCGATGTTATAATTTTTTTACCATTTTTCCCATAATCAGCAAACAATTACGTAACAAATAATATATTAATTTCGGGAAAAAAGAAAAAATCATGCATGCAAACAGTGGATGCCCAGAGAGCAGCGGTGCTGACAGCCCTGACCGTCATGTCCGTCAGGTCAGATTCTGAGCAGGAGTACGGGCACGCGGGGCATGTCAACAGGTGCGCCATGGTTTGCAGTGCTGTGTTGCAAGCGCAGAGTAGAGTGGCCCATCTGGCCATGTTCTGTTTACATTGGCCGACCTGGGACCAAAGCCTGCTCAGCGCCGTCCAGATGGGTCATGGTTCCTTGTGGCCGGGTGGTAATTGTTCAGACACTGGTACATATGTGTCTGGTGGTGGGCCCTGCTTCCGTGCCTTTATTTAATTAATGATGTGATTTGGCATGTCTGTTCTGTCTTTAGCAGACATTTACTGTAGAGAGTACTTGAAAAAATGGTTCAAGTATTTTATATTGTTAGTTCCAAATAAGGAAATCTAACCTAATTATTAGAGATGCCCCGAATACAAAGTCAATAATACGTTACATTTTAATTTTCTTTTGATTTTCTTTTACTGTACGCTAAGAATATAGAGTTGACCCCTTACTTCATGTCATAAATAAAAAGTATTTGTTTAAAAATGAACTTTAATAGTTGCTATATAGGGCTGCGCATGAGGTAAAGGGTTAAGTAGATACCTAAGTTTAAGTTACCTATCAACTACCTAGCTTGCAAATACATAAAGGAGCCTCGTCTGCCAACAAACCACTCTGTGGTTTGGCAGAAGAATATATGTAATTAGTTATAAGAAAGATCTCTGAATAAACGTTTTATTTATTTAATTATTATTATTTTTTTTAGTGGTTTTGGCCGAATACCGAATACTAAATATTCGGCCCCTCACTCGGCCGTTAACCGAATATTCGGCGACCGAATATTCGGCATGACATGCGAACATTTTGAGTCACAATTATTATGAAAACTGATCGCTAACAAAGCTCAAAGTTAGATGACGTTAGCTAAAATATATTTTTGTTGAACAGCATTAATGAATAGAGTCAAACAAAACAAACTCATGATAAAAATAAAATGTTTTTGAATCAACTAATGCCCAAATGCCCAAATGCCCAATGGGTCTTCGTATTTAACAACTTTCCAAGAACACATTCTAAATATACCTAGTTTTTGGTTATTTTTATTGTACAAATTTTCTTTTTAAGTAGGTGCAACAGATATTCGGTATTCGGCCGAACAGTAGGCAACATTCGGCCGAATACCGAATATTCGGCAAAGTGGCCGAATACCGAATATTCGGCAAAGTGGCCGAATAGGCCGAATATTCGTGGCATCTCTCTACTAATTATATCATTATTATGTATTATCTCAGTACTTGTAATACAAAGTGTCGATTTTTACAGGCGCGGCCAACCCCTCCTCAAGCGAAACCCACCGTAGCCCCGCCCAAGCCGTCCCCACAGCAAAAATCAACGCCGAAGGCAGCTCTCATGGCCCAGTCGGCCAAACAAGCCAGCCTGGTCGCCCAGGCCGTGAAGAGCAACCTCATAGCTCAAGCAGCCAAACAGGCCAATCTAAGTCAGCACGCGAAGGCCGCTCCGGCCAAACCAGTCAACGTGGTTAAGGTATAACATTACATTTATACCCCATCTCACCCATTTGGGTATATAAGTCAGCTTAGTTTCTCCAACCGCGTTCCTGTAAGCTTTCAAAGTCAAAGTCAAAATATACTTTATTCATGTAGGCCTAGCAACAAGCACTTATGAATCGTAACATATGTATTATATTAAGCTAATTATCAGAGCAATTTATTGATGTTATTGGTAGTTAATCTGGTTCCAAATTTTAACGAAATGGGGACTGACTATAGCGGTGGAGGGTTTGCCACCTGGTGCCCTATATCGAAAGGTTTATCTTGACTTTGACACTTCACGCTGATAAGCAGGTGCTGCCCCGTGCAATACAGAAAAAAATCGAAAACTTAAACTTGACACTTTTCGTTAATAAACAGGAGTCTCATGTACTGCCGCGTACTTTATCTGCATCTACATTAATTATCTAACAGGTCCAGAAACCAGCTCAACCAGTAAGCCAGCCAGCCAAGCCGGCCGCGAAGCCGCCTCCATCACCCAAGCAAGCCGCGCCCAAGCCGGCCCCCGTGCCCAAGCCGGCCCCCGTGCCCAAGCCGTCTCCGGCCAAGCCGCCGCTGACCGCGCCGCCCAAGTCCTCGCCATCCGCGGTTCAGCAGCCGCCGCTCAGGCAGAGGACGCTGCTGGTCGAGGCTCCACAGAGTGTAGGTTCATTATGCCCAAGCCGGCTTCATGCCCAAGCCGGCTTCACGCCCAAGCCCTCGCCGTCCGCCGCTCAGACACGGCGCTGTTGGTCGAGGCTCCGCCACAAGGTGTTAGCTCACTTTTTTGCTGACGTTGTTAGGACCCTTTCCTTTATACCGATTTCTCGTCCGAATTGCGGGGAATCATTGAAGATTAAATTATCAAACGTTATAAAGAGAGAAAATAATAAAAAAACAGACAGGAAAAAATGCGTAAGAAACATACATCCAAACGAAAAATAAAAATTAGTTAACAAACCGTGAGTTTTTAATATGATTCTCTATTAGGACCATCGCGTTCGAATTTGTTTACTATCATGACTGAAATAAATGTAAACTAAGAAAAAGTGACCCAAACCTCTAGTGCCCCAGGCTGGAATCGAACCAGCGACCTCTAATAATATTTAATTTGTTCTAATATGTATCATACAGTCAGCAGCAGAAGTTGCTAATGATCTTGACGCGACTTTATTGTTAACAGAATAAGAGCGTGTCAAGGTAATTTTGAACACCTCGCCCGCTTAGCAACTTCTGCTGCAGACTGTACATGACGTTTTCCGATACAAGGTAGGTTACTTAGCATTTCTTGTTTATTGTCAAATTTAATTGTACGTAGAACGTAGAAGGGTTTTATAGGATTCTAAAAGGGAAAGTTAATAAACGAACAAGCAGAGGAGTTATACTGTGATGTCGTCTTCCAGATTACCGCTCCGGTAGTGACGAGTCAACCAACTGCGCCTATTGTTTCCATCGTACAACCTGTATCCACCATAACGTTACATCCGGCACCAAACAAGGTAAGTACAACAAAATATTGTTTTATGAGATGCATAAATCATCATATCAGTCCTTTATCGCCCACTGCTAAACATAGGCCTCTGTTCTAGTACGTCACTTGTCCCGGTCGTGAGCTAATCTCATCCAGAAGTGACCCGCAATGTTCCGGGTCGTTAAAATACTTAAAATATAGCTGAAACTGATATTCATACTAAAAGAAAACGAATTAATCAGGTTAATGTATGTAATTCACAATGAATTGATGTATCAGCAGGTAACACAAGGCACAAGATCGTTGCTCATAAGGCCGCCTGCAGTACAGACGACTGTCACTGCAGTTGTCTCTACGCCTATATCACAGGTTCGTAGATTTTTTTTACTTATACGATGATAAGTTTATTTCACGTTTCATTCTTAATATAATGTCTACTGGAAGACATTAAATAATAAATAAATATCAGGGGACATCTTACACAGATCAACCTAGCCCCAAACTAAGCAAAGCTTCTACTATGAGTGCTAGGCGACGATATACATACTTATATAGATAAATATACATACTTATATACATAGGAAACACCCATGACTCAGGAAAAAATATCTGTGCTCATCACACGAATAAATGCCTTTACCGGGATTCGAACCCAGGACCATCGGCTTCACGGGCAGGTTCACTACCCGCTAGGCCAGATCGGTCATTTCGTTTTGTCATATTAATAATCCTAATAGTGGAGATTCTCTGGCCATCTTCGCAGTTAATTCACATCCAGTAGGTATAATCTATACATACGTAGTTGCACGGTGCCGCTCGCTCGCGGCCATTGGCTTTCTGATTACAGTGCAGATGGTTCAAATTCCTTTAATAAATAAATAAATAATAAATATTATAGGACATTATTACACAAATTGACTAAGCCCCACGGTAAGCTCAAGAAAGCTTGTGTTGTGGGTACTCAGACAACGATATATATAATATACAAATACTTCAATACATAGAAAACAACCATGACTCAGGAACAAATATCTGTGCTCATAACACAAATAAATGCCCTTACTGGGATTCGAACCCAGGACCGCGGCTTCACAGGCAGGGTCACTACCCACTAGGCCAGACCAATCGTCAACTTTGACTTGAATAAGCCTCGCTGTTTGCTACGAGTATAAGGCCTTTCTCTCACGAGGCTACTCTCAAGCGATTTGTGTTTCGTACGCGTATCCTACGCGTCGCTTGTGAGTACCCGCCATATTTATTTCCTACGTTTCGCACACGACGAGACGCGTCGACGACGCGTTTGATATCAGTCGCACGCTACTGTCTTGCTGGTCGCACGCGACTCGAGTCGTATACGCGTTGTATACTCAAGATGGCGGCGGAACAAGTTTTTAATATAAATTTCGTTCAAGAGGTGGAAAAGTATCCATGTTTACATAATTATAAGCTGCCTGATTATGTAAGAAAAGATGTGACAGAAAAGGCGCGGCTTGAGATTGGGAAAAAACCAATTTGACAGGTCAGGAATTATATTTTTATTTCAATTAAATGTATACACAATAATTGGACGAATAAAGAATTCAGAATAGAGAAGAAGATTGTCTTCATCGCTGGGTGATCGCTGGAGTCACTAGACATC
This sequence comes from Cydia amplana, assembly GCF_948474715.1. Lineage (NCBI taxonomy): Eukaryota > Metazoa > Arthropoda > Insecta > Lepidoptera > Tortricidae > Cydia > Cydia amplana. Next base: position 11,628,787 of record NC_086081.1, on the reverse strand, counting down.
GTCGTACGAATGTTGTTCCGCAAATGATACAAAATAGTCTCATTTGTGTAGCACCGTGTGCGGAAACGAGTAGCATACCAGTAGGCGATCATGGTTTGCATCAGTCGCGTAGCTTTTGAATAGGCCTAAATGTAACGTAACATAGAGAAAAAAATACATAGAGTGCTCACTCCATACATCAGTTTTAGTACCAAAAAGACTATTAGCATCTAGCATCGAGTAGCGGAACTATCAGTACTGCTACTTGACAATAGATGTAGCACCGACCGGAAAGTCTTATGCTGTTGAGATAAGGCTTTCCGGTCGGTGCTACATCTATTGTCAAGTAGCAGTACTGAAAGTTCCGCTACTCGATGCTAGATGTAGACACTGAAATTAATAGTCTGAACTGATGTATGGAGTGAGCACTCTTGTCTTACTATATTTCTCTATGGTAACGTAATGTTCGGATGTGTTCTATACAGCCGGGCGGCAGCCGGCGCGGCGTGGTGCGCGTGCTGAGCCCGGCGGCCGGCGCCAGCAAGTCGCTCATCTCCCCCCGCGCGCTGCTACAGCAAGGTGAGGCGGCGTCTACGTTACTTGTACTATAGGCTACATGACTAATTTTCATTTATGGTATCAATCGATCGGGTTTGTCTTTAGGATCAAATGTCTATATGGGACCCATTGCATTAAAGTAACACAAAAGTCAAAATATGTAGTCAAAGGCCGACAGTCGCACTTCACTCGCGAAACGCCCTATACAAAACGGCCAGGGGCCGTGACGTCATCGCCCATCTTGTTGGACAAAACAAGAAAATTGCGTTTTTGTCGGTGAAATATTGCGTTTATGTATATAGTTGCTATACAATATTTTTTTGGATGAAATGTAAAAATCGAATGGTACCCTTACTTTTATCGTTTTTGGAAGTTAAAAAAAAAACTTAAAACTTGAAACTTTCAGGTCCTGTATTTTTGTAATTTTTCAATATTTTATTTTAATATCCACATTATTGTGATAAATTGCTCGTTTGCTATCTATTTTACTAGATTTTGTTATAAAATTCAACATGTGTCATCATCCCTATTACGGCGCTATTCATAAACGGCTGTTAACTTAATCAGTTGATAATCGTCGTTATACCATAGAGAGGGACAAACGACGATCATCAGCTAATTAACTTAGCTGACGTTTATGAATAACGCCGATAGTTCCGTTAGAATCGACAAGAGTGCTAATGTAATCAGTCTCAGGGCTCATTTAGACGGCGCGCGAACTCGTATACGATTTTAGTTACATTGCAGACCATTAAGGTTACATCAATTCTGCTGACCGATCAAATGACGCAATGTACCTAATGAAACTGCGAGTTCTCGCATTATCCGAAATGTGTCCGTCTCCTTCCATTCCTCGGTGGATGTGGACTTTGCTCCTGGAATTTTTGTCTATTATTAGTAACAAATGACTTATTGTCTCTTACAGTCACCCCGACGACGACGAAGAAACGGACTTCCGTGCCAAATACCAGCTCCATTACGACTATCGCGCAGGTAACCCCATAATATTGTTTTCTCATTTCATATTTTATAAAAAACTAGCGACCCGCCCTGGCTTCGCACGGGTTAACATAAACCTTCCTCTTGAATCACTCTATCTCTTAAAAAAAATCGCTTCAAAATCCGTTGTGTAGTTTTAAAGATCTAAGCATACATACAGACAAACAGGGATTGTTTTATACTATGTAGTGATAGTGAAGCTAAGAAACAATTTTGCAATAACATTTCGTTTTTCAAAATTAAATGGGTTAATCAACTTTTTCTTGTCACACATTGCTATGGTTACGGTCTCCTGAGTCACTCTTAAAATTCTAGGTTTTTCGTATTTAAATGAACCAAACTTTCATTTTATGGTAGTTATAAGACCTTTCCATAATGGGACAACTACTGAGTATGTTAGTAGAACATGGTACAGCAGTTCTTCTAACAATCTATGCTACTATTGTCTCCTCGCTGATTGTACAGAATAACAACAAGAAATAGTTGATTGACCCAAATATTTGACAGTTGAGTAATTAGTTTATTTTAATACTTACTAACAATCCCCGCCCCCCCATATGTATCCCCGTTACAGACTCCCCCCGTGACGGCCGTAGCCCACAGCTCCACTAGCGTGGTCACCGCCGGCACGCGCACCGTGCAACTCGCCGGAGGCCGAACAGTGCAACTAGCGGCCAACCAAACCGTGCACCTCCCCGGAGGCCAGCCCGTGCAGCTGGCGACCAGGGCGCTGCAGCTGACCAGCCTGCTGCCGGCGCGCGCGCCCAAGCCCGTGCCGGCCTCCACCGTGCAGCTGACGGGGCAGACCGTGCACCTGGCCGGCCAGAGCGTGCAGCTCGCGCAACACGCCGTTAAGAGTGTCCAAGTATGTTTCTTCCGTAAAAAAACTTGGAAAAATTGCCTCTTCAGTTACTATATTTCTTTTATAAATTTATGTTGAAGTTGGACTGTATTTAACCTAGGAATTAACGCTATTAAGATTGTGAGTCAACCCAACGAGTCCAACGACCGACCGTGCACTCACACATGCAACATAGCATTAGAATAGGCTACATGACTAATTTTTTTTTATGGTATCAATCGATCGGGTTTGTTTTTAGGATCAAATGTCTATATGGGACCCATTGCATTAAAGTAACACAAAAGTCAGAAATTGTAGTCAAAGGCCGACAGTCGCACTTCACTCGCGAAACGCCCTATACAAAACGGCAAGGGAACGTGACGTCAAGGTCTCTGGGAGCCCATCTTGTAGTATGGACAAAACAAGAAAATTGCGTTTATGTATATAGTTGCTTTACAATATTTTTTTGGATGAAATGTAAGGAATGGAATGGTACCCTTACTTTTATCGTTTTTGGAAGTTAAAAAAAAACTTAAATTTTGAAACTTTCAGGTCCTGTATTTTTGTAATTTTTCAATATTTTATTTGATAATCCACATTATTGTGATAAATTGCTCGTTTGCTATCTATTTTACTAGATTTTATTATAAAATTCAACATGTGTCATCATCCCTATAGTGTGTTCCTTTATTGACATACAAGTTTATTTGTATTGGTTACACTTTACACTTGGTGTAAAAATGCTTTGTTCGTCACAGGTGGCCGCCCCGGGAGTACTTCCAACGCAAACGGTGCAACTACCAAGCGGTCAAACGGTTCAACTTGCAGGCAGAAACCTTCAGACTGTGCAAATAGCTGGTCAGAACGTACTCACCAGCCAGAGCGTACAACTAGGTAACTTATTATCATTTTAGACAGAAAGTTGACACTAGGAATCTCTAAATCTTATTCACTTTTACTGCCTTAGGGCTGCTGCTGCTTTTATTCCATCTTACCAATATATTTGTCCAATGTGTATTTGCGTCTCAAACTTTACTTAGCAAGAGAGTGAGATCTAATGCACATTGGACCAAGAAATTGGACAGGTGGAATACCAACCTTAGGAACAATTCCGCTGTTAGATAAATAATTTATCAAACCTAGCACTAAATAATTAGTAGTTGGCCACTTTTACTCCGTAAAATTACCTGTTCTAAAAAAAACAGAACTTATAAAATTCTAGAAATTGAGATTTATTCCAAGTAATTACACAATGGAGATTTTATTTCTGTTTATTATTTTGAGATCCAACAGCCGTGACATTTAATTAACATAAAGATTATATTAGATACAGGAAGCCAATTACAGGAACTCACAGGTAGTGACATAATACTAAACTAATAGGTACTAAGTATACTAAGGTTACGCACTATAGCAGCCACATATGTGAACAAAGCGAATTCAAATGATACCTAATAAAGATAATTTGGGTGCAACTAAAATACTAACTTAGTAACATAATGAGTTGGCTGTTTTCTTAGGTTCCCAGACGGTGCAGTTAGCTGGCCAGACGCTTCAACTACCGAGCGGTCAGACAGTCCAGCTTTCCGGTCAAACGCTTCAGCTACCCAGCGGTCAGACGGTGCAACTTTCCGGTCAGACACTGCAGCTAGCCAGCGGTCAGACAGTGCAGTTGGCGAGTCAGACGCCGAAGTCCATGGCGCAGGTAATTTTGTTTACTAAAGCTTTGGTTTCCTCCGATAGCGGTGCCGTCATATAGCGGCCGTCTCCATACAAATACTACGACATCCATATTTAGCCGTATTATTTAGTATGGAGACGGCCGCTATATGACGGCACCGCTATCCGAGGAAAACCGATCTTAAGCGGTCAGACAGTCAAGCCCTTTGGATAAACGCTCCAGTTTTCTACAGGTCCTAATGATTAGATGGTAGAATTGTTCAGTCAGATTGTGAATGACAGGCCCAAGCGCGTAAATTAACGCTGTAATTATATTTTAGTGTTTAGGTTTGTTTTTTACTTGTTAAATTTTATATTTATTTATCTTCGTTTTTAGGTGGTGCGGGGTCAGGCGGCCGGTGATAAGTCCGCGCAACCGATCAGAGCTAAACTACTTACTAATGCTCAGGTACAGGTAATGATTTGTGATTTTCATTTAGAAACTTTACGGGAGGTTACCAGCTATCATCGTCCTTTTTTATTTCCTGATATAATTAAACAAATGGTTTTATTTTATGTTTGCTAGTTATTACTCCGGGCATATGTGATTACATATGCCCGGACCGGGAACGGGTGTCCCAGCTGAAAACCGTCTTGTCGTTAGTGATTTTTAATTTTCTCCAGCTTAACGTAATAGTTATTTACGATACAAGTGCGGAAAAGAGGAAATCCTAAACGAGTGGCGATAAATTAAAACACGACCGAAGGGAGAGTTTTAAATCGACACGAGTTGCACCTATTCGCACGTGTATCGTACAACGTTTTACAGTACATATGGCATTTTAAACTTTCGACATACGCACGGAAAGTGCTCTTTCCCGCACTAGTTCGCGAAAGTAGCATCATATGTACCGTAATAGTAGTTTGTGTTAGAAGGGATCAAAATGATATATTTCCGTCATGGGCGTACATTGAATCCTGAACGAAGCGATGGATTCTACAATAGAATCCCGAGCGTAGGGAGGTCTAAAGTGAATCCTAAGCGTAACGAGGGATTCAAGTGTTAACGCCCGAGACGAAATAATTTTGATACCGTGTGACACATACTGTTTTTCACATCAACTATGAGGAAAATAAAAAAATCTTAGAGTCGACACAATATGATGCTTAAACAGATTATTTAAGCCAAAAAAAAATGTGCAAAAAATGTAAAAATAGTGTGCCAGAACGGAAAAGTGCCACTTTGATCCCTCCTAGCGGGGAAGAAATAGTTATTTGTACAACAAGAGATCAAAGTTTGATATTTCTTCGAATGCTTATTTTGAGTCCCGTGCAAGCGAAAGATTCTATACTAGATTCACGAGCGTAGCGAGTAAGGGACTCAAAAGCGCACGAGATGTAAATAACTTTGATCTCGTGTAGTTCACAAAACTTTTCACCTCAGCAGTGAGAACATATTAGAGAACCCGCAAAATGGCAAAAAGGCACCCGCTAAATACGGTGCTCGAGTCTAAATTATTTTGTGTGAGAAAGAGTTAAGAAAGCTCCAAGAACTATATACCTAGTGCAAGTGTACCTTCTGATAACTCTAATGAGTGTGTGAAACCTGAAATTACAGTGTTATATTGACTAATATCAGTGTCTAAAGTGCACAACGGCAACCGCCATTTCAAAGAAATAACTGATCTACGCTACGATTGGTGGGCGCAAACGGCTATCTCGCTCTTACGGCAGCCAATACTATAGCCAACTCTCTCCCTCCCGATATCGTGATTGGCTAACGGATAACAAGTCCCAGATTACAACATGAATTGTGCAAACTGCAAACTGGAGATCTCATACCCCAGCGAAAGAATAAAATGCACTGCATGTCTCGATAATTACCACTACCGATGCCTAAATATAACAACTGCGCAATACATGAGCAAAAAATTCGAGATAGAAAGATCCTGGCTCTGTCCACAGTGCTATAATGTTACTACTCGACGTCCTCTTAGAAATGACGATACTCCAATTCGAAACTTAACTAGTGTAATTTTAAACGACACTTCGATGTCAGTCGAAGACACAGATAACGATCAAACTAAAAATCAATCTAATGTATCGATCTCTCCAAACACTGGTGTACACTCTTCGATAAATGAGCAACATAACAACGCAACTATCAGCTTAGACAGCATCAGCAAACTTTTAGATCAAAAGCTAAGCCAAAATTACCAGCTAATGCTCACCGAAATACAGCGAGCAGTATCCACCCTTAGAAATGACATTACATTCCACACTGAAAAATTAACAGCCGAACAGACTAACATAAAAATTAGTATATCTAGCATTGACAACAAGATAAAAAACCTAGAACAAGAAAATATGAAACTTAAGCAAGAACTAGACCAACTAAAAAACAAAACTGCCAACGCGTTGCCGCTGCCGAGCAATCCTGAAGAAAACAGCAAGAAATTAGTTATTCACGGGCTATATGAATACCAAGGAGAAAGTGAAAGTGAACTACATAACCGTGTTATCTACCTATTCCAGGATATTATGAATATAAATGTATCTGGTTATATCGAGGACATGTCCAGAATAGGAAAGCTCACTAAATCTAGACCTGACCAATCACACCGACCCTTAATAATAGAACTTATCAGCAAACGTATGACAAAGTACATCCTACAAAACAATCACCACTTTAGAAATACCGGATTGTCTGTTTCCGAATACCTGAGCGAACAATCGCTAAAAGACAGAAGAGCACTAACTTCAAGTTTACGTCTCGCTAGACAAAGCGGACATCATGCCGTGATTCGCCATAACAAATTATATGTGAACGGAAAACTAGTCGATCTACAAACCCAGCCTACACCTGAAACACAACTACATAGCCCAAACACTAGCCGCAGTTCTACCGTCACAAATGAAACCAAAACAAACACGCGACGCACAGAAGATATCACTTTAAACACTTCACAACAATCTGCTAACTTTCGTAACATCTGAAAATAAAGAATCACTTAAAATCCTGTACCAAAATATGCAAAGTGTATTCAACAAAACTACTTTACTAGACGCACTTTTAGAACCGAGCGATAACCAATACCAAGCTGTATGTATATCCGAATCTTGGCTATCAAAGGAAAAAGAACATCTCATCAATATCAGCAACTACATCCTAGCGGCATCACTGTCTCGAGTCAACTACGCGGGAGGCGGCTGCTGCATACTACTGCGCGACGATATGGAATATGTCGAGCGAAAGGACATTATGGACTACTCCATCGAATATGTAATCGAAATTGCTGCTGTTGAATTAACTAAATTAAATATAATACTTATTGTTATATACTGGAATAGTCGACTACCTGACATATTTTATATACAATTAAAACTTGTTCTAGAATTATTAAATAAGAAATATAGTAAGAAAAATATAATAATAGGAGGTGACTTTAACACAAATATTTTAGAAAATGACAAAAAATCGTTGGATTTATTACACTGTATGTTACAATATAACTATACTCAACAGATACATGAACCAACGCGAGTCACAAATAATTCATCCACTTGCTTAGACTTAATATTTACCAATTTCACGGGAAAGTCTATATCAACATATGTTTATGACTTCGGTTTGTCTGACCATAAAGGCACTATAATACACTTAAATGAGCAACAAAATATACATAAAATAACGTGGAAAAGCCAAAAAAGAATTTTTAATAAAAACAATATGTATGAGTTCAAAGCACACCTGCAAACAATTGATTGGAATAGAGTAATAAATAGTAATAATAATATTAATGATAATTATAACAACTTTGAATTTATATTAAAGGACATCCTTGACATTTATATACCTATTAAAAAAGTGAAGATTGGACTACCTAAAAAAACATGGCTATCAAAAGGTATTAAAATATCGTGCAAATCAAAAAGACTTTTAAAAATCCTTGTTTCGTATACAAAAAACCCTATTCTTACTAAACACTACAAGCAGTATGAAAAGCTACTAAAACGAGTTATCCTTAATTCCAAAAGAAACCAATACATTAAAGAAATAACTGCCTCCAAAAACATATCTAAATCTATGTGGCGAATAATTAAAGAGCGCACTAACAAAAATGTAAAACAGACCAAGCATAACATTGAACTGGATGTCCATAATAATCTATCGTCCGATCCAAAGCAGGTTGCGAATGCATTCAATGCATTTTTTGCGTCAGTTGGAGGGGTCAGCGGGGGAGCCGCCCCGCGCGGGCGACCCGTGCGCCAGCCGGTTACCAATACAATGTACCTCCGGCCGGTCGAGCCGCTTGAAGTAAACAAGATAATTAAGGAATTAAAAGATAAGTATAGTTACGGCATAGACGAGCTACCATCTGCATTAATTAAGTTTTGCGCTGATGAACTAACTTTGCCATATTGTACGCTAATAAATCAGTCCTTTTTAGAAGGAATATTCCCCGACAGATTAAAAATTTCCGTCATTAAGCCCATACATAAAAAAGACGCCAAATCAAACCCTAGCAATTATCGACCTATTTCTCTTTTGCCCGCGTCCTCAAAGGTGTTTGAAACAGCCATGTGTAAACGTCTTTACTCATTCTGTGAAAAATACGATGTATTTGACGACTGTCAGAACGGCTTTCGTAAGAACCGATCCACTGAACTTGCTACTTACAAATTTATACAGGAGGTGCTAAATACCCTAAATGACAAAAAATATGCAGTTGGAATCCTCCTAGACATGTCTAAAGCCTACGACCGCGTACAATGTAACCTACTATTGGATAAGTTATACGACATAGGAGTGAGAGGTATAACACATAAATGGTTTGCTTCTTACTTAAAAAATCGTAAGCAATACGTTGAAGTCCAATACCACGATCATAACACGGGTTTAATAACAAACGTGAAATCAGACAAGCAAATCATAAATCACTCTATACCCCAGGGAAGTGTAATTAGTTGTTTGCTATTTATAATTTATATAAATGAACTCCCTAAAGTCATAGACAAATCATGCGTGTTATTTGCGGATGACGTCTCAATTCTCACATCATGTCTAAATAACGACACTCTGGACACAGACCTAAATGACACAATGAATAAAGTAGTCAGCTGGCTCAATGACCACAATCTGGAAATAAATTTAAACAAAACAAAAATTATGCAATTTAAACCAGTACAAAAGCGCGCTTTAGAAATTGATTATTCGTTTAACGGCCACAAACTGGAATGTGTAGAAACTTTCACCCTTCTAGGTTTTGATATTGACACAGGCATAAACTGGAAAGCACATGTTACGAAAATCAAAAATAAAATGCTCAAGTTCATTTATGCCCTGAGAGAATTAAAAAAATCAACTAGTCTACAATCGGCAAAAATAGCCTATTATGCTTATGCCTACTCTTGGCTCAAGTACGGTATTATACTTTGGGGAAATAGCACAGACGCAAACGATTTATTTTTACTCCAGAAGAAATGCGTACGCATCCTCGCGAATATTAGGATTCCAGATAGCTGTAGACCATACTTCATCAAGTACGAAATTCTAACACTAACTTCGATGTATATTTTCGAAATTTGTAAATTCGTAAGAAAACATTCGGACCTATTTACAAAGTTAGTAGACCAGCCCCGACGCTTCGAAACAAGGTTTAAGCATGATCTAGCATTGCCGTCAACTTCTAAACTAAAACTTCATAGTACAAGTCCAAACGTCATGGCAGTTAAAATATATAATCACCTTAAAAACGACATCAAAGCTCAAACAAGTGACAAAAAATTTAATAAAATGTTGAAAGACTTTCTAATAAATAAATGTTATTACGACTTAAAGGACTTTTTCGATGATAATGTTACAGGATATTCTAAATAATTTATTATAATTAAAACAATGACATTTATAAATACTTAGCTAAATAATAACTAAAAATTAATCTTATTATATGAATATTGTACATTAATTATATAAGCTAATACATTTATTAGGAATTTGAACCTGATTTTGAGATAATGTAATACATACAATATAATTTTGTCATATAATAGAAACAAATTAATGATAATATGTAAATATAATAATATTGTTATAAGAAAGCTATGCTGTGCCCTTACAGGGTCCATGTGAGACATTGTACATTTATACTTGACATCTATACTGTACCATGGTTGCAATAAAAAATTATGAATTATGAAATGTATTCCTTCTTCATCACTTACCTCTATTCACTCATGTTTTCTTAAGATATACCAACAATTAAGTTTTCACCTCAGCAGCTCGAACTTTGCTACTTAAAAACAGTGAGCAAAATCGCATTTTGCTCATTTTGTCTCACTCAGTGAGCAAAATCGCATTTTGCTCACTGTTTTTAAGTAGCAAAGTACCCTTGTTCGAGCTGCTGAGGTGAAAAAGCTCTTTTCCGAATAGGTGGTGTGAAAAGATATAACCGTTGTATAGTTGCAGACGCAGATGATCTCGCTGGAGAGCATGGTGGGCGCGCGCATGGTGGGCGGACGCGCGCGCGCCGCCGTGCGCGTGCTGCCCTCCCCCGCCCCCGCCCCCGCCGCCCCCCGCCTCGCGCGCCCGCTGCTGCTCACCGCCGCCAAGCCGCTCCACAACATCATCCTGCAGGTACACCCGGTGCTGCCGTGCCGTGCCGGCCCCGCGCTACACTCCCCCGCCCCCGCGCCCGCCGCCCCCCGCCTCGCGCGCCCGCTGCTGCTCACCGCCGCCAAGCCGCTCCACAACATCATCCTGCAGGTACACCCGGTGCTGCCGTGCCGTGCCGGCCCCGCGCTACTGCAGGTACACCCGGTGCTGCCGTGCCGTGCCAGCTAACATCTGCCCGCTATTATAGTGTCCCGCGATAGTCGGTGCGGTACTAAATATCTACAATTTACAAACGGTCGGTCCGGCCCGGCCCCGTTGTCGCGCGGCGGCGGCGGCGCCGAACGGGAGCCGTGTGCTATAAAAAACACTTGTTTTTACGCTAGTGGTGTTCAATTCTATTAACATCTTAAATATCCCGTAATATTAACACAATTATTTTAACACAATTTTTCATATACTCGTACTTTAGATTGTTTGTTTTCCGACAGCAAAGCGACGGCAGCACTATACGTGTAACGTCGAGCGGCGCCGCGGGTTCCTCGCAAACTATAGTATTAAGCAATATTGGTGAGTCCCTTCCTAACAATAATACTTTTAAACGATACAAAAATACGCCACCAATTCAAATGACTACTGTACTTTGGTTATGTACTAAAACTCTTGCAATTAATTTGTCTACATTTCTCAAACCTATAGGTAGCGATGCCAAAATTGATTATGTCCATCAGTGGACCTTATGTCTTTGTAATAAGTACGAATTGTTAATTATCAGTGTGGACGGTGATACTTAAAAGGATGTAATTACATATGATGGTACTAAATCATTTCAGGCTCGCAAGCAGCTACTACGTCCACTGCTTCTGCGCCATTGTTAAAATTACAACAGGTGTGTACCACAAATTTATTTGTATGTTGTGATATGATGCACTATTTTATTTGTATGTACTTTTTAAAACCGATTTTATATCATTGTAATCCATTACACACAATGGTGATTCTTAGTCAATCATACAAACTAAGATATGACATTTTGTAAAACATAATGGCATCTGCCTCAACGGCTACTCTGTTCTGCAGAAAAATTATAATAGCTCTAAAATTATATTCTAGGTCAATCCGATACAACACGTTAAACTTCCCCAAGGAATTAAAATTCAGCAGGTGAATTTTGACACTAAGCATGTTTGAATGATTTTCTTATAAAGCATGCATATAGTTTATGTTGATTTGAATTTAGGGGGAAATGGTTGTAACAAATAGTGCCACCAATATATCGATGCCTTTTATAACACCTACATTATATGAGTGTTAAAAAGGTTTATACACGTAACAAACTAAAAAGAGATAAAGCATACTACTGAATTCATAATCTCTCTTTTTGAGAGTCAGTTAAACATAATAACATTCTGGTGATGGGTATTTTTATTCCTTTTACAGCCAACGCTAAAAGTAGTATGTTGGTAGATAATATAACGATTTTGTTTTTAGACATTATCGCCTGAATTTATTGATCTGCTCAAGATTCTATATTAGAATCCCTGTAATAATCGCTGTATTTCTTATTTTCCTTTCAAAATGTTAACATTATTAACAGATTGCCATATTTTTCCTATTATTGCACGAGGGCAAATCTTTCTAGGTTGTTTATTTCCGAGTAGTTTTCTATAGTTCGTTTTTTTTAGCATTAGAAATAAGGTAAATAATCTTGATGTGTCTTTTAATTGAAAAACACATTTTAAAAATAAGTTACGGCAAATATGTAACAATTATGAATCTAATACGATCATTTATATTCTTCTGCTTTCATAAGTAATAGTTTTTGATTTTTAAAAAGCGTTTTTCAAATAAAAGACATGTCAAGATCTTTTACCTTCTTGCAAGTTCTTTCTAATGCTAAAAAAAACGAACTATAGAGCTTTGTGCATTTCAGTTTCGGTTTTAATCTTATCCTTTATCGAGTTAATGCATTTTAGTGGATGTTTCAATAGTTTTATTTATTGGTGTGGTGCTTGTTTATAAAATGCCAAATGCCAAGTCAAAATGTAAAAGTCAATTACACATTCGATTGACTTTTACAAAATTTTGACTTGGCATTACTGTGATTTAAACACTTACAATTTGTAAAATAAACATTCGCTAATCAAAAGTATATTTCACTTCACTGAATGAACTTATTTCAAACGGTTCAACTACAGCAAATTATTTGATTTGGGCAGGCTGGAGCGAACGCCACGGTGGCGACATCTAGCGCCGTCAACGCGGTGCGGAGCGTCCTCATGGACGGCCAGCAACTCAAACTCGTCGGCGGCAGGCACGTGCTCGCGCGCCTGTTACGGCCTGCACATCCGCCACAGTGAAGTGAGCTTTAACGATTTTGGTGTAAGGTTCAAAATAACTCGCACGAGCTAAATAGACGTGGTGCGAAGCGAACTCACGGACAGCCAGCAACTCGAACTCGTCGGCGGCAGACATGTGCTGGCGCGCTTGTTACGGCATTACACTCGGCACAGTGAAATGAGCTTTAACGATGCTGGTGTAAGGTTCAAACTAGCTAGCACGAGCTAGACGCGGTGCGGAGCGTTCTTATGGAGCAATTCAAACTCGTCGCTTGCCACGGCCGGCGCACCCACCACAGGGAAGTGAGCTTTAACGCTAGTGGCGTAAAGTTCAAAATAACTAGCACGAGCTATTGTTGTGTTCGAGCGGCCTAGGTGCTCATGAACGGACAATCATGCGATGCGTTGACATACATAGTTTGTGTACCTAGTTTAATATAGGCTGAGGACACGACTGGTATATAGTACCACGTGCAGCCGCCACAGCGAATTAATCCCTTAACAGAAGTAAAGTCTTACATAGCCTGAAATAGGAGCCACCTGCTAGGTTGCCTATTCACTGTGTATAAAAATAAATGTTTTCTATGTTGTGAAGTTGGGCACGATTGGGCAGTGGCCGTAAACCGAGTCTTACCCAATCTTCTCATCTTAAAGCTTCATTCTTAGTAAATATGTGAACCCAGTGACAAACTAATATTATTGCGACAATGCAGAACTGTTATTCTTGGTAACCACCATCTCTCAAGCAAAGATGAACTTTATGTTAATGCCATAGATTTTACCGATAACTATACAATTGTATGGAGGAGGTAACTACAAGAAAGAATTCTTGTTTAAAGTAAAGCAGCATTGGTGGATTTCTGCCATCGTAATTAAATCTTTAGTGGTAGTATAATGCTCGAGTGTGTGTAAATATGTACATAATTTTGACTAAATTCAAAGGAGCTTACTTATGTTTATAAATGACGGAAGGATGCGGTGTGAACATTTAGTTTGTTGTGATATGATTTCTTATAGTTAATATTGTCTATGTTTTAGTTACAAAAAATATGGCAGAAGAAAAATATAGCTGTTTTTGGAAATTGCTAGTTTGATTAACTATACAGATTATTGAATGAGATTGCTAAAATTCTGTAAACAAGTTATTTGCTGAAATATACACTCATAATTATACAGGTAAATACATATTATAATCTCTGTTTATGAGTTCTTTGATTCTGATTGTAAGTAATAAAATTAGCACCTGAGTTTCTAACGAGTAAAACTAACTGTGAAAATTATTTTCATATGTAAATAGAATATTTACTTTAATTGCAAAGCGGTTTATCTAGAAGGAACATATTAAGTTTCCTTAGAAGTTATCTTAGTAAATTAGCTCGAATCGAGGTTTTTAATTCGAGTTAAGTGTGTGATTGTAAAGGGGTACCTATATGTTTCTGCAATGAAATGGATTATATATTCATATCATAGAACCATAGCTACTTATGAGTCATGTTATAAATAATACACAATTGAATGTACAAAGCCAGTATTTTGCATTGTAAATTATTCGTAAGGCGGCAACTTTTTTGTATAAACGCTTATGAGAAGTGTTAATTAGTTGTAAAGGTTTTTAAAGTTTAACTCAATATTAACAACTCTCAAGTTTTTGTATATACCAGTGTCAGTTTTGGGCGAGATATTATGAAATATTTATGTTATTATTTATTTTAAAGTGCTAAATCAGTCGATCTATCAACTTAGATGGCTGAAAGTGAAAAAATGTACCTACCTTAAAATACCTTTTTTCCGTCGAGCTTTTTTCCCAGTGTGGTATGTATTTTTTTTAAAACTCAAATGCCCAAAGGAAAAGGTACCTACTCACGTGTAGGGCCAAACAGACACCCATGGAGGTTGGTAGGTTGAAGGCAGTGTGTTGCGAAAATGTAACTGTATGGTACATTTCGAAGAGCACAGCCGATCGGTCGATTGCTTTGGAAACGTGTTATCTCTGGCAGCAAGCCACGCAGAGATCTGTCCCTGTCCGCGAAATCATAGAGAAATAAGTAACCTTAGAGTGCTCACTCCATACATAGATAAAAACTCATTTATAATAAGTCTATAGCGAGCTTAAAACTTTTAATATAGTTTACCATACCTCCGAGTTGAATAACTTTATTACTTAATTATTCAGTAAGGAAACTGATGTAGCACTCGTAAGTGTAAGGCCTGAGTGGACGCTCGAAGCGGAGCGTTCGGCGGGGCGTGCAGCGTGGCGTCGAGCTCCCAAGTGATGTGAGCAGCGTGCACTAAGGCCGCTCCTATACGCTTGCAGTTGTTTAACATGCACGCCGCACGCCCCGCCCCGCTGCACGCCCAACTCGAGCGTCCACTCAGGCCTTACACTTAAGCTTACTAGTTTACTTACTTGTTTCTCAATGGCGGAATGCAATACTACGTCACAACAGAATCGTTATTTATTTTGTTTTTTTCATATTATACCAGTTCGACATGAAATTCAATTACGAATGCAATATATTATGTCAATTTAATGCTGGTTTTATTTTTATCTGCTTTGCTGAAGAGATGGGATAGGGATGCTTCCATTTACTACTTATAGGGACCTAATCCAGATTGAATTAACTATGAGAATCATAAAGAGAAGTTTTGTGTTTTTTTCACTATCACAATATTGCGATGGTATAAAATAATCAGACTCGAAGCTTATAAATCTTACAGCGCCTAATAAAACCTACAAGTTCCACATAGACCCTCTCAATGCTACTACGTCTAACTTTAATATAACACTCCTCATTTTAGAGTACTCTTGACAGAATGGCCTACTCTATAGTAGTATAGGCCTGTCTGTAGTATAGGTCAGCTTAGGCGACTCACACATTGACACTGCGGAGTGATACCAACCATCCATAAGAAGTCGTGATGAGAAGCGTACCATCGCCCACACTGTTAACTGATAGTTCGTAAACCTTGTTACAAAAGGCATAAGGTCGACCGATAGACAGTTGAGAGTGTTGCTATTTGTACTTGTACATTGTCAAGTCTACATTAAATAAGACCAGTCGAATGATCCTCAAAATTTTACTTACTTGGCTGACTCGATGACCCAAAATGAGTCTTGGCCTCCAACACAAGAGCACGCCACTTTGCTCGGTCCACATCGGTATCACGCAGCTTTCGCCGACGCCAAAAATGTTACGGATGTTAAAACCAGTGTTGAGGTGGGAAAACGCAGTTTATTTCATTACTTATGTACATGGTGGGTGTAAAAACAACGGCGTATATAAAAGTTACGCGCATGGCATCACAGAACACAATGTCCTCACAAAAGCTAATTGAACTTAACAACTATTGATACATTTGTGTGCGATCATTTGCAAGATATAATGTTTGCTAGCATGATTGATATAGTGATCCATGGCATTACATTGAATTCAGAATGTTACACAACTTAAGGCTACTTTAGGACAAGACGATGGCCCTATTCAAGACGTTTGGTGTTAACTGGTGATATTGCGGAGTTTGTAACTAAATATGCTACGAGTATTCTTAACGACAAATGATATCGGGTTGTCGCAATATAACGCGTTACGTTTAACACATTCACTACCAGGAACCCGCCTGGTGGGCGCTCGTAAACTTTGCT
Organism: Cydia amplana; assembly: GCF_948474715.1. Taxonomy (NCBI): domain Eukaryota; kingdom Metazoa; phylum Arthropoda; class Insecta; order Lepidoptera; family Tortricidae; genus Cydia; species Cydia amplana. The sequence goes on along the minus strand of NC_086081.1, from coordinate 11,612,156 downwards.
CAGATGCCCGCTGGGCGGGTTGTTTTATACGCAGCTATAGACGACCGGTTTCTGGGGTAGTACCATGGTATAATAATATACTCCGCCTGGTACTCTCTTCCGACTTGACCTTGACCACGTGACTGACACAAGCCTACGTCATCATGCGACAGCGCTATATGATAATATGCGATAGCGCTATATAAAGTTATTGTGACGTAGGCTTGTGTCACTCTGGGAAGAGAAGACCATGTTTTATTAGACAATACAATACAATACAAATACTCTTTATTGCACACCTCAATAAAAGAAGACAATACAAATAAAACAGAAATACAAGCAGAGGTAAACAACAGGCGGGACTAGACTATGGGTAGTACGCCGTTTTTTGTCTGGTAGTGAATGTGTTAAAGTTTTGAATCAGGTCCTTTGTCTTGACCGACGGACTGTTCTACAGGGGAATCACATTGTCTCCGATACTACACAGGTATCACATTTCAATATCTAACTATTTAGTCCTACACAATCCCACTCGCCTTCTCTCGATCTTACACTCATAATCTAACACTGAAGTACATACATATAAATAGATTTACATTAAATAGCACACGAAAAACGCATTGCTGAAAAAACAACTGAAACAAATAGTGCCGTTATAAAAAATATTTTTCAACGAATCGCTACTATCTAATAACATCAAAATAATGTAAACGCAAACCTATATCAGTCTTATGTCTATATTAAAAATAAATTTATTGAAGAATAATAAAGGAACTTAAAAAAATTATATATGTAATAAAGATGACGTATAAACGGTACAATATTATTAGGTACACCAAGATTGATATTTTCGCCTTATCCTATGATCCGACTACAATTAAAATAAATAGGGGAACACTCAAAAAATCCGAAAAGTTTTTTCTCCAAAAGTACCTATGCTTCTCTGATTCTAAAAACTATTTTGCTGGAAGGAAATATTGTCATGGATGATTTAGCAGAAAATATAAGAGAGTTTTAACATGGTTTTCTCAATGTGCTTTAAGAAAAAGTACTTTTCGGATTTTTTATGTAGTGTACCCAATAAATAAGTATTGCATGTTTAGCGTCAAGGTAATACCACAGGGTTATTTTAATACTGACGAGTCATACAATAGAACCTTCAGAGATATGATATATATACATATATACGTACATATGCTATGTGAATGTATGCATTTTCCATATACTTGTTTAAATAGGTATTTAAAGGTACTGTTGAATTAGGTGCTGGTGATAGGTAGGTATATAGTGTACGATTAAATAATTGTACTACGATCAAGAGTGGAAACCTTTTTATATAGTGATTGGTTGTAGTTTTATTTTATTTCTTTATTGTATTTAGTTAAATATTAGTAGGCAGCAACCATTATTATAATTTATCTCAATCAAAAGTTAATCCATGACGATAAATAGAAAATATAGCTAACCTCCTAGCCATTTAATAATTATTGAGAATTATCTAACTTCTAAGATAGGTCCTATAAACATTATCATAGGGGTACGAAAGAAGCTACTAAGAAGTTATCTTAAAAGGAATCAAACAAATTGTGATAAGCCCCGTACAATAAAGTTACTAGCAAGCTCATCAGTATCCTACTATAATATATCTACTAATAATACTTCTTAATAGGATGGCAAATGACATTCAATAAATATTTATAGATTATATTTTGTAACAAAAATAAGTTAGCGACTTTGGCATTTGACGCATACCTAATTTACAGTCCAATATCTAATGTGAATACAAAATATACTTACATATTATATCGTATCTCTGAATATGAAGTCCTCGACCGGCACGGAGACCTCCAAACGTAGGTACATTTTATATACAAACAATAGGCACTGAAAGTTTAAATATGACCGTTATGTACGTCAGAGGATACACCTCCAAGAATCTATGGCAGCTAAATCATTACAAGGTGCGTGAATGCCTCATGTACAATCGAGGACAGCCTACGTTCCTATTTCATTAACTATGGCTGAGTTGTGTTAACATAGGAGAGGCGGGTGTTTAAATAATGTTTCAGCCTTTCTGCGTCCGATTACCAACCGTGATTATAGGACTTATTACCAATCTCTCCCTCACAGTTCCAACACCGAAACATTGCTTGCAAGCTGCGCCGTGCCACAGATGATAGTAGTTAACACTAACGTATGCGTCTGTTGTATTGATAACGACACTGGTACTGCACTAGGTAATAGTATAATATGTCACTTACAATTTAGCTTTACAACACAAGGGCTTTTAGTATGATGTGGTTTCTCCTTGTCCCTATGAGTGCAGATACCCTGGGCTATAACCGCGAACCATTTGGTTCGTTCAACTATGTCTTTATTACTCGAATAACCTAGAGACAAAAAGACGATTTTCAAATTTCGATTTTAGCGGTACCCGTTTGCTAACCCACGATATGTACAGAAGCATTCTAGGATGGATCGAAGAAGCTTGAAGTGCTGTGAATCGGAGCTCACTCCTCGGCGTCCTCCGGGTTTTCGGCCGTGAGCAGGTTCGTGTTGTCGTCTGCCTGCAGGTCCGAGGTCAGCTGTGAACAAGTAAAACCATTGATCCTGAGATCCTGAGTCCTGAGACGTGCACTAAAAATGGTACTAGTTCAGCGGTGTCACTCACGAATGCGAGCCAATCGTGCAGTCTAACGCAACTAGTTGCGACCAATCGCGCGGCCGCGCGCGCGTTGGGCGAACTCATCAACCAATCGCGTTGCAGCGTTTTCACACCGCTGTACTGGCCCCATTCATGCTCCATTCTTATTGCCCGTAAGGATATATACTTATGTCAATGAGTAAAACATATTCATAAAGGCTCTATTACACTGGACTAGATATGAGCGCCGTGCCGGCGCGCCGCCGCCGCCGACAAAATTTTCGCGCCGCCGCCGCCGACGCTGCGCTATCGGCGTGGCATCGGCGTGACCTTGGTAGTTACTACTACTTTCGGAATTAGTTAATATATTTTTAATCGAGTTTAGATCATTAACCGCCGTTAATGATCTAAACTCGCCTTGCTCTAAATCCTTGATCTAAATTGCCTTCGATATTTTTGAATTATATGGGCCTAAAATACCTCAACAACACAAGGTATTTTAGGCCCATATAATTCAAAAATATCGAAGGCAATTGCAAACTTATCTGTCTAGTAACCGCGCTACTAGTCTTGGGGAAACGAAATGATTTAATATCAATTTTAACATCAATATGCTTGTAATAAACATACTGATTTCCTTCCATTTTATTGTGGAACGTTCCACATTACAATTTATAGATTGTATATAATATACACTACACATACCCAACCCAACATTGTACATAGTAATTTATTGTAATGTATTTTTATCTTTTTGCTATCTTTGTCTTTTGTATGTTATATATTAATTTTGTTTTGTATTCATGTTACCTGTCGTGATTGTTTCACCGGATGGTCTCATCGGAAGATCAGCGCTGGAAGTCGCCAGCAACATGCTGAGATGAGACCATTTCGTGGCACTTTATCCTTTTATTCTCTGTTATATCTCTTGTCATCTCTTGTTATATCTCTGTTATATCTGTTTCTATTTTGTGTTTGTGCTCACGAATAAAATTATTTCTATTCTATTCTATTCTATTCTACATATGTCAATCACAATTAAAAAATTAACTGTGATCAACTCTGGCTAACGTGAGACTCGAACCCACATCTTTGGATTACCGATTAACCGATCCAATGCTTAACTAATTTTGCCAGCTAACCATCCGTCATTTACCGCGAATTTAACCATTGCAAGCATGGTTAAAAGTCTTTAAAAGGCATAAAAGGGGGTTAATTTTGAGATATTAAGCGTTTCCACGTCCAAATGTCCGGCCGTTGGCTTCGCACGGAAGGGCGTCGGAATCCGGTCTCAATTAAACTTGGCCACTGTTTAAATTTCAAGCTTTGCTCTCTCGCAGCTCAATCTTTGGCCTTGCATCGCTCGCATGGAATTAAGCCGCTATCTGAACCTGCATGTTTTTGGCCCTGTTTGGAGCTCAACTTTCGGCCTGTTTTAAAACGCTTGAGCATTGGTCCTTATCCGATCTTAGCTCCATTGCAGCTCGGCCTTTGGCGTCGCACGAATGCGCCCGCAGGAAAGCTCCAGATCTTTAACACTATGGCTTCAGTCTTTATCGGCCTGCGCCCTCGCTCTGCTCTCTTGCAGCTCGGCCTTGCACAGAAGCGCGCCGCAATCGGCGCTCCAGGCGTTCGGCCGTCAGCCAAGCTTACACTTGGCGTTCGATTCTTGGCTGTATGCTTACCTGCAGCTCATCCTCTGGCCTCGCATTGGGAGGCGTCGAAATCAAGTCTTCGGTGTTACATGGAGCTCGGCGTTGGGCCTCACTTTTTGACATAAATCGGTTTTGTTGAATCGATATTGGTTAATGACGGAGCTCGATTTTCTTTGGACTGTCGACAAGACGTTTCCCTGATACAGTCATTTCGCAATTTTTAACTTAGCTCAAAAGATAAGGGCCTCGCTAAGATCTTACGGCCAGAGCCTCACCAAGATTAAGACCGCCTCTGATGCCGCGCGATACCGCCTATCCACAGTTTATACGATATCATTTTTTTTTCGTACCATTATTCAATAAATTATCATTGAAAATAAAAAATGCATTTATTTCATAACTTTCCTACAGAAAAAACATGTTTTTTCGGTAAAATTTTGGTTTGAATTCTTTTTTCATTCATCGAAGGTGTTTCAAGGCCACGCCGCCGATTCGCCGCCGCCGCCGACCAATTTTGACCGGCGCGCCGCCGCCGGCTAACTGCCTATCGGCGCTCATATCTACACTGGACTGGACGTGTCACGGCTGCCGCCACAACTATGGATAGGTGAGCTAGTAAAAAGCGAAAAGTGGGGTACAGTAGATCACATTTTTGTAAGAGCTGTAGTTGCGTCATTTCCACTTTAAATTGTGTAGTTTCCTTATCTTATCCTCCTACCTATTTAACTCTTAACTAAACCTAATAACAGCTATGACGACGCTTTCTCACTGGTCACTTTGTAGGTAGGTAGGTTTGTACTACCTACTTATGTAAGTAGGTACCTAATAAGGTTCATGCAGAGCCTCCTAATCTATCTATATGATGTTGGTAGCTATAGTACCTATTTGTTTATTGGTCGAACAATACGAATCAATATAATAAGCAAGTTTCTGATCCTTTGTCAGGTTCTTATCCCAAAGGATGTAAGAAGGATTCTACCATCCGTTTGAGCCGGCGGGCTTTTATATTAAGGTAAATTATTCATTTAGTTGTCTAGGATATTTCAAGTAGGTACAATAAATCTAAGTACAATAATCTAGGTACGCGAGTTTGTTCTTCAATCCTCTGTGGAGTTTCTGAAATCAACCCTCAGGATATTTTCATTTATAAAAGTTTTTACTTACCTATAAATAACTTTGTCAGTAGAAAAAAAGACGCGAAATTCTAATTTTCTATGAACGATAACGCTTCGGGCCTACTTTTTTGAAATTTGCCGCTTTTTTACTGACGGAAATGGCTTGACAAATTATAGCTTCACTCTGTAGTTTTTGTTTATTTGATTTGAACTACTTGCCGGTGTCTGATTGAACTGAAAAGTAGACTTCTGTAATTTTGACGATGACGCAATAATATGGTATCAGCGGGCTCAGCACGGTTCCATTTTTATCGACTATCACTATGCCCGTCACTTTCGCACTTACATAGTTGTTAGAACGTGACTGGCATGGTGATAAATGATAAAAATGCGACCATGCTACTAAAACCTCAACCTCATCGCGTTCGTAAATACTTATAGAGGTACATATAAGAAAAGGTCTCGAGAATCGTGGAGACCACGGGTAAACAATTCAATTCGGCTACGAATTAAACCTAGGTTAAATCAATTTTTTACCATTATAAGTTCCTATAAATTAATTATTTTTTACTAAAGCAAGACCAATGCAATGAATACTTCTCAAGTGTGGGCCGTTGTCTTGCTGGTAATATATTAACGTCTCTCAATAGCACGCAGGAAAATTTAGCTAGTAAGACCTCAGTCCGGGTATCATCTGCTCAATCTATATTCCTGTATCCTACCGACGTAGCTGAAGTAGAATCCCTCATCAACGGTTTAAAACCAGACAGTGCACCAGGCATTGACGGGGTAACTAACCGCTTACTTAAGGTTCTTAAGAGTATAATAGCGGTACCTCTCACTCATATTTTTAATCTCAGCCTATCTGAAGGAGTTTTTCCTGAAGAATGGAAGGTTTCTGCTGTTGTTCCTATCCACAAATCCGGTCCTAAATCTAATCCTAGCAACTACAGACCGATCTCTTTGCTGGGAGCCTTTTCTAAACTCTTAGAGAAAGTGGTGAACAGGCGCTTAGTGAATTACTTAGAAAAAAATAATATCCTTTCTGAATGCCAATATGGATTCCGAGCAAAGAGGTCGACTGCTGATGCTGTGGAGCTCATGACCAAGCTCATCTCAAGATACTTAGATGACGGTAAGGCCTGCTTGGGAGTATTCTTGGACCTCGCGAAGGCGTTTGACACTGTTTCTGTCCCTATACTGTTAAAAAAGCTGGAGCTCTGTGGGGTTAGGGGTAACGCTCTAAGCTGGTTTCAGAGTTATTTGACCGGTCGTACCCAGAGAATAAAGATAGGCAAAGATGTGAGCGGCGCGGTAGAGCTAGATTTTGGTGTCCCGCAAGGCAGTATCTTGGGCCCCACACTCTTCATTTTATACGTGAATGACATAGCTAATGCAAACATTGATCGTGCAGACGTCATATGTTACGCGGATGACACTGCCATTCTATTTCATGAAGACACGTGGAGTAAAGTTGTCAATTCCGCCGAGAAGGGAATGGCAGTGGTGGCCAAAGGGCTTCAGCATAACCTACTTACATTAAATGTTGACAAGTCTAAGTTTGTATGCTTTCATAAATCTAAAGCTTCCGCGCCTACTAGCTTGCCAAATATCGTGATACATAGATGCAACCCCTTCGGGTCGCAAATTCCAAACTGCACTTGTGAACATATCAGTCGGACTAAAACGGTAAAATATCTTGGCGTTACATTTGACGAAAAGCTTGACTTTCAACAACACATACAACTCACTGCCAATCGTATACGTAAATTAATATATATATTTAAGAACCTGCGCAATTCCGCTGATAAAAAGCTTCTTAGCACTGTTTATGTTAGTATCTGCCAACCGATTTTGTCTTATTGCATAACTGCTTGGGGTGGGGCGGCTAAAACAGCTATGATTATGTTAGAAAGAGCTCAACGTGCTGTACTAAAAGTTATTCTTAAGAAGCCAGTCTTGTACCCAACGAAGCAAGTGTATGGGGATTTGGAGGTACTGAACGTTCGTAGTTTGTTTATTATGCGGGTAGTGATGAACGAACACGCTAGAGTTCTTGAATCGCCAGATCTCTCGGCTATGATGCAAAAACGAAAGTATAAAATTCCCATTCCAACAGTTAAAACAGCATTCGCTAAAACATTTATAGTATATCTCCAACCGTACATCTACAACAAAGTTAGTGCAACCGTTAGTTTTAAAGATTGTTCAATCGCAGAACTAAAACGCAAACTCAAAACATGGCTAAATACGCTATCTTACGAGGAGATAGAAGAAATACCTAGCATAAACACATGGACTAGTTTATTCACCTATACACAAACATAACATACATACAAACAAACTCGCCCCCTTCACTTGCACACACACGCACTTACACACCTGCATTTCGCTACACCTTAGTAAGCTCAAAATGTAAATAAATATTTAACTTCATAGATTATATTAATATTATTTGTAATTTTTTAAATAAGTTTCGTTTTAATAAGTATGACCTGTGGGCTTAGCACGGTAGCAGTTATCACGCAATATGGTATAAAATATGTGAATAAAACGTTAGTTACCGACGATTTTATCATGCATACTATGGTAGCAGACGATATATGGAGTTATCCACATTTGACAGCGGTAGATGACAGAAGACAATTTGCATAACATGGGGGTTGGATAATTTGACATATTATCCCATTTTGACAGTTCAACTTAGTTAATTTTATCTAAGTGCTTCTTAGGTGACGATAAGCCTTGTCGTGAAAGCAAAACTAGTGAATAAACCTATTACAAATACAAATTACAGGTAAATATCCGTTTTTCTATGATTATATTGAGAGTTATTAGTTACAATGTTCCGCTTTATATAATATAGTCAATATTTTATTTGCAGGGAAGTCAAATTTTATTATTCCTACTCGCGGCTGCTGTTGAAGAAACAAAGCGTCGAAAAATCTCGTGCATAGCTTTAAGAAACGCTTGCAACCCGTTTGATATGCCAGACAAAGAGTTTCGGCATATTTACAGAGTGTAAGGAGTGTGCAGTGCATTTATGTGCCGAACTTAACGCAGAGTCTCAAAACGGTGATGGATTACCAAAACACCTTAAAGGTAAAGCTTAATAAAATTGTAGTGTTTCTTTAAAGTTAATATGTATTCCATGTAAGACAGGCGTCTCAATGACAATGCTACTAAACTCTTAAATACTATCTCATATTATAATTGTAAAAATTAGTATGTTAAGATATTCTGTTGCACAATCTTATACTTACTAACAGAGGTTACTTATTTAAGCCACTTTTTACCTCAACATTCATATCCTAACCTAAAGGGGAAAGTCTACTTACCTAGGTACAAATATTACATCTATGTTCTTATTTGTTTTAGGTTTTAACAGTATTAGCTGTAATACTGGTAGCTGATGGCAACTACCAACGCGGGACTAGTCAAGATGATGGCTTGTCCATTGGCCAGACTACTGTAAGTCAATACCTTTCTCGAGCAACTTGCACACAGAAGGTAAGTTCTCTTGAGCACTGAATTAAGTACTTACTAGACATAAAAAACTGTGACGTTCCACTAGGCGTGTCTTAGTAACTTTTTTGAATAAGTATGAGTGTGGCTGTATTGTGCAATGAGATAGGTAACTATTGTTTGATAGTTATGTTAAGTAGTTACTGGGTCTAGGATACATATTGTTATTCTTCATATTCAATTATTCATTATGTGAAAAAAACTGACAATCACAATATAAATTCCTGAAAATCTACCATGTGTAATTTTAAGTGAAATTGTATATTGTGAGATAAATAAATCATATCATATCATATCATAATCTGGGAATGCATTTAAGGTTTAACTAAGGCATCCAGTTCTAGTTCTAATGTGCTGCATTGTTGACAAACATACTTAGTCATATTTTTATTCAAAAAAAATAATACAGGCCTATTGCTTGATGACTAGCGGAATGCGCAGCAAGCAGCAACCTCGAGTCTAGGACAAAACTTAACTTTCATATTTTTGGTGTGCATCAGTAAGCGTTCATATTGCTCTTCACGAGACTCCAATGGATAATACATATATATAAAAACTAGCGGATAATATATATAAAAACCAATGGATATTATTCCCCGAAATGGTCGTTCCCGTCGATTAGTTACTAGTAGCTATATTTTGGGTGCAAATAGCCTGCACTCATGTGAAAATATTTCATTCATAGCTGCCACATGAACCTGCTGTTACTTATTTCCTTATTTTTCTTCCAGAAAACTTCTCGTGGATACAGGGGGAAATTAAGGAAGGCGCTCCCCGAGGACTTCCTAAGCATCATGCACAAAACCGGCTGTTGTTAAGAGCCCATCAACCTGCACACTAGCGCCACTGCTAAGTAATCGTGATTATTTCAATTTAACGAAATATATTTAAAAAAGGGGGCCGCTACGCATTGTATCTTGTATTAAAGTACCTTTTGAATACTCGTACATCAAACTAGTTTCTATGTTGCTGGATTCGTCAATCTATGCGTCCAAGTTAAAACGGCCGTTTTTGTTTTGAGTTTATAGATTGACGAATTCAGCAACATAGAAACTAGTTTGATATATTCACAAGGTACTTTAATACAAGATACAGTACGTAGCGGCCCCCCTTTTTTAAATATCTTTCGTTAAATTGAAATAATCATGATTATTTAGCAGTGGCGCTAGTGTGCACGTTGATGGGCTCTTGAGAATGTGCGCGTGCGAGCCAGCTTAATAAATACTTATTTCGCCTATAACCAACTATGTTTTACTATCACACAAATACCTACCTAATCTATTTACCTATTTTTCTATGGTCAATCTTCATACAAAACAGCATTCCCCGCATGTAGGTGTCGCTTATTCTTATTTTTCATTTTAGCGTACAAAATCTGTCACTGTTACTACTTATAGCTTCTAAACGTATTTAATCCGACTTTCATATATATACACTATAGTATAATTAAAGCATTTTAAGCACGTTCTTATTTAAAGACGCATCTAGTTAGTCTGTGGCGGTCAAAAGGTTAAATAAGAATATTCCTAAATGCTCTATTATGCTATAAGTCTACCTACTTTAGTAACTATAACTACGGTCAGACAGAGTTTAATACTCTAATAATTAATGTTAAATTTTAAAAAACTATGTTAAATCCATTAACAACAATGTCAATATTCTCGCGGCGTTGGCACTGTTGTCAGTCTTCTATGTTTACTAGGTAAGTTAAGAGCCCGTCAACGTGCACACTAGCGCCACTGCTAAATAATCGTGATAATTTAAATTTAACGAAAGATTTTTTTAAAGGGGGCCGCTACGTATTGTATCTACATAGTATTAAAGTAACTTTTGAATACATCAAACTAGTTTTATGTTGCTGGATTCGCCGATCTAACAAAAACGGCCGTTTTAACTTTGGACGCATAGATTGAAGAATCCAGCAACATAAAAACTAGTTTGATGTATTCAAGAGGTACTTAAATGTGACGGAATCTATGAAAAGGGACCTTATTGTCGATGGCGCTTACGTCATTATTAAAGATGCTCCGATATAAATATAATGCCGCGCGATGTAAGCGCCATCGACAATAAGGTCCCTTTTCATAGATAATGCCCCAAATACAAAATACAGTACGTAGCGGCCCCCTTTTTTAAATACCTGACGTTAATTTGAAATAATCACGATTATTTAGCAGTGGCGCTAGTGTGCACGTTGATGGGCTGTTAACAATATCGGCTCTGTGCTGCTGGAGAGAATATTATAAATGGGTAAATAACACAACTATTGCCAAAAAGATAAACCAAGTTTATTTTCACATTAAATTATGGTATACAAACAAATCATTAATTGTCGTCCCTGGTGCGAAAGTGCCCATGATGCTAGCAACTTTTCAACGCTGGATTACTATGGGCAGCTTTTGCACCAGGAACGGCTCGGAGCGAGGGCCGTAATGTATAGGTATACATAGTAATGACCTGAAAAGGGAAAAAGTGTTTTGGTCTCAGACACACTCAGAGTACTCAGACAACGATATAACCGGAGAGTTAGCCACGGAAATAGGTACTTATGCAATTTATAGAGCAACGTAATCCCTCTAGTTAGTGTGCCATACTAACATTATTAATTAATCCGGTCGCCTGGCAGCAGTTCAGCGGTGGGTGTGAGAGTGGTTGGGCAACAACGGAGTTGTAAAATCAATTGAAGGTGTGCAATTTATAGAGCTCTGTGTTTGGTGTGATATTATAGCTAATTATGTATTTAATTCAAATATAACAATGCCAGGCGTTTTTGCTTTACGTATATAATCCACTCGTACTTTTCGCAATCGTACTTTTTGTACTCTGTCACAGAATAAATAATAGTACTACTCTGTTCGATTACGCCTAGGTATGTGTTAAGGAAAAGTAGAAGACATATACAACTATGCGTGAAGCAATTGTGAGTCAGGTGGAATTTGCTCATGGTCTTCCTGCAGGCGCTCAAGTGGTTTGTGTACTTTCATCACCTGACACTACTATTCCCCCAAATAAAACGCCTGGCATTGTTATATTTGAATTAAATATATAATTCGCTATGATATCATTTTACAACCCCTTTGTTGCCCATCCACTCACACACCCACCGCTGAACTGCTGCCATGCTGGATTAATTAATAATGATAGTATGGCCCACTAACTAGAGGGATTTCGTTGCTCTATAAATTGCATAAGTACCTATTTCCGTGGCTAGCTCTTAGACTAATATATATAATATACAAATACTTAAATACATAGAAAACATCCATGACTCGGGAACAAATATCTGTGCTCATCACACAAATTAATGCCCTTACCGGGATTCGAACCAGGACCGCGGCTTCACAGGCAGGGTGACTACCCATTAGACCAGACCGGTCGTCAAAACATATATATGTACTTACATAAGAGAATTTGGGACGTTAGCCGCGTACCCTGCCTCGTTTCCAGCCTTGGCCACCGGTGGACTTGATCACTTTATCTTTAGTGTATGACATATATTTCAATTTATAAGAACTGAAACAAACTACTAATGATGTCGCGGGGTAAACTATAAAAATACTAACGCGTTGGCCACATTGCGCGACTGGCTCCGGCTAAGGCAGGGAAGGCTAGATGGGAACGAAAGGTCCGATCGCTGTGTCTCGCTACAACCTATGGTTGTCGCCTTAGCCGAAGCCAGTCGAGCAATGTCATGGCCAAGCCGTAAGGCTAAAGGCTTCGTCACACAGGCGCGTTTTCCGGGCGGGGCGTTAGCGGGGCGCGCCGCTTTTACATATAAAACGTTCACGCCCCGCCCGGGAAACGCGCCTGTGTGACGGAAACTTAAGCGTATGCTGAGACGCAGGCGACGTAGGTCACGCAGCGCAGCACAGAGCGATTTTTGTAAAGTATAGAACGTCCTTTAGGTACGCACACTCCAGAGTAAGGACGTTCCATACTTTACAAAATCTGCTCTGTGCTGCGCTGCATGAACTGCGTCGCCTGCGTCTCATAATACGCTTAGCCTAGTGGCATTATTCATAAAAGTGTTACTGCCCTGAATTAGCTATGAATCGTTTGTCTTTATCTGTCATTTTGACTTAGATAAAGATAAGATAAAAGATAGTTTATTCAAGTAGGCATAATTACAATGCGCTTATGAACGTCAAATAAAGCTAGGTAGACCGGCTCCCTTATGTATTTGAAAGAAAGGGATAAAAAATTATTTAACTAAATCAGGTCCGTAAAGTTTTATGAATAAGGTGGTAAGTACATATCTTGTCAAATAAAAATGATATTTTTGATAAAAGTTTTTATTGCCGACTATAAAGGCCCCTGTACACAATGGGCCATCGCCGGCCAAACCAAGGGACGCAGCCATGCGGTAGAATGAGATAGCAATATCACTTGCTCCCTCTAACGCATAAATGCGTCCCCCAGAATGGCGCATTGTGTACTGGGGCCTTAACAGGCAATTAATACCTACTCATAAAAACAATTTCTAAGAAAGCCAAACACAAATTTGGTTGCTTTATATATATCAAAGAGTTTCTTTGCCCACATCCTGCGTCCATCATCAGATATTCGGTGGTACCATAATATTGCGTTATCAGTTATCACCCAACTTAAATAATGTATATTAAGTTTTAGCTCAATCGAATAAAGAGACGTGGGGTCTAATTTATCTTGTAATATGTACTTGATACATACATTGCAACTTAAAGGTTTGTTAGAAAAAACCTTTTAAATACCACTGTAATAGTTTCACCTACATATGCTTAACAAATAAACACTTTTACTATTGACTTCGAAATGCATGGACGTGCCTGCTGAGAAGTGTGTTCCAGGCAGAAAGTCAGAACTTTTTTTTGGCGCACTCTCTCGTTCTATAGCTAAATATTATGACTATCCCTTTTCTAAATAAGTCATTAAATAATTGAGGCTGCAGATTTTAGTTAATTTCTATCGTGTCCTCGATAACTTGAGTGTCCTCCAATATGTTATGACTGAAACAGAAACAAATAGATTAGATGAGGTCATGATTCTATAGTGGCGCAGGCTAGTACAGAGGTTCATTTGCAAATTATAAGAAATTAATGTCATTTTTAGAAAGCTGTCGTTTTTAAGTCAGGGGGATTTTATAGTTTCATTGGTCCGATTTCGTTTCGACTGAAAATAAATTAAATTTTGTTCCAGTAACTATTAATCCGTTATTTAAAGCATTTTTGTTATTATTATTTTATTAAAGAGTACCTATTATGTATTAAAGTGTAGTCTATGCCACCTGCGGCATAAAAACATACCAATGAACATCTTATTCAACAATATTTGTCTCAGTAGTTAAGCTTTTATGCTAGGGTAATACACGACACAAACATACCCACACACATACATACATACCTACATACATAGGCTGCTAAAATCATAATTCTTCCCATTGTCACGTATACAATCAAACCACTTAGGGTATTGCAAATGAAAACATTTAAAATAAGAGTACCTACTTAAATCTTTCAATTAAACTGCTGGCAATACACACTAGGCTATGCCTGCGCAGTTTAGCATGTACACTGTACAGTTCAACTGCACAGGTAAAGCCGGTTTGGAAACTGCAGTCGAATGCCTTTTTACCTGTGCAGTTAGACTGTACATAAAAATTAAATATTAATAATATTTTATCCTTCTGTCTTAGATTCATGGCACAAAGTGTGGTGGTGTTTTTCTTTTGTCAATACACTTGAATTCTTACATACAAAACCAGCTTCTACAATATTCAGACAGGGTAAAAAAACAATTTTGAAAGTGAGGTCTACGGGTTCCAAAGTTTTTAATTGTTGTTACAATCATTATGACCTTTTTCTGCAGTGTGAAAAAAATGTCAATTGGTAGTTTAGTAGTGTATCTTTCAATGTTGTTAACTCTAGTTTACCAAAAACAAGTATAACAAACTAGAACTTTCTAGTTAGGTAATTAATCTACAGTTGGATCAACTTTTACAACATCCATTGTTGCCATGACAACTTCATGCAATTATAGTAGTCATAGAACAGTTTTTAACAAACTTTTGTCACTTAGTAGAACATAGTCATAGTAGAAGATCAGTGTCAATAGTTTTAAATGGCACAATAAACTCTTCATGATTTTAGTTTAAGAAAGGTGTACTTACATCTCCAATCCTTGATTCTTCTGGATCCATTTTAGACAAGCCAGTTCTCCCGGTAATTGGTTGAGTTACCGCTCACTGCTAGCGGAGCCTGGGTTGCTGCCACATTGATTTTTCTAACTTTGCAGCTCAATTAACGACAAGTCTGACAATAAAAATAGAATTTATAGATAATTGACACATTTAACAGCTAAATTGTATTCAGTGATGACTTGATGACCCTACCTGCAACGGTAGTTAGAAACTGGATTTGGGCTAATATCAACAAGATAAACAACAAACATTAACACATTAACTGCCAGCGACTCACTAGGGGAGTTCACTGTTCGTAGGCGCTTTTTGCTACATACGGTTTTTCCCGTGTTATCGGCTACACTCGTAGCGCGTAGCTCGCGCTGGCACTGAATGTTTTAAGTAATGCTAAGTTATGGATGTTTCTTGTGTCCATACTACAAACTTTGCTTAGTTTGAGATGAGGTTGATCTGTATTAATTATTAGCATAGTACTTACCGACTTCCATGCCTGCTGCCACTGATGCCACTGATCTGTACGGATCGTGCTCTCATAGAACTTGTATGCAGCACTGCACTTATCTCTGGCTTCCGAGAGGCTCATGGTCCTCCCTGTACTCCCTGTAGGCGAACAGGGGATGCTGAGTTATATATTTTGCTAGCATTTTCTTCTGCGTCAAAGAATCGACTGAAAAACATATTCATGACAAAATCAGTTATGATCAAACGAATTATAACTTTTTCTGTAAATAAATTATTGGTTTTTAGAGTACACAGTACAGTAAACTTACATTATGCGTGGCATTTTCTTTAGATTTCACAGCAAATCAGTATTTTTCTTCAACTTGGTTTGTATTCTGATATTTTCACTGATCACGCGCGTACGCGATGCTTGTCAATGTCAAATTATTGTCAATTGACTCAATTGTCAAACACGATTATCCGTGCATGTTATAATGTAGGTCAATTTGTATAAAGCTGTCACTCATTTAAACACTTTTCAATTTGGAAGTGTAGTAATAAAATTGACTATTCATGTTCAAACTATGTCCGACACACGTCCGACATATGAATAAGGGCAGCCATTGAATAGATTTTTCATAAGCTCTACGCATAGACAGTCGTGGTCACTATCGTATGATAGTCGATAACTTTATTCAATATCGACGTGGTAGGCTTATCGTAGCTCGGGGCCATGCTCAGCGATATGACAAATTTACCAATAACGTTAGAAGACAACGTATCATACCACGTGCAATATGATACGCCCGTGCTAAGCCCGCTGCAATAATCTAAGCCGCGGGCTTAGCACGGGCGTATCATATTGCACGTGGTATGATACGTTGTCTTCTAACGTTATTGGTAAATTTGTCATATCGCTGAGCATGGCCCCGAGCTACGATAAGCCTACCACGTCGATATTGAATAAAGTTATCGACTATCATACGATAGTGACCACGACTGTCTATGCGTAGAGCTTATGAAAAATCTATTCAATGGCTGCCCTTATTCATATGTCGGACGTGTGTCGGACATAGTTTGAACATGAATAGTCAATTTTATTACTACACTTCCAAATTGAAAAGTGTTTAAATGAGTGACAGCTTTATACAAATTGACCTACATTATAACATGCACGGATAATCGTGTTTGACAATTGAGTCAATTGACAATAATTTGACATTGACAAGCATCGCGTACGCGCGTGATCAGTGAAAATATCAGAATACAAACCAAGTTGAAGAAAAATACTGATTTGCTGTGAAATCTAAAGAAAATGCCACGCATAATGTAAGTTTCTCTAAAAACCAATAATTTATTTACAGAAAAAGTTATAATTCGTTTGATCATAACTGATTTTGTCATGAATATGTTTTTCAGTCGATTCTTTGACCCAGAAGAAAATGCTAGCAAAATATATAACTCAGCATCCCCTGTTCGCCTACAGGGAGTACAGGGAGGACCATGAGCCTCTCGGAAGCCAGAGATAAGTGCAGTGCTGCATACAAGTTCTATGAGAGCACGATCCGTACAGATCAGTGGCATCAGTGGCAGCAGGCATGGAAGTCGGTAAGTACTATGCTAATAATTAATACAGATCAACCTCATCTAAAACTAAGCAAAGTTTGTAGTATGGACACAAGAAACATCCATAACTTAGCATTACTTAAAACATTCAGTGCCAGCGCGAGCTACGCGCTACGAGTGTAGCCGATAACACGGGAAAAACCGTATGTAGCAAAAAGCGCCTACGAACAGTGAACTCCCCTAGTGAGTCGCTGGCAGTTAATGTGTTAATGTTTGTTGTTTATCTTGTTGATATTAGCCCAAATCCAGTTTCTAACTACCGTTGCAGGTAGGGTCATCAAGTCATCACTGAATACAATTTAGCTGTTAAATGTGTCAATTATCTATAAATTCTATTTTTATTGTCAGACTTGTCGTTAATTGAGCTGCAAAGTTAGAAAAATCAATGTGGCAGCAACCCAGGCTCCGCTAGCAGTGAGCGGTAACTCAACCAATTACCGGGAGAACTGGCTTGTCTAAAATGGATCCAGAAGAATCAAGGATTGGAGATGTAAGTACACCTTTCTTAAACTAAAATCATGAAGAGTTTATTGTGCCATTTAAAACTATTGACACTGATCTTCTACTATGACTATGTTCTACTAAGTGACAAAAGTTTGTTAAAAACTGTTCTATGACTACTATAATTGCATGAAGTTGTCATGGCAACAATGGATGTTGTAAAAGTTGATCCAACTGTAGATTAATTACCTAACTAGAAAGTTCTAGTTTGTTATACTTGTTTTTGGTAAACTAGAGTTAACAACATTGAAAGATACACTACTAAACTACCAATTGACATTTTTTTCACACTGCAGAAAAAGGTCATAATGATTGTAACAACAATTAAAAACTTTGGAACCCGTAGACCTCACTTTCAAAATTGTTTTTTTACCCTGTCTGAATATTGTAGAAGCTGGTTTTGTATGTAAGAATTCAAGTGTATTGACAAAAGAAAAACACCACCACACTTTGTGCCATGAATCTAAGACATAAGGATAAAATATTATTAATATTTAATTTTTATGTACAGTCTAACTGCACAGGTAAAAAGGCATTCGACTGCAGTTTCCAAACCGGCTTTACCTGTGCAGTTGAACTGTACAGTGTACATGCTAAACTGCGCAGGCATAGCCTAGTGTGTATTGCCAGCAGTTTAATTGAAAGATTTAAGTAGGTACTCTTATTTTAAATGTTTTCATTTGCAATACCCTAAGTGGTTTGATTGTATACGTGACAATGGGAAGAATTATGATTTTAGCAGCCTATGTATGTAGGTATGTATGTATGTGTGTGGGTATGTTTGTGTCGTGTATTACCCTAGCATAAAAGCTTAACTACTGAGACAAATATTGTTGAATAAGATGTTCATTGGTATGTTTTTATGCCGCAGGTGGCATAGACTACACTTTAATACATAATAGGTACTCTTTAATAAAATAATAATAACAAAAATGCTTTAAATAACGGATTAATAGTTACTGGAACAAAATTTAATTTATTTTCAGTCGGAACGAAATCGGACCAATGAAACTATAAAATCCCCCTGACTTAAAAACGACAGCTTTCTAAAAATGACATTAATTTCTTATAATTTGCAAATGAACCTCTGTACTAGCCTGCGCCACTATAGAATCATGACCTCATCTAATCTATTTGTTTCTGTTTCAGTCATAACATATTGGAGGACACTCAAGTTATCGAGGACACGATAGAAATTAACTAAAATCTGCAGCCTCAATTATTTAATGACTTATTTAGAAAAGGGATAGTCATAATATTTAGCTATAGAACGAGAGAGTGCGCCAAAAAAAAGTTCTGACTTTCTGCCTGGAACACACTTCTCAGCAGGCACGTCCATGCATTTCGAAGTCAATAGTAAAAGTGTTTATTTGTTAAGCATATGTAGGTGAAACTATTACAGTGGTATTTAAAAGGTTTTTTCTAACAAACCTTTAAGTTGCAATGTATGTATCAAGTACATATTACAAGATAAATTAGACCCCACGTCTCTTTATTCGATTGAGCTAAAACTTAATATACATTATTTAAGTTGGGTGATAACTGATAACGCAATATTATGGTACCACCGAATATCTGATGATGGACGCAGGATGTGGGCAAAGAAACTCTTTGATATATATAAAGCAACCTAATTTGTGTTTGGGTTTCTTAGAAATTGTTTTTATGAGTAGGTATTAATTGCCTGTTAAGGCCCCAGTACACAATGCGCCATTCTGGGGGACGCATTTATGCGTTAGAGGGAGCAAGTGATATTGCTATCTCATTCTACCGCATGGCTGCGTCCCTTGGTTTGGCCGGCGATGGCCCATTGTGTACAGGGGCCTTTATAGTCGGCAATAAAAACTTTTATCAAAAATATCATTTTTATTTGACAAGATATGTACTTACCACCTTATTCATAAAACTTTACGGACCTGATTTAGTTAAATAATTTTTTATCCCTTTCTTTCAAATACATAAGGGAGCCGGTCTACCTAGCTTTATTTGACGTTCATAAGCGCATTGTAATTATGCCTACTTGAATAAACTATCTTTTATCTTATCTTTATCTAAGTCAAAATGACAGATAAAGACAAACGATTCATAGCTAATTCAGGGCAGTAACACTTTTATGAATAATGCCACTAGGCTAAGCGTATTATGAGACGCAGGCGACGCAGTTCATGCAGCGCAGCACAGAGCAGATTTTGTAAAGTATGGAACGTCCTTACTCTGGAGTGTGCGTACCTAAAGGACGTTCTATAAGACGTTCTTACTTTACAAAAATCGCTCTGTGCTGCGCTGCGTGACCTACGTCGCCTGCGTCTCAGCATACGCTTAAGTTTCCGTCACACAGGCGCGTTTCCCGGGCGGGGCGTGAGCGTTTTATATGTAAAAGCGGCGCGCCCCGCTAACGCCCCGCCCGGAAAACGCGCCTGTGTGACGAAGCCTTTAGCCTTACGGCTTGGCCATGACATTGCTCGACTGGCTTCGGCTAAGGCGACAACCATAGGTTGTAGCGAGACACAGCGATCGGACCTTTCGTTCCCATCTAGCCTTCCCTGCCTTAGCCGGAGCCAGTCGCGCAATGTGGCCAACGCGTTAGTATTTTTATAGTTTACCCCGCGACATCATTAGTAGTTTGTTTCAGTTCTTATAAATTGAAATATATGTCATACACTAAAGATAAAGTGATCAAGTCCACCGGTGGCCAAGGCTGGAAACGAGGCAGGGTACGCGGCTAACGTCCCAAATTCTCTTATGTAAGTACATATATATGTTTTGACGACCGGTCTGGTCTAATGGGTAGTCACCCTGCCTGTGAAGCCGCGGTCCTGGTTCGAATCCCGGTAAGGGCATTAATTTGTGTGATGAGCACAGATATTTGTTCCCGAGTCATGGATGTTTTCTATGTATTTAAGTATTTGTATATTATATATATTAGTCTAAGAGCTAGCCACGGAAATAGGTACTTATGCAATTTATAGAGCAACGAAATCCCTCTAGTTAGTGGGCCATACTATCATTATTAATTAATCCAGCATGGCAGCAGTTCAGCGGTGGGTGTGTGAGTGGATGGGCAACAAAGGGGTTGTAAAATGATATCATAGCTAATTATATATTTAATTCAAATATAACAATGCCAGGCGTTTTATTTGGGGGAATAGTAGTGTCAGGTGATGAAAGTACACAAACCACTTGAGCGCCTGCAGGAAGACCATGAGCAAATTCCACCTGACTCACAATTGCTTCACGCATAGTTGTATATGTCTTCTACTTTTTCTTAACACATACCTAGGCGTAATCGAACAGAGTAGTACTATTATTTATTCTGTGACAGAGTACAAAAAGTACGATTGCGAAAAGTACGAGTGGATTATATACGTAAAGCAAAAACGCCTGGCATTGTTATATTTGAATTAAATACATAATTAGCTATAATATCACACCAAACACAGAGCTCTATAAATTGCACACCTTCAATTGATTTTACAACTCCGTTGTTGCCCAACCACTCTCACACCCACCGCTGAACTGCTGCCAGGCGACCGGATTAATTAATAATGATAGTATGGCACACTAACTAGAGGGATTACGTTGCTCTATAAATTGCATAAGTACCTATTTCCGTGGCTAACTCTCCGGTTATATCGTTGTCTGAGTACTCTGAGTGTGTCTGAGACCAAAACACTTTTTCCCTTTTCAGGTCATTACTATGTATACCTATACATTACGGCCCTCGCTCCGAGCCGTTCCTGGTGCAAAAGCTGCCCATAGTAATCCAGCGTTGAAAAGTTGCTAGCATCATGGGCACTTTCGCACCGGGGACGACAATTAATGATTTGTTTGTATACCATAATTTAATGTGAAAATAAACTTGGTTTATCTTTTTGGCAATAGTTGTGTTATTTACCCATTTATAATATTCTCTCCAGCAGCACAGAGCCGATATTGTTAAGAGCCCATCAACGTGCACACTAGCGCCACTGCTAAATAATCGTTATTATTTCAAATTAACGTCAGGTATTTAAAAAAGGGGGCCGCTACGTACTGTATTTTGTATTTGGGGCATTATCTATGAAAAGGGACCTTATTGTCGATGGCGCTTACATCGCGCGGCATTATATTTATATCGGAGCATCTTTAATAATGACGTTAGCGCCATCGACAATAAGGTCCCTTTTCATAGATTCCGTCACATTTAAGTACCTCTTGAATACATCAAACTAGTTTTTATGTTGCTGGATTCTTCAATCTATGCGTCCAAAGTTAAAACGGCCGTTTTTGTTTTAAGTTCATAGATCGGCGAATCCAGCAACATAAAACTAGTTTGATCATGATGTATTCAAAAGTTACTTTAATACTATGTAGATACAATACGTAGCGGCCCCCTTTAAAAAAATCTTTCGTTAAATTTAAATTATCACGATTATTTAGCAGTGGCGCTAGTGTGCACGTTGACGGGTTCTTAACTTACCTAGTAAACATAGAAGACTGACAACAGTGCCAACGCCGCGAGAATATTGACATTGTTGTTAATGGATTTAACATAGTTTTTTAAAATTTAACATTAATTATTAGAGTATTAAACTCTGTCTGACCGTAGTTATAGTTACTAAAGTAGGTAGACTTATAGCATAATAGAGCATTTAGGAATATTCTTATTTAACCTTTTGACCGCCACAGACTAACTAAATGCGTCTTTAAATAAGAACGTGCTTAAAATGCTTTAATTATACTATAGTGTATATATATGAAAGTCGGATTAAATACGTTTAGAAGCTATAAGTAGTAACAGTGACAGATTTTGTACGCTAAAATGAAAAATAAGAATAAGCGACACCTACATGCGGGGAATGCTGTTTTGTATGAAGATTGACCATAGAAAAATAGGTAAATAGATTAGGTAGGTATTTGTGTGATAGTAAAACATAGTTGGTTATAGGCGAAATAAGTATTTATTAAGCTGGCTCGCACGCGCACATTCTCAAGAGCCCATCAACGTGCACACTAGCGCCACTGCTAAATAATCATGATTATTTCAATTTAACGAAAGATATTTAAAAAAGGGGGGCCGCTACGTACTGTATCTTGTATTAAAGTACCTTGTGAATATATCAAACTAGTTTCTATGTTGCTGAATTCGTCAATCTATAAACTCAAAACAAAAACGGCCGTTTTAACTTGGACGCATAGATTGACGAATCCAGCAACATAGAAACTAGTTTGATGTACGAGTATTCAAAAGGTACTTTAATACAAGATACAATGCGTAGCGGCCCCCTTTTTTAAATATATTTCGTTAAATTGAAATAATCACGATTACTTAGCAGTGGCGCTAGTGTGCAGGTTGATGGGCTCTTAACAACAGCCGGTTTTGTGCATGATGCTTAGGAAGTCCTCGGGGAGCGCCTTCCTTAATTTCCCCCTGTATCCACGAGAAGTTTTCTGGAAGAAAAATAAGGAAATAAGTAACAGCAGGTTCATGTGGCAGCTATGAATGAAATATTTTCACATGAGTGCAGGCTATTTGCACCCAAAATATAGCTACTAGTAACTAATCGACGGGAACGACCATTTCGGGGAATAATATCCATTGGTTTTTATATATATTATCCGCTAGTTTTTATATATATGTATTATCCATTGGAGTCTCGTGAAGAGCAATATGAACGCTTACTGATGCACACCAAAAATATGAAAGTTAAGTTTTGTCCTAGACTCAAAGTTGCTGCTTGCTGCGCATTCCGCTAGTCATCAAGCAATAGGCCTGTATTATTTTTTTTGAATAAAAATATGACTAAGTATGTTTGTCAACAATGCAGCACATTAGAACTAGAACTGGATGCCTTAGTTAAACCTTAAATGCATTCCCAGATTATGATATGATATGATTTATTTATCTCACAATATACAATTTCACTTAAAATTACACATGGTAGATTTTCAGGAATTTATATTGTGATTGTCAGTTTTTTTCACATAATGAATAATTGAATATGAAGAATAACAGTATGTATCCTAGACCCAGTAACTACTTAACATAACTATCAAACAATAGTTACCTATCTCATTGCACAATACAGCCACACTCATACTTATTCAAAAAAGTTACTAAGACACGCCTAGTGGAACGTCACAGTTTTTTATGTCTAGTAAGTACTTAATTCAGTGCTCAAGAGAACTTACCTTCTGTGTGCAAGTTGCTCGAGAAAGGTATTGACTTACAGTAGTCTGGCCAATGGACAAGCCATCATCTTGACTAGTCCCGCGTTGGTAGTTGCCATCAGCTACCAGTATTACAGCTAATACTGTTAAAACCTAAAACAAATAAGAACATAGATGTAATATTTGTACCTAGGTAAGTAGACTTTCCCCTTTAGGTTAGGATATGAATGTTGAGGTAAAAAGTGGCTTAAATAAGTAACCTCTGTTAGTAAGTATAAGATTGTGCAACAGAATATCTTAACATACTAATTTTTACAATTATAATATGAGATAGTATTTAAGAGTTTAGTAGCATTGTCATTGAGACGCCTGTCTTACATGGAATACATATTAACTTTAAAGAAACACTACAATTTTATTAAGCTTTACCTTTAAGGTGTTTTGGTAATCCATCACCGTTTTGAGACTCTGCGTTAAGTTCGGCACATAAATGCACTGCACACTCCTTACACTCTGTAAATATGCCGAAACTCTTCGTCTGGCATATCAAACGGGTTGCAAGCGTTTCTTAAAGCTATGCACGAGATTTTTCGACGCTTTGTTTCTTCAACAGCAGCCGCGAGTAGGAATAATAAAATTTGACTTCCCTGCAAATAAAATATTGACTATATTATATAAAGCGGAACATTGTAACTAATAACTCTCAATATAATCATAGAAAAACGGATATTTACCTGTAATTTGTATTTGTAATAGGTTTATTCACTAGTTTTGCTTTCACGACAAGGCTTATCGTCACCTAAGAAGCACTTAGATAAAATTAACTAAGTTGAACTGTCAAAATGGGATAATATGTCAAATTATCCAACCCCCATGTTATGCAAATTGTCTTCTGTCATCTACCGCTGTCAAATGTGGATAACTCCATATATCGTCTGCTACCATAGTATGCATGATATAATCGTCGGTAACTAACGTTTTATTCACATATTTTATACCATATTGCGTGATAACTGCTACCGTGCTAAGCCCACTGATTGTGTTAACTACGCGCTACATGTCGTTTGAATACTCGTAACTGTGTCGGCTACCTACGGGACAGGCACTGCCTAGTGTAGGAACCATGTATAATTTGTTCTTGGTTTATGTTTTTCGAGTACTTGCTTAACCTCTTTGTTTAATACTTATGCTCAATATCAAATATGTACTGAAATAAATAAAGATTTTACTTTAAAGATGTATTCAAGTATTTACCATTTAATAGTCTATTAATATATGTATATACATTAGTTATAATATGTCATCACAACATCGGTTTCTCACGTTATTCCGTATCTTACGTATGTTATGTAAGTCATGTTTCAATAAAACCTAACAAGGTTCACGTTTGCATTAAGCCCCCCATTCACACTCCTACCTTGTAGTCCGCCTCGTAGTCCGCCACGTTGCGTAGGATTGTGTATGGGGGTTGCGGACTACGAGCCGTCCTACAAAGGGCTAAACGGTAGGACGGCTCGTAGTCCGCAACCCCCATACACAATCCTACCCAACGAGGCGGACTACAAGGTAGGCAGTGCCGGATTAAGATATTTTGGTGCCCTAAGCATTTCTAGACCATGGTGCCCCCTCTCCCTCGGGTCATCAAGATTATATTTCATTTTCTTGGTACATTGAGTGACGTTATTTCCAATCCGTCACATAATTCTATCACGGAAATTGAAGCGCGAGCGTAGTGAGCGCGAAAATTTTTCGACAGAAAAAACGCAATTCGTTAGGCAATTGTACATTTTTACTGGACGAGGCCGAAGGCCTAGCTCCGCATAAGGCTGGACGTCCGGAGCTTCCGATCCGTCCGTCATAAGATCGACTTTGGCGTGAGGGAGAAGGCCTCGCATAAGACCTAACGCCAAACTGCAAAAGAGTGGCTTGGAAACGAATCTTTCTAATCACGACTTGATAGGATGCTTTTAGTTTTCGGCTTTCACGGGGCCCCTTATAACACTGACAATTAGGTCGCCGGATCGCAGCTATGCAGCCACTTGGCCTGGCCGACAAATCTGGCGTGCATAAGAGCATAATTCGCTATAAAATCGGTAAATTATGTCGAAAAAATCGGCTGGCCGCAAGTCCGACGGCAAGATTTTTTGGCCATGAGCTTGAGGAGGCCCCCGTGTATGGTCAAATCAAAAGCCTACGTTGGAGACGTTCTTACGTGCTCTCACTCTTACTCCTACGACCCTTCGTTATTAGATGGGTACTTCTACACGTACAAAAAGTTTCATATTGTAGGTACTTAGGTACATATTCCACCAAGACTGCAATGCTAATGCATTTTGCGTTTTTGGTGCCCCCCTAGACGTGGTGCCCTAAGCACGTGCTTGTTTTGCTTATGGGTTAATCCGGCACTGAAGGTAGGAGTGTGAATGGGGGGCTTTAGCCACGTGGGTGGCTGCTAACAATGAAGGCCAGAGAGCAACAGCTTGACCTATGGCAACATTTCATACGCTTAAGATGTTATGACAACACTGCTTGAAATAGCTTCGAGGGTTCGAGTCTTCGAGTAGGTACAGTAGTAGAGTTAGACCAAGAAAAGTCAGCAACGATTTTAATAACATACGCAGTGCAAGTGTTATTTATACGTTTGGCACTGAAATAAACGCTATGGAGAACGTAATTTACTTTCTATGCATCTCGCTCGTACTCGCATATTAGTGTGAGTGAGATGTATAGAAAGTAATTACGTTCTCGATGGCGTTTATGTTACTGCCAAACTGGTGGTAGCCACACAGATCGAATATAAGTAGGTACATTACAGGTAAAGTATCTACAAAATCGCCTATGAAAGATCAAAAGTAGTACGATCAAAACTGGAAGATTTCAAGTGTCATTGAATTCAGAAACAAGTAATATGAGATGAAATTGCGTATGTTATTTGCTTTTGTAACTACATAGCTGTATGTTCAAAGATACAATCAACCGACAAAATGCTTATCTCCCTTTTTAAGGATATCATTGATTTGATAAATGTTCAAAGAAAATAAAATACAGGTTAAACCTTAATTTGGCAATAACTTGAAAACCGTGCCACTTTTACTGGGGTCATGTTAAGTTGGTTTGGGTCCTCTTGGCATGGTCTACCTCCAGTGTCACTGTGACGTGTCACTTATGGGACACCCTGTATATCTCGCACGCAAGCCTATCAAAAGATCGGGATTATCCCGTGAAATTTAAGGAGATACAAATAATAACCTCTTACGGGTTACATTATAGTGGTTTAGAAACATACCCCAATCGCTGAGGCGGTGTGGCTGCGCTTCCGTTTGCGCACGGCGAGCGCCAGCAGCAACACTAGCGCGATTGACGAGAGCGCCGCGACCAGAAGCGGCAGCAGCAGGTTGTCGCCGGGGGAGTAGCCCTGCAACAAATCGTTCTTGCTTATTGGGGTAACATTCTTATACACAGATCACCTCAACTACTTACTAGATGGAGTATAAATAGGTACAACTCGAGGTCACAATACGTACAGGTGCTCCTGTATTATTTATCCTTGTGTATTCCTGTATTCTGTACTGTACCTAATTGCATTGGTATGATATATTAGCGATTTATATTCCATATTATAACATCATTATATATTTATTCATCACCCTAACCTCAGTCCTCACTTAACTCCGCTCACACTGCTGGACACATGCCTCTTTAGAGTCTGATTAAGCTAAGCATCTATGCATGGCATTTGCAATGACAAAGTGTCGCATATCGTAATTAATGTAAACATTTCTATGTAATTATGATGTTCATAAAGACACCCTTACTTTTATTTCGTTCGAAACGGTGCAAAGTTAGCTTAGACGGACTCTAAATACCTAGCTCCTACCTGTAAACTACGTAAATAAAGTGAAACCAAGAAAATCGTGTAAGAAAACTCGTAAAACAAACTTTTGGGTCACCCTTTTGTGCAACCTGTAACACCCTCACGGACACCTCAACACACTCAACCTTCATCTACGAAGTTAATACTAAAGTTTGTTCGATTCAGAGAACAGGAGCCCGATTCAGATTTACCAACTTGTTATGGTTTTGATACGACCTGGACGATCGTCTTGGTCTTGGTGATTGGCGCGCAACTCACGCACGACTTTCACTTCATTTCGCATGCACCAATCAGTGACAGCATCTTCAAAACCGTAACAAGTGGTTTAATCTGAATTGTGTTCCCGCTAAAATCTATATCCACAAATCTACTACTAGACTAGTCTGAATAGCGACATTCCAATATTGGCTACGGGCGCGTATAAAATCCGGAGTTGAATTTATGTTTTATGTAAGTTGGTCGATGAGTGCTCGAGATAGGAGCTGTTCGGGTAGTAGATTTGATTTGAGATTATTTTAATTGGGTCATGTTTACGATATTGTCACGATGTCACGCTCCGCCGCGTTGTACGGCTTTTGTTTTGTCATCCCTCCCTCATTCAAATTTCGAGACTCTTAACTTGAGATGAAAAGACACGAAGTGTTTAGAATTTCAGGATAAGTTGAGTTCAATAAAAGAATAGGACAAAAGGAAAGGTGAGAGAAACGTAATTGTAGGTAAGAAAGATTAACGGTCTATTTACTAACTAGATTTGGCACTTTGTATTTAGGTAGAGCTTCGGGTGTTCTTTTGCAGTAAGTTGTTCTTTTTCTATATTAGAGGTACGAATACAAGATCCGAGGTAGTTTGTAGCAATGTAGGTATATTTATATGTAGGTATATACAATCACCATAAGTTATAATATATTTAAGTACCTATACCTATCATAAAATTAAACGGACGATTTGCTTTTACATATCAAAAGAACATACATAAACGATAAGGTTATAACATCATTAATTATATATTTTAGTTCAAAATTACATTTATACCTACATACTCACCTAAGGCAGGGAAAAGGGAAATAATTTACAAATGCTCGTTAGGTAAATGGTCGTATAAGTTCATACCTATGTTATTCTGATTGGACAACCCTTTAATATTTTTAGTTATTTTGGGGCATTATCATTTTCTGGGAATACGGCTTCTTAATTTCGTTATAAATCATACCGATATCAATCTTAATTACAAGTAGCGAAGCACGGATTCCAAATTTCGACTTGAAATTTGATTATATTGTCTAAATATGTAGTATGACTGACAAAATAGTAAATAAATTTGCTAGGTACTCATATTAAGCACAATGTCTACAACGACAGGTTGCCCGAGGTTTCTTGTAAACACTGAAACGCAATACGACGCTCTAGTTTGTAGCAAACTCAAAAGCCGGACATTTCATGAATAAATCATTATTCTACGAGTAGGTTTGTCCTTGCACGGCTTGCACCCAATGAAAGTACCTACATATTGTAGGGTTTTTGGTATTTAGCATACCTATTTAATTCGTTTTTAAAGTTACGGGTAGTTTGAAATAAGACCTAGCATACCTACTTAATAAGTTTTTAAAGTTAAGGGTAGTTTGAAATTGAAGACTGTTATTGGTTGGGTATAAAAAGAAAGACACTTGGCGGACAGCTCTCTTTGGTTGTTGAGTCGTGCTAGCAGGCGGTTGTCAAGAGAAGAGATTATTGTGAATTGGAAGAAGACAAGAAAATAAATGGATAAATATCTTCAAGGTGTTGTATTTTTTACACTTCAGAAGTGTGCAGAACGTAAGTACACGCCTACTGCTATTACTTATTGATTTAGTGAGATAACTGATAACATGACCCTTATTCTGAGCTTGGAGATAATTAATTAACTATACGAAATTCTAATGGATTACGTAAGAAATATGGTACTGGTAACATTTTTATTTAATTTAAATGAGTACCTGCATCATTTATTAATAATTGCATATCAGTTAAACTTAGGTTAGTTTGACCCATAAATGTAATTAAATGGACATAATATCAATGTGTAATCATAAGAATATATGCGTCAGTTGGTCGAGAATTCAAAGTATTTAACCACCATGCCACCGACAGCTAGGCATAATAATGTTCAGTTAACAAAATCAAGTACACGTGTTCTTCTTAATAAATAGATACGTGACTGTAGTTATTAACTTCTTTGCTACTTACTTACCCACACACATGTGGGAATTAGGCAGAATATGTTAACACGTGGGTCTTGATATGTGTTGGTTGGAGTATTCAAGGGTGCCTTAATTTTCATTATTTCTTCACTACGGCGCATAGTTTCAGAGATAAATTGATATTTATGATTTATAACCAGGTCTCGCAATTTAATTGAAGATTTTGAGTTTTGATTTTGATCCTTAATGTTAAAATTTGTGGAATATAAGTAGATGGCTTACTATGCAAACGGGGCATTGAATTTTCAGTCATTTTTTTTTGCTACGACGCATAGTTTTTGAGATAAATGAATGTTTATAATTTGAACTACCATTAAACATTATTTTGTCATATAATTCCTTTATAGTTTATAAGGTATTATGATATAGTATATAGGTATATGTAACACCGGATACTTTTACGTTTCATGCCGAGTTGTTGGAGAATATGGCTGACGATGACTCATGATGATCAACGGCGCTTGCGAACACCAGAAGCCTCGGTCTTCGCAAAAGGGAATGTAGCTGGAATAACAGCGGCAGTGAAAAAGGAATCCAGACCGAAGCAGAGTCCTGTTGTGAAAGTCGGGAGTAACCCCGCTTCGACAGCCTTAGCGAGAGGCACGCGCCACTGGACATCAGGTCATGTACACCTACTTTTACTATTATATTATGAATGATTTGATATGGTAATGTGTGTTAGATACCGTGAATTGCTTGACTTCATCTCGTTCATCGACATCTAGCACATATAACATAAGTATAAGATGAATATATTGCCAGAGGATAAGTTGAGAAAAATAAATTTGATGAACCGATAGAAACTATTACTTGTGTACCAATTATGAGAAATTTTTGCCTAAATATGTCAATGCGATATAATAACGCGTATATATCTTATCTTACGAAATAATAGATACGATCTATGAGTGGTTCTCAGCCGGTCAGACCTTTGACCAACTTTTGTGATTTCTATTTGAACTGCAAGGAAGCTCCACATTTATAATGCCATCTGATTATAAACAAAATTGGACAATAATTAGCTCATTAACGGCACATTTTCTGTGAATTGATTGATTTGTTGCTTTGTTTATTTATTGGTCGAGTATCGAGTATCGAGTATCGAGTATCGAGTATCGAGTATCGAGTATCGAGTATCGAGTATCGAGTATCGAGTATCGAGTATCGAGTATCGAGTATCGAGTATCGAGTATCGAGTATCGAGTATCGAGTATCGAGTATCGAGTATCTAGTATCGAGTATCTAGTATCGAGTATCTAGTATCGAGTATCTAGTATCTAGTATTGATAGTCATTTGGTTTATTGGATTATAGAGTCATTTGGTTTATTGAATTATAGAGTCATTTGGTTTATTGAATTATAGAGTCATTTGGTTTATTGAATTATAGAGTCATTTGGTTTATTGAATTATAGAGTCATTTGGTTTATTGAATTATAGAGTCATTTGGTTTATTGAATTATAGAGTCATTTGGTTATTGAATTATAGTCATTGGTTTATTTAATTATAGAGTCATTGGTTTATTGAATTATAGAGTCATTGGTTTATTGAATTATAGAGTCATTGGTTTATTGAATTATAGAGTCATTGGTTTATTGAATTATAGAGTCATTGGTTTATTGAATTATAGAGTCATTGGTTTATTGAATTATAGAGTCATTGGTTTATTGAATTATAGAGTCATTGGTTTATTGAATTATAGAGTCATTGGTTTATTGAATTATAGTCATTTGGTTTATTGAATTATAGAGTAATTTGGTTTATTGAATTATAGAGTCATTTGGTTTATTGAATTATAGAGTCATTTGGTTTATTGAATTATAGAGTCATTCGGTTTATTGAATTATAGTCATTTGGTTTATTGAATTATAGAGTCATTTGGTTTATTGAATTATAGAGTCATTTGGTTTATTGAATTATAGTCATTTGGTTTATTGAATTATAGTCATTTGGTTTATTGAATTATAGAGTAATTTGGTTTATTGAATTATAGAGTCGTTTGGTTTATTGAATTATAGAGTCGTTTGGTTTATTGAATTATAGAGTCGTTTGGTTTATTGAATTATAGAGTCGTTTGGTTTATTGAATGATCGAGTCGTTTGGTTTATTGAATGATCGAGTCGTTTGGTTTATTGAATGATCGAGTCGTTTGGTTTATTGAATGATCGAGTCGTTTGGTTTATTGAATGATCGAGTCGTTTGGTTTATTGAATGATCGAGTCGTTTGGTTTATTGAATGATCGAATCGTTTGGTTTATTGAATGATCGAGTCGTTTGGTTTATTGAATGATGGAGTCGTTTGGTTTATTGAATGATCGAGTCGTTTGGTTTATTGAATGATCGAGTCATTGGTTGATTGAATTATAGTCATAATTCATAGTCATTGGGCTTGAATTATAGTCATTGGGCTTGAATTATAGTTATTGGGCTTGAATTATAGTAATTGGTTGATTGAATTGTAGAGTCATTGGTTGATTGAATTGTAGAGTCGTTGGTTGATTGAATTGTAGAGTCGTTGGTTGATTGAATTGTAGAGTCGTTGGTTGATTGAATTGTAGAATCGTTGGTTGATTGAATTGTAGAATCGTTGGTTGATTGAATTGTAGAATCGTTGGTTGATTGAATTGTAGAATCGTTGGTTGATTGAATTGTAGAATCGTTGGTTGATTGAATTGTAGAATCGTTGAATTATTGAATTGTAGAATCGTTGAATTATTGAATTGTAGAATCGTTGAATTATTGAATTGTAGAATCGTTGAATTATTGAATTGTAGAATCGTTGAATTATTGAATTGTAGAATCGTTGAATTATTGAATTGTAGAATCGTTGGTTGATTGAATTGTAGAATCGTTGGTTGATTGAATTGTAGTGTGGCGACAGGTGTTTTAATTATTAGTATTTTTATAAATAATATTAAGATACTTAATATTCAAATGCCGTTGCGTCTCCGCGCGACGCGAGCGCAGCGTACAAGTACTTGCTTTATCGCTCGGTTTGCTTCGCCGTAGATCGGCGGCCCGAGCGCGCATTCGTGCGCGCTCGGAAATCCCAGCCAGTCGGCAATTTACCACTCTCGAGGCTGGACGCATGCGCTCGCGCCCCCCGAGCTAACGGTTAATGCTTACGCGCCGACTCGCTTGCTTTATATTCGGTTTGCGTGCGCGCCGAATACGCTTATAGTTTTTGCCTTTTTATGTAAACTTTCTTTATGTGCTTTTCCTATCTTCTGTGCTTACTCTATCTCTTCAACTATACTGTGCTGTGCTTTGTACTCTTACTTCTTTCCTTTGTGCTTGTGACTCTTGTGTGCCGTTATTTGACAATATATAATTAATGTGGAACTAGCTTGTTTCTCTTATCTCGTTAGGCTAGT
This sequence comes from Cydia amplana, assembly GCF_948474715.1. NCBI lineage: Eukaryota > Metazoa > Arthropoda > Insecta > Lepidoptera > Tortricidae > Cydia > Cydia amplana. The sequence goes on along the minus strand of NC_086081.1, from coordinate 11,578,861 downwards.
TCACCACATAATTGGTGACCTCTGTTGAGTTGGACAGTTGTGTAACGGACATATTTTAAATTTTACCGTATAACGGACGTTTTTAAATTCTACCGTGTAACGGCCATTTTTAAATTTTAATTTGTAACGAACGTTTGTATTTTAAATTTTTACAAACATTTATTGAGTTTTACCTTTTAACAAACATTTCGTCTTTGGAGTTTTGAGTACAGTTTAAAGTTTTTAATAGACGTTGTAATTTTTTGTAAATTGGAAATGTCTGACGATGACCCACCGGCACCTGGGGTCCCTGGGGCGGGGGCCAGTACTAGTGAGTCGTCCGTTAGCCACATAAGTGTTAAGCCGCCGCCGTTTTATCCGGATAAGCCGACTATGTGGTTCGCTCAGCTTGATGGCCAGTTTACGTTGACAAAGATTACGAGCGATACTACCAAGTTTTATCACGCCATATCCGTTTTGGAGTATAAATACGCGGTTGAAGTGGAAGACATTATTACAAATCCGCCGGCGAGTGATAAATATGGTACGCTTAAGAGGGAACTTATAGCTCGTTTGTCAAGTTCTAAGCAGGAGCGTTTAAAGCAGTTGATGTCGAAAGAAGAGCTCGGTGACCGGAAGCCGAGCCAGTTCCTGCGGCATATCCGGAGCTTAGCGGGTGCAGATTATCCGGATGATTTTATTCGCCACTTGTGGATGAGTCGATTACCTACGGTGTTGCAGAGCATAGTCGCTTACCAGGATAATTTGCCCTTGGATACCGTGGCCCAGATGGCGGACAAGGTGCATGAAGTTACACCGCCCGGACCTGGTTACCAGGTGGCTGCGGCATCGTCATCGAGCGTTCCTGGGTCTGTAATCGACCAGTTGCACCAGAAAATTGACGCGTTGGCGTCAAGGCTTGACGCGATGTCCACCTCCCGGGGCCGCCAGGGCCAGCCCCGGTCGAGGTCCCGCGGCAAGCCACGTAATCGTTCCAGGAGCCGGCCGCGGGCGGGCAAGCCCAGCGGCGACGGCCAGCGCCTGTGCTGGTACCACTACAAGTATGCGGACAAGGCAGATAAGTGCATTTCCCCCTGTGCGTACTCAAAAAACTTGTAGATCGGTCGCTCGTAGCGGCCAGTGAAAGTGTTCCAGTGTCAAAGCGTTTATTTGTTACTGACGCAAAAACTAAATTGCAGTTTTTGGTGGACACCGGGTCCGATGCCAGTGAAAGTGTTCCAGTGTCAAAGCGTTTATTTGTTACTGACGCAAAAACTAAATTGCAGTTTTTGGTGGACACCGGGTCCGATCTATGTGTTTTTCCGGTTAGTTTTTTGCGTGCGCAACGTCGTCATATTAAAACCGATTATGAACTTTATGCTGCAAATAACACTACCATTAGCACTTATGGCTGGCTTACTTTGTCGCTTGATTTTAATTTACGCCGTATGTTTTGTTGGCGCTTTGTAATCGCTGATGTGAGCAAACCTATTATCGGGGTGGATTTTCTCTCGTTTTATAATTTGCTTGTCGATGTTCGATATGCCCGGTTAGTCGATGGAATAACTTTGCTCTCATCAGCCGGTGTGGATGCTTCAGCTTGTGCTTGCGCGCAGATTAAAGTAATTTCTGGTAATACGCCGTTTCATACCTTACTTGAGGAATACCCGGACATTATTAAGCCTGCCGGTAATCCTCAGGAGCGTAAATGTAAACACCAGACGCAGCACTTTATCAAGACTACGCCAGGTGCGCCTGTATTTTCAAGGCCACGGCGTTTGGCACCGGATCGCCTCAAAATCGCGAAACGGGAGTTTGAAGATATGGTGCGCTCGGGTATTGCGCGACGATCGGAGAGTCCTTGGTCGTCCCCGCTGCACTTGGTACCTAAAAAGGACAACGGCTGGCGTCCTTGTGGCGATTATCGCGCTCTTAACGCACGGACTGTTCCCGATAGGTACCCAGTGCGGCACATCGCTGATTTCTCGCATAATCTTTTTAAATGCAAGGTATTTAGCAAGTTGGATTTAGTGCGCGCATATAATCAGATTCCCGTCGCGCCCGAGGACGTTCCGAAAACGGCAATCACGACACCCTTTGGACTTTTCGAATTCCCATTTATGAGTTTTGGTTTGCGCAATGCGGCGCAAACATTCCAACGGTTTATTGATGAAGTTCTTAGGGGTCTTGATTTCTGTTTTCCGTTTATCGACGACGTTTTGGTAGCCTCTGCCGACGACTCAGAACATGAAACGCATTTACGAGCTGTTTTTGAGCGTTTCAATGACCACGGTATTCTGCTTAACGCAAACAAATGTGTATTTGCGGTACCTGAGGTAGAGTTTTTAGGATACCTAGTTTCGTCGGAGGGTACTAAGCCTATAGGAGCTAGGGTAAAGGCTATTCAAGATTTTCCTAGGCCTAAAACGATTAAGGATCTGAGGCGTTTCTTAGGGGCACTTAATTTCTACAGGCGATTTATTACTGGTGCTGCTAGATTGCAAGCTCCTCTCCATGCACTGCTAAGCGGTCCAGGGGTGAAGAGCAACAGCCCAGTTGTCTGGACTCCGGAGTCAGAAGAGGCTTTTAATGCTTGCAAGTCAAGTATTGCAAACGCCGCTCTCCTGGCGCATCCGGACCCTGCCGCTCCTCTAGCGGTTGTTACAGACGCTTCAGATTTCGCGATTGGTTCTGTGATCCAGCAGCAGGTTGAGGGACATTGGCAACCATTGGGATTTTTCTCTCGCAAATTGACACCTGCTCAGACGAGGTATAGCGCTTACGATCGCGAACTTTTAGCCATTTATGAGTCAGTGAAGTACTTCAGGTTCATGATCGAGTTGAAACCGTTTTTTATACTCACTGACCATAAACCTATAGTCTCCGCTTTTAAGAAGTCCCTCGATTCGTGTTCTCCGCGGCAATTCCGGTATTTAGATTTTATCTCACAGTTTACCTCAGATATCCGGTATATATCGGGTGAAGAGAACGTCGTCGCGGACTCACTATCGAGGATTGACGCCATCACAGACGGACTTGACTTACAGGTTTTGGCTACGTCACAGGCCACGGATACAGAGCTTCGGGACTTGATCAATGGCGGTTCATCTCTGAATTTAGAAAAAATATCATTTGGATCTGTCAAATTATTTTGTGATGTGTCCCGGCCAGCCCCGCGTCCCTTCATTACATCGGAGTTCCGGAAACAAGTTTTTGATACCCTCCATGGACTCAGTCACCCTAGCGCTAGGAATACTATTCGATTGGTGACTGAGCGTTACGTGTGGCCAGGGGTTAAGAAAGATTGTAGGATATGGGCGCGCGCGTGTATTGCGTGCCAGCGGTCTAAAGTTGCACGCCATGTGCACGCCCCGGTTCACGATTTCAAGCCACCCTCTGGTAGGTTCTCGCACGTCCACGTCGATCTAGTTGGCCCTTTGCCTGTGTCGAATGGTTTTAAATACTGTCTCACGGCCGTAGATAGGTTTACACGTTGGCCTGAGGCAGTACCATTGTATGACATTACAGCGGAAAGTGTTGCCAAAGCCTTTATTTCGACGTGGGTTGCGCGTTTTGGTTGCCCTCAAAATATCACTACCGACAGGGGCAGGCAATTTGACTCCAATTTATTCCGTCAGATAGCAACAATGACTGGGTCTCGTCACTTGCAAACTACTGCGTATCATCCGGCAGCGAATGGCCTCGTGGAAAGGTTCCACCGCCAACTCAAGGCTGCCATAATGTGCCACGCAGATGAATGTTGGACTGAAACCCTTCCACTTGTACTTTTAGGGATACGAAGTGCATGGAAGGAGGATTTGTCTGCTTCGACCGCCGAGTTAGTTTACGGCGAGACGTTAAGACTTCCCAGCGACTTATTGCAACCGACACCTGACCAACTGACGGACTATACCGATTTCTTATCGCGTTTGCGCCAGCACATGAAAAAGTTGCAACCGATAACGGTTAATCGTCATGGCTCAGCCAAAGTGTTTATTTATAAGGACTTGGCAACTGCAACTCATGTTTTTGTGCGACAAGATTTTGTTCGTAGGTCGCTTCAGCCACCGTATGCTGGCCCCTACCGAGTAGTTGATAGGTCGGATAAGTATTATAGGGTTGACGTCGCCGGCAGGGAAGTTTCTATTACCGTTGATAGGTTAAAACCTGCCTACATTCTGTCAGAACCGTCTGGCCCTACCAAAACGTCATCGACCGTGGTACCTAGCTCAGTTTCCGTTCCTTCTGAACCTAAAGTGTCTCGTTCTGGTCGCCATATACGTTTCCCCGATTATTATCGACCTTAAAGGTCTCGGGGGGGCTGATGTGGCGACAGGTGTTTTAATTATTAGTATTTTTATAAATAATATTAAGATACTTAATATTCAAATGCCGTTGCGTCTCCGCGCGACGCGAGCGCAGCGTACAAGTACTTGCTTTATCGCTCGGTTTGCTTCGCCGTAGATCGGCGGCCCGAGCGCGCATTCGTGCGCGCTCGGAAATCCCAGCCAGTCGGCAATTTACCACTCTCGAGGCTGGACGCATGCGCTCGCGCCCCCCGAGCTAACGGTTAATGCTTACGCGCCGACTCGCTTGCTTTATATTCGGTTTGCGTGCGCGCCGAATACGCTTATAGTTTTTGCCTTTTTATGTAAACTTTCTTTATGTGCTTTTCCTATCTTCTGTGCTTACTCTGACTATCTCTTCAACTATACTGTGCTGTGCTTTGTACTCTTACTTCTTTCCTTTGTGCTTGTGACTCTTGTGTGCCGTTATTTGACAATATATAATTAATGTGGAACTAGCTTGTTTCTCTTATCTCGTTAGGCTAGTTCACCACAGTAGAATCGTTGGTTGATTGAATTGTAGAATCGTTGGTTGATTGAATTGTAGAATCGTTGGTTGATTGAATTGTAGAATCGTTGAATTATTGAATTGTAGAATCGTTGAATTATTGAATTGTAGAACCGTTGAATTATTGAATTGTAGAATCGTTGAATTATTGAATTGTAGAATCGTTGAATTATTGAATTGTAGAATCGTTGAATTATTGAATTGTAGAATCGTTGAATTATTGAATTGTAGAATCGTTGAATTATTGAATTGTAGAATCGTTGAATTATTGAAATGTAGAATCGTTGAATTGTTGAATTATTGAATCATTGAATTATTGAATCATATTTTTAATTCATAGGTTACTGCAGTTAATGTTGCAGCATTACATTGAAATGATTTTAATATGATGATTTTAATATAAGCGATAATGAAGAGTGCATGGTTGAACCTGTAGAACTCACCACAATTAAACCGAGATCGAGGAGGAGTGATGGCCTCTTATTGGTTATATTTTTATGTTTAAATATTATGTTTAAATTAAGACTTGATAAAAATAGATGTACAATAATAAACATTATCTCATTACTAGATAAGCTGATATATTAAATAATGCATGAACTATAAAAAACTCGTCAAATAATAGTAGATTACCATTGAGGCAGTTTTTAAGAGATAATTTAATAATAAGAGATATTAATTTCAACTGGGAGGTTATTAAAGACACGTATTGCGGTAAAGAATTCACTTTTATACTTTACTTACTGCCGAACTTGAAATTTGATAATTATATTTATACTAGTGCGCAAATCGTAATTAAAAGATTTATTCTTAATATTTTATGTTTACAAAAAGGCGAAGCTCCAGTATGTAGATCTCAATTAACGCAAGTATTTCCTTGAAGAAATCTCTGAGTGGATATTGGTGATACATGTTGCGTGGGCAGTTTTCTTACAACCTAAACATAATTACAACGTCGTCGTAATCACCCCAGTAGTTAAATGATACCATATTTCAGTTACAAAATATGCGATTCCATGGTATACATTTTTGATTGTATTCTAGAACAAGTCGGAAGGTACGGATAGGTAAAACATCAGGTTTTTGCAGTTCTATCGTTTATGTCTGCCATGTAACATTTGAAACGTATAATTTATTTAATTCAACGTGTAGAGAAAATATTACTGGTCCTTTTTCTGCGGAAACACGCCTATTTAGGTGCTATGTTTATTCCCGAACTGCGGGATTTGGTATGCTGTAAAGACGTTTAGTGAATTAATATACTGTTCAAGTCTTTCATAAAACAATATGCATATTATAAAAAAATCTAATAGTCTGAAAATCCCAACGCGTCTTGCAATTGATGGACTAAGTACTTTGTCAGCTTGGATAAATCCTAACAAGCTAGAATATACGACCTTCTCTGAAAACATTGGGAGGGGAGCTATTAGGTATAGGTTTTTAGTACCAGATGATTAATGCATTGATAATGGGAACATAATAGGTCAAGTTGTACACAATAATTACTTAATTATCGCTGTTATTCATCATAGTAATATTTTATAAATTATAGTCAGGGTTAAAGTTACTGAAAGGTTCTCGGGAAATATTCCTGTCTCAAGAGTGAGGTTTATAATTGAAGATTTCTTGACATGATAATGGAAAATGATGTTGAAGCCACGAGAATTTGATTTGATTCGTGTGCTGACACAGCTAAGTACCTACTACCATTTTAGAAAAGATTTGAACTGGTTCATATTATATATGGCAGGAAGATTGATAGTGCTTCAGTCACGAGAATTGAATTGGTTCGTGTACTCTGTTGTTTCAGTCACGAGAATTGAATTGGTTCGTGTACTATCTACCTGCAGATAGAGATGATCATTACTCATGAAAATCGAATAATAAATGGCAATTAATGATCTGTTACCCTGAATTACTAGTCAAGGTGTACACTGTTGTGATTATTAACCCAATGTTGGATATTTTTAGCAAGTTGAGCGCCGCACCTCTACCGACGTCCCCCGCCTCGCGCCGCCTGAGTCCGATGCGAGCCGTCTCCAGCAGGAGCCCGCCTCGCGCCGCCAGAGTCCGGTGCGAGCCGTCTCCAGCAGGAGCCCGCCTCGCGCCGCCAGAGTCCGGTGCGAGCCGTCTCCAGCAGGATGTCTCCGGCAGAAGAGTAACAATTTTAACCCTTCGTATGCTTTAGTCAAAATTTACAACTGAATTAATAACCTTGAAACTGTAAATTCTAGTCCAAATTGTGTGGCAGGCATACGAAAGGTTATTTAGATGATGTTTTTGAGATTTTGACATGCTGATACCTGATTGAAACTGTTTCGTATCCTATGCGATTAGTGTATCCACTGTTAAGTAGTATACGTAGTCTGTCGGCCAAGTGTAGGGTTTCCACCTGGCACGTGTATGAGGACATACACGGAGTCAGGATGGACGAGTGTAGGGTTTTTGGTATTTAGCATACCTATTTAATTCGTTTTTAAAGTTACGGGTAGTTTGAAATAAGACCTAGCATACCTACTTAATAAGTTTTTAAAGTTAAGGGTAGTTTGAAATTGAAGACTGTTATTGGTTGGGTATAAAAAGAAAGACACTTGGCGGACAGCTCTCTTTGGTTGTTGAGTCGTGCTAGCAGGCGGTTGTCAAGAGAAGAGATTATTGTGAATTGGAAGAAGACAAGAAAATAAATGGATAAATATCTTCAAGGTGTTGTATTTTTTACAATATACTCCAGGTACCTACTTAGGTACTTACTTGAAAACAAAACACAGATGAATAGACTAATTAATACAAATAAATCTACATGTCGGCGGCAGATCATAAAATCGGGCATATCGAGATATTCCTAGGCATATCATGAAACGCCGCCATTTCATGATCTGACTAAGATTAACCCAGGCGTATCACGATCTGCCTTATAAAAGAGGCGGCAGATCGGTCAGACCAATGTATTCTTTGATATTCCTAGCTTCATACCGGGCGCATCGTAAAATAATTGATGAGATATTCCTAGGCATATCATGAAACGCCGCCATTTCATGATCTGACTAAAATTAACTCAGGCATATCACGACCTGTCTTATAAAAGATTCGGCAGATCGATGGGAGCAATGTATTTTTCGAATTCCTAGCTTCATTCATATCGATCGCATCGTAAAATAATTGCATTTTTTGCCACTGGTGGCGCTGCATTCTATATGGCGCTGCGTCCGAGTCCAGTGTTGCCAGATCGTACCTTTTAATACAAGTTTACGTTCCTTTTGAGCCTTGAGGTTTGCTCGATATGGCTGGTGGTCGCTAGGCAGATCATGAAATGCCGGCGTTTCATGATCTGCCTAGGAATATCACCCATTGAGGTTTGCACGATATGGCTGATGGTCGCGCTAGGCAGATCATGAAATGCCGGCGTTTCATGATCCGCCTAGGAATATCACCCCTTGAGGTTTGCACGATATGGCTGGTGGTCGCTAGGCAGATCATGAAATGCCGGCGTTTCATGATCTGCCTAGGAATATCACTCATTGAGGTTTACACGATATGGCTGGTCGTCGCTAGGCAGATCACGAAATGCCGGCGTTTCATGATCTGCCTAGGAATATCACCCCTTGAGGTTTGCACGATATGGCTGGTGGTCGCTAGGCAGATCATGAAATGCCGGCGTTTCATGATCTGCCTAGGAATATCACCCCTTGAGGTTAGCACGATATGGCTGGTCGTCGCTAGGCAGATCATGAAATGCCGGCGTTTCATGATCTGCCTAGGAATATCACCCCTTGAAGTTTGCACGATATGGCTGGTCGTCGCTAGGCAGATCATGAAATGCCGGCGTTTCATGATCTGCCTAGGAATATCACCCCTTGAAGTTTGCACGATATGGCTGGTCGTCGCTAGGCAAATCATGAAATGCCGGCGTTTCATGATCTGCCTAGGAATATCACACTCTAGTTATTTGATATGCCTAAACGTCGCTAGGCAAATCGTCAAACGTTGATGTTTGAACGATATGGCTGGTAGTCGCTAGTCAGATCATGAAATGGCGGCGTTTCATGGTGTGCCTAGGAATATCTCGATATGGCCGATTTTACGATCTGCCTCCGATATACATATACCTAATATGTACCCAGACTTATTAATATATATATATATTATTGTTTTAGATATGTACCTACGGCGCAATTCGGGAAATGAATTAGAGATTCACTAGATATGAAATAGTAAAGATATGTGACGTTCCATGGTAAAAGGTACCTTATGGCGGCTGGCGCTTACGCTATTATTAAAGCCGCTCCAATATTCAGCCGGGGCCATGGTACCTTTTGCCGTGGAACGTCACATATCTTTACTATTTCATATCTAGTGAATCTCTAAATCATTTCCCGAATCGCGCCGGTAATCTACATATCTATCTATGTAGACTTATTTGTTGCGGTTTAGCACGCTTTAGCTAGTGCACTTTAGGCTCATTGTAATGTGCGAGAACAAAATACCAAGGCTGAAGAGTCGCCCGGGAAAACCTAGCTCTTGCAAAACAGTATTCAAAAGGGGCTATTGTGAGCAGGGATCGGAACCGGTTTTTTGCAAAAACTTAGAAGTAACCATATTTTTCGAATTATTTTATACTCAAAATGTAGGACTCAGTTGTGTTTTTAGGTTACGACTTCGTATTATTAGATTGCCTAATTAGAAATGAAGTAATTAGCAAAGAACGAAAAAATACCGTTTCCGTTCCCATACAAAAAATACCGGTATCCGATCCCTGATTGTGAGCTTCATGACATCTCCCGCGTTTCCACGTTTGCAACACGCTTGTAATAATACCTACACGAACAGATATTACGTGTCAGGCAACATTTCACACTCACGTTGCGTTGTAATGACACGGCTAAATGTGTTCTGAGGTTTTAAACTCTCAAATTAACTTGGAGTGGAGAGCAATATGCCGCTCCGTAGACGAGGCGCCTAATTTATGAGCTGCTTGGGAGAAAATGAACGGAGCCTCATTTCAGGCTTGCTATACCTTGATGTTTTCGTTGGGAAAGGGAACTTAAAGCGAAATTAACCCTGCCGGTAGGTATCTTACTACTCAAGTTTACATAGCTAAGCTATGTATCTTAGTTAGTGTTCTCAGAGAGAAGGTAGGTATAATAATCTTCCGTAGTAGTACGAGTAGTATTCAAAAAGTATGAAGATTCTTTTAAAGCTTTCGGATGCCTAATTTTTGTCTGCCATAAGCATACTAGGAAGACAGGGTAAGTAATTCGAATATTATAAAGTTACCTAATCTTTTTTCTCAATACTGTAATAAAAAAAACTAGTGCAGATTCAATGCCAGAGACCCGGGAAAATTGTCTCTCGGGAGTAGGTATCTAGTTGTATTAAAACTTTCTCTCATATCCGCAAAGTAATCGGGTTATGTAATTCGTGTCCTCGCCAGGGACTGACTGTCCTCAATTGCCTTGCAACCAGTATCGTGTGTTGATACAACATTTTATTTATGATATCATATTTGTCTCCCAATACGTTAAGTTAATACGATAAATATTACCTTAATGTGGTCATTTGCCATGTTGTGTCACCTCAAAATTCGCAACCCAACCGCGATTACGGTACCACTACTCTATTAACTTGTAGCAGCGGTTTTCATGTCCGCTTTCGCAATCATTTACATGTAAGTAACTACTCTGAAATGAACCCAATTGTAGGGATACATGCTTGGTGCACACTTCGATCAGACATGAGAAGTTTCTTATGTAAAAAAGGAAATATTGCAATCGTACTCACCGTCCATTGAAAGTATGATGACGTGTCCACGAAAGGCCACCGTGCCCCGTACCACGTTCCGTCGCCCGCCTTGGACACCGTCACTTCGTCACCGTCGGCATTTGGTCCATCGGTGTTCGGCTTCAGCGGCGGAAGGGAGAACACCTCATCCACTTCCAGTGACTTGAAACTCTCTTCATCCTCAACCGAAAGCAGAGTATCCTTCCAATCTTCACTCATTTTAGAGTCACTGGTGGTCGTGATCTCGGTCGTCACAGGGGCACGCGTCGTAGTACCCTTCGTAGTAATTAGCACATCCTCAAACACTTTTGGGGGATCAGTTGGTGTTTTAACTGACGGAACGAATGACCGGGAGTAGTATCTGTACATATTCCGCACTGTTGGTTCGGGTGTTACAGTAGGTTTTAGTGGTATTACATTATTACTATTTGTCTCCCATGGTTTATTCGACATGTACTGATCGAGACGTCGAATGCTACCAGAGGGAGTGCCTATAAGGGGTATCTCCTCAATATCTTCAGTCGGAATGGGAGGAATAGTTGTAGAAGACGTCGAGCTTTTCCACGACCTTAAAGCGGGCATAGTCCATGGAGGTGTCGTTGCTCTTTCACTAATTATAGTTGTGGCAACTGTCGTAGATGCAGTGGTGGGAGATGTAGTAGTCGAAGTCGTTTCAAGTTTTGATATTAGTGTTGAAAGCAGTTCTGGCGATATCTCCTTAAGATCCTTTTTGCGCGACTTCACTATATCCCTTCCACCTGGCGTATGAGGCGAAGACGTAATCACGTCTTGCTGGCTCCTGCGAGCGTACAGGGCTCCGTTCATAACATAAAGTGGAATAGATGCCAACGCCAACGCTACTATTATACCGAATATCACAAGCAGAATATATTTCACTGACGATCTTTTCCGAGAGTGTCGAACATGGATCGAGGGGCTATAATCACGGCCTTTGCCTTTAAGGCCGCTGTTATTGAGCACCTCCTCAGTTTGCGGCAGAATGGTGTACTGCAGGCTGTTTTCGCCATGCCGAACCGTCTTGTACATGTTAGCGGAAGTTAAGTATTCTGAAAAGAAACACTACAGTTACGTTGTCACATGCACTGCTATCACATATTTTGTCTCGGCTGAGGTGGCAGCAGTCGCGGTCGCTAGCGTGGCGAGGGCTCGACGCCTGGCATCGCGGTGCCGTCGCTTTGTGCGCCGTGGGGGCTGGTGCGGGGCCGACGCATGCGCGACAACATTGAGCGGCGCGCGCCCTCCGCTACACCGACCCCCAGCTTTGAGGTTATGATTGAAGCCGGTTGCTATATCACACGGCACGACCATAACAATAACAATACCGTACTAGTTAACTGTGCAGTGTCTGCACCGACACTACGAGTATTGCACTAGGAAACCTCGGTAATACGGACAATAACTCGCAACATTGTTAGGTGGACTTGACCGTAATTTCGATAGGGTTTTTTTGATATTTTACCAGGGTGTCAAATGAAATGGAAAATTTAGTTTGGGTTCACATAACGACATTATTGCGGGCGGGCGAAATGGGTCAAACAATCTTGGGTATATTTTGTTGCCGTCTTTATGATTGTGGCATTTTTGTGGAGCTTGTTTTACTTTTCTTGTACCTACATTCCTTCACTAAAGTGAAACTGGTTTTTAAATCTTTTCAAAATATTTACATTCGTCTTTCAAACGGTAGGCCAAAGGTCAGCGCGACTTTAAAAACAACTGAATGATTTCTTATTTTCTTATGAGTATAATTTTGCGTATAATTTTACCTATTTATATTACATATGTATGTATAAAGTATTTTGTATAGATCAGACTGGAGGATAATAACCCTTCAATGATTCATTCACCTGCGTCGTAAGTACGGCTTCAGGAGTTTGCACTTACAACTTGATAGGTGGTATGGTATACCTACCTACACACTTCGTATGTATTTAAATATTTACGTACAGGTATGAGTCGGATTTCCCGTAATCTTTGAAGAGAAGTCTCCTACATCTAAAAATCACTGCTACTGCTACCTATTTGTTCGTTATTTTGTTTTAATGTAATGTAACGTACAGGTAAGGTATATATATACAGGTAAGGGAGATATTGAAAAAAAATCTTATTAAGTTAGATTGAAATTGACAAATTGAAATGATTTGGATCAATTGATAGAAGTTGCCCTAATACATACCTGTAACTTGCATTGATTTATTAGATAAATACTTATATCTAATAAAGGCGAGGTACTTAGGTAGGTAATAAAAACTTTCGTTGTGTAAGAATAATATGGGTTGGGGGTATCAACTGCTCGTTTTGCGTGTTGGTCTCCAACTAAATCAAAAACGTGTATCATTGTCATGATCACGATTACGACCGATTTCATCCGAAAACCGAAGATCATTCTTAAAGCTTACGGATTGTAAGGGCCACCCCACACCGTCTCCCGAGCGTCCCTCGGCTCTATGGCTAACTCTATGGCTGCTGCTCGACGCAACGTTGTCGCAACTGCGCAGCGACTCTATTTCCCACAGCGCTGAAAAGACGCCGACGCTCAATAGACGCTAGTTTGGGGTGTAATGCGACCCCACGCACTTCAACCAATTCTCTACCCTAAACTGACAATGACAAAACTAAGTCCCAGTTTTAACAATATGAAAGTAAACTTCCCAGGAAAACTATAGGTATGTAGAGAAAGAATTCTGAGTATTCATGACGATAAAGGTAAACCACAAAGCAAATCGATTTTCGAATTTATCACTCAAAATAATTGCTCAATTTCTGATGACGATGACGGACGTGGATGAATTATGCATCCTCTATACGTCTATACGTGGTGTGGACGTAGTAACTCATAACTGCATATATTGGCAATCGAGTAGGTTACCTACAGTAGGTACGAACCATAACATGCTATAGCAAAATAACTAAACAACCATAAACTCGGAAATGAAATGGCGATGACGAAATCTGTGTAACTATTGCTTAAAGATGCAAGAGATAATAGAAATATCGTCTTAATTAAATAATTTTTGTTTTGATTCCTTTACGTTCATCGTAAAGGAATCAAAACAACGCGAACAATATTACGCGGGTTAAACCCAAGCTTTTTATCATAAAATTAACGATCCTCCTCACATAATTGCAGAGGTGTGCGTGCCTATTAAATTACGTTAGTTGTGTAACGGCGAGGTGTTAACCAGCCAGCGCGGGCGTCGGCCATACTACTTAATCAAGATTAGAAAAAGTCACAGGACCGTCCGAGAGTCGGCAACGAGTTTTTGCGTCCGGTCAAACAGCGAACACACCGCACGAATACTAATTTGCCTGACCTTGGACGGAATCACGTTTCCTTTCGAAATTCATTCGTGAATGCGATATTTTTAGAATAAAAGTAAAAAGTGGCCGGCCAAGCAAAATAAAGGGGTTGGGCGAGCGAATCGTCTTTAGTTTTTTGTTGATCAACTTCTACGTTCTAATTTAGAGGGCCCGGAATAGGTTCACCTTGTATGTTTTTTTTTCTTTTATCGCATTGTAGCTACTCAAGCCTGTGTTTTATATATTTTGTGCCATTATGTAACTTAAAGGTAGGTTAGATAGGGTAGGTATATACTTTTTTAATGTTCTCATTGACTAGATCTTAAATAGATAGAGGTAGGTACAGGTTTTAGCGAAAGTAAGGTATCAATGCAATTTTGTATCGTGTTTGTATCTAGGTACCTAGGATATACCAATAGGTATATCTTATATGCCTCTCCCTAACAGGAGAGGGACGAGTGACTTAATTACACGGACTACTTAGTGTTCTTATATTGTGGTTTGTTGATGTCTCCGATCGAATCCGATAACCACTTAAGGAGGTTAGAGATAAGTCTGAGGAGATTTCAACTTTAATCCTTTAAATGTCTGTGACATTTCTATGAAAACAGTCTTGGTATTCCAACCGAAATTATTTGGTTATATGTATATGCGTTTTTGTTTCACGCAAATACATCATACGAAATACAAGTATTGCTGCCGTCCATGAGGTCAATAAGTTCGATGAATAGTTTTTAAAGGGTGAGCAGTGAAATTCTTCTTAGGGCTGCTCTAGTACAATGACATCGACAAAGCTGCTATTTCCGTGGGTTCTTGGAGCAACGCCAGCGCCGCGGGGCATCGCGTAAATAAACGCACACGACAAACGCACGCTAAGCGCACTTTGGTCCGAATTCGACAAATTTAGTACTGCCCTGCGGTAAGTCCGACCGAGGGGCCGCAGAAATAGCAAGACAATCGCCCAAAGCGATATGGTTAACGATGATTTCGATGTAATTCACTGCTCTTTAGGTTACAGTGTTAGTAATCGGTGGCAACACGCAGGATGTAAAAAGATAAGAAGTTGTACGCTACGTTTCACGCGTGTAGAGCTACTGAACGACGATTTGCGAAATGTTTGCGCCAAGATAAGAGTCCCGCTATGCCTGTTACTTGTACTTGTGACTTAGTCACTCAAAGCTAGCACCGGCATTGTGTAAATCATTTTTAAGTAGTGTTGTTACTACAATTCTAGAATCGTCAATGTATAGTCCCTTCTTGCTATAGCATTAGTTTTGTGGTGTTTTTAAGAGCCAAAAGCGACATAAACACGGCGTAAATACTTAATTAGCTCAAATAAGTACCGCTTTTTTGAACTTAAATACAATGATGATAAGATCTAATGTGTTTTAACTAAATCCGATTGCACGAGTTTGGCTCTAAATTTGGAATTCATTCTGGCAAAATGCTCGCGGAGATTACTCCCAACCAGGGACCGGAACCGGTTACCTTAACCGGGGTTTTTCATAGGGTTATTTTAGAAGTGGTTATAAAAACCCCTACCATAACGGTAACCGTCTGATAAGGTAACACTTTGATTCGGTAACCGTATCAGATCGAGTTAACCCCTGTTACCGGTAACCGAAATAAAAACCCCGTCTATGCTGTTACCTCATAATAAGGTTTTGAACCAGTTCAAACGATTGTAAACTTTACGCAGACTTAAATTCAACTTATTATTGAATAACCGTGGTTGGCATGGGCGGTCTATGAAGCCTCCAGCACAAACAAGTTTTTTTGCCGGTAACTTCGCTTATTGTCAATTCAAACAATATTGCACTTTGAGTCCTTAAGCTAAAATTGAAAACAAGTGAGCGATTACAGTATTATTTTTAGAACGACAGCCGCGGCGCAGCGCGGCCATTCCTTTGTTTATCTTTACACCTGTGTGTTCCTATTGTTTTTGTCAATTCTAGTTTAGAAATTTTTAGAAAAGGGGTTGCAAGTAAACAACATCCTATCCTAGTAATATCTGCTATTATTTAGATATATTTTATGCTACTTAGATTATTATTTTTATTTTCGGGTTCACACTTGATATGTACCTACAGATTAAAGACTGATTTAAAGAAAAATTTTCACCTAACTAGTAATTTTACTGGTACCTAGTTAGGTATAATTTATCTTAAGTGATTTAAAAAAAAAAACACTTTGTGATAAAGATACATGCGCTAGCGGATTGTGGTAGATATTTTACCATTCTTAACAAATGACATATGTACTAGTTATTATGAGCTTATTTTATAATAAGCAATTAAAGTCTATTTTTTTATTCGGTAGACTAAAATGACATTTCATAGTATGAAATGAAATGACACATGATGTTCATACTACGAAATGTCATTTTAGTCTACCGAATAAATAATAGACTTTAGTTTAAAATGTTTTCAGATGCGGTGAGTTGTATGAGCTAAGTCGTAATTTACCTTGTACCGCTTAATGCAGCGATCAGAAAATATATATCTATAGCAGTTATAAACTTATTTTAATACTACAAATCTTTCATTAATACCAGGGGGCTCAGCACGGTTCCATTTTTATCGACTATCACTATGCCCGTCACTATCGCACTTACATACTTGTTAGAACGTGACAGGCATGGTGATAAACGATAAAAATGCGACCGTGCTACTAGGGCAGAATTCATTATACATATTCATTGGGTATCTATAACATTGGTAGGTGAAATAGTTTTGATTAAATTAAATAGATACATAATTACATATATACTTAGTAAGCAGTGTTGGGCATTCAAGAATAAAATCATTATTTAAATAAGAATTCCTAAGAATAAAATCATGTTGATTTTATTCCCGTCAAAATGATTCAAATAATTTTGACGGGAATAAAATCAATCAACGGAAATGAAAAAATTGAATAAGAATAATCTCATTCTTAATCAAATAAATATAATCATGATTTTATATTCTAAATAATATTCCTGGATTAAACATGTAGTATGGGTGCCGTATAGGCGTTACGTATAGATAGAAGTAAATTAGACAAGAAACTATTATGTTTCTTGACTAATGTATACCTGATTTTATGCAATAAAATCTTACAAATTTAATTTACTGCCGCATAGTCTTGGTATTGGACGATACCCGTATTTATTTTAATGTGATAACTAAATCATCAGGTACAATTCAGCTGCTCTGAACGGATGGTGGATAGCGAAACTCTTCAATGGCTGTGCCTAAATTAATGTAAAAAATAAAAAACCGGCCAAGTGCGAGTCTGACTCGCGCAGGAAGGGTTCCGCACCATTACGCAAAAACCAGCAAATAAATCACGTTTGTTGTATGGGAGCCCCACTTAGATATTTATTATATGCTGTTTTTAGTATTTGTTGTAATAGCAGCAACAGAAATTAATTATTTGTGAAAATTTCAACTGCCTAGCTATCACGGTTCATGAGATACAGCCTGGTGACAGACAGACGGATAGAGGAGTCTTAGTAATAGGGTCCCGTTTATACCCTTTGGGTACGGAACCCTGAAAAAGATGTTTTTAAAGGTAGGATAAGGAATGGCTTGATACGAGGGGCGTTCAAAATATTCTCGGTATTGATATCTTACGACCTCTTCTAAAATTTCTTTCGTTACTGGCCGCTAAGGTTTATTCATTGACATTAAAAAAAAGTATAATTCGAACCGAGATAGTCTTTTGTTTTTCTGCAATTGCTGAACAAACATGAACATCCTGTGCGAATTGACAATGTTAACTAAATTAGAACATCGATGCGTGATAAAATTCTTGACAAAACAGGGTAAAAATCAAAAAACCATAAAAGAGGAAATGGATTGTGTTTACCGTGAGTCTGCTCCTTCTTTATCTACCATTCAAAAGTGGTCAAGCGAGTTTAAACGCGGAAGGGAGAGTATTGAAGATGACCCTAGACCTGGCCGGCCTGTAGTAGCTACTTCACAAGAAAATATTGATAAAGTGGAAAAACTTATATTGGAAGATGGTCGAGTGAAGGTAAAATCTATAGCACAAGTAACCAATCTCTCTATTGGTACCGTACATGATATTATACATGACCATCTTAATATGTCAAAAGTAAGTGCAAGATGGGTTCCGCGAATGCTGACTCGGCTTCAAAAAGACATGCGTGTAGCTTGTTGTTCCGATTTTATTGACCTGTGCGGTGAAAATCCTGATGAGGTGCTGCAAAGAATAGTTACTGGAGATGAAACCTGGGTTCATCATTATGACCCAGAGAGTAAACAAGAGTCCATGCAGTGGCACATTAAGGGTTCAGCTCATCCCAAGAAGTTGAAGGTCATCCCTTCAGCTGGCAAGGTCATGGCCACGATATTTTGGGATTGTGAAGGAGTATTACTAATCGATTATAAAGAAAAAGGTGTAAATATCACAGGACAGTACTACGCTAACATTCTACGTCAATTAAAGGATGTAATTAAAGAAAAGAGGCGAGGAAAGTTAACCAAAGGTATTCTGCTTCTGCATGACAACGCCCCCGTCCATACTGCTCATATTGCCAAGGCAGCTATTGTTGAACGTGGGTTTAAAACTGTTACTCACCCACCGTATAGTCCGGACTTAGCCCCCAGCGACTTCTTTTTGCTCCCCAATCTTAAAAAGGATCTGCGTGGAAATAAATTTTCTGACGATGAAGCATTGAAGGCGGCAGTGGAGGAGCATTTTTACACGAAAGATAAAAAATATTTTTACGAGGGATTAAAAAAAATAATTGATCGATCTTTTAAGTGTATGAACATAGGGGGGGAGTATATTGAAAAATAAAAATATCAAACTTTTCGTACTTGTTTGTTTTCATTCTCATACCGAGAATATTTTGAATACCCCTCGTATGGTGTATTCCTATTTCTCCCCGCCGGGCACAGATGGGAATAGGCGCTTCATTTAAATCATTCCCATATGTCCCCGCCTCATGTTTCGCGGCGATCACGTTGGGCAGGAACAAATGGGGAAAATATTCATGATTTTTTTCTGTTTTCGAATTATGTTTATAATTCGTTTTTTTTAGCATTAGAAAGAACATGAAAGAAGGTAAGCGATTTTGACATGTCTTTTAATTGAAAAACACTTTTTAAAAACCATAACTATTACTTATGAAAGCAGAAGACTATAAAATATCGTATTAGATTCATAATTGTTACATATTTACCGTAACTGTGCTTTTCAATTAAAAGAGACATCAAGATTGTTTACCTTATTTCTAATGCTAAAAAAAACGAACTATAGTATGTGGTTTCAGTATCCGAGTTACTACCAAGACTTATGGTGTTTTTAAAAGCTCTTCTGATATTTAAAATTTGCATTTATTATTTAGACGGAAATTAACAGGTATATCGTTTGACACAACGCTTGCCGCACGTGTTTAGCAAATGCTGACAAAGAATTCACCACGCCACGACTTAATCCTATTGTTATTGCCAATGAGTAATAAATGACGGTCTCAAGTGCAAACACGCCTGCAACTTTCTGCAAATCTATTTAATTATAGTGATAAGCGTAGGACTCTTTTCTTACCTGCAGTAATTTACTATCTCATTCACTTTCCGTAGGTGTGAAAGAGATAGCATACGTAAGACCTCAAGGCTGGTAGGAATAATAAACAAAATACATACTTAATACGCAAAGAAATATACATTGAACCATCATAATTATAATTTCGCAGTTTACTTTCTATGTAGCTTCATTATAAAATTATCATCACCGTTTCGAAGGCTTCAAAAATTCAAATCAATCCGACCATTGAAAAGAGGGGTGAAATTCATTTTACTATCTATATACATTGTACTACATATAATATGACGTATAATATGACCAAATAAATGCCATTTAACCTTGTTACCACTAACTCATGTATCTACAATTACATCAATTAGTCATGACACGGCAGAGTACTGATAACAATACTGTAGTGTAGTACAATAATAAGGCTTTATTGTTGTCACTATGACTCTCAACGCATTCTGCTTAATCCTAAATATCCTAATACAATAGAAAATACCACGACCTTTAAACATTCGGTGCACTTGCGTTGTAGCGCGTGCCAGCGGAGCGCAGCGTTTCGATTTAAATACGCATGTTGCTTCGCCTGTGTAGGTATATTTATTATCTTCATGTTATTAGGTACTAGGAAGTGCAAATAATTGACTTCATACATGAAAGATATTTTGCAGATTTTGTTCAATAGTCACCTTCAACAACACGAGAGTAATCTAGAGCAGAGTTGGGCAAAAAATAACTTGAATAAGAATAAGAATAAAAACAGAAATTTCATTCTTATTCCAATCGATTTGAATAAGAATAATTCTTGCACTCGTTATTTTAGAATAAATAGAAAGTGAATAAATCATGACACTTTTATTTTAAATGAAAAAGACAAAACTGAATATTTATTCCAGATGTAGGATTATACTAAATAACGTTTTATTCAATTAGAATGTTAAACTGAATTAATTTAACTTTTGTAGTTACATACTACTACTTTTAATTTTGTAAGTTTCTAAAATAAATAAAACAAATAAAATAGATAAAACAAATAAAATAAATAAAAAAAAAACAAATAAATTATATTATTTACATCTATTTTATTAGTATTGCATTTTAGTTTTTATATATTATTATAAGTATAACTTAATTTTTAAGTAGGTTTATTTTAATTTTAGTTTAGGTTTTAAATTTTTAATTCATAATTTCATAGTTAGTTGTAATGTTTTTTTATTATTACCTTTTAAGTTAAATAAATGAACTTTATCCTAATAAAATAAATAAGATAAATAAAATAAACAAAATAAATAAAATAAATAAAGTAAATAAAGTAAATAAAGTAAATAAAGTAAATAAAGTAAATAAAGTAAATAAAGTAAATAAAGTAAATAAAGTAAATAAAGTAAATAAAGTAAATAAAGTAAATAAAGTAAATAAAGTAAATAAAGTAAATAAAGTAAATAAAGTAAATAAAGTAAATAAAGTAAATAAAGTAAATAAAGTAAATAAAGTAAATAAAGTAAATAAAGTAAATAAAGTAAATAAAGTAAATAAAGTAAATAAAGTAAATAAAGTAAATAAAGTAAATAAAGTAAATAAAGTAAATAAAGTAAATAAAGTAAATAAAGTAAATAAAGTAAATAAAGTAAATAAAGTAAATAAAGTAAATAAAGTAAATAAAGTAAATAAAGTAAATAAAGTAAATAAAGTAAATAAAGTAAATAAAGTAAATAAAGTAAATAAAGTAAATAAAGTAAATAAAGTAAATAAAGTAAATAAAGTAAATAAAGTAAATAAAGTAAATAAAGTAAATAAAGTAAATAAAGTAAATAAAGTAAATAAAGTAAATAAAGTAAATAAAGTAAATAAAGTAAATAAAGTAAATAAAGTAAATAAAGTAAATAAAGTAAATAAAGTAAATAAAGTAAATAAAGTAAATAAAGTAAATAAAGTAAATAAAGTAAATAAAGTAAATAAAGTAAATAAAGTAAATAAAGTAAATAAAGTAAATAAAGTAAATAAAGTAAATAAAGTAAATAAAGTAAATACAGTAAATAAAGTAAATAAAGTAAATAAAGTAAATAAAGTAAATAAAGTAAATAAAGTAAATCAAATACATAAAATAAAAAATAAAAAAAAATAAACAAAATAAATAAAATAATCAAAATAATCAAAATAAATTATATAAATAAAATTAACAAAATTAATGACAAATAAAATAAATGAAATAAGTAAAATAAACAAAATAAAAAAATAGACAAAATAAGTAAAATAAACAAAAACATTAAAATAAACAAAAACATTAAAATAAGCAAAATTAAAAAAAAAATACAAAAATAACAAAATAAACTATTAGTTCTATTAATAAATTAACTTTTTCTTTTAGTAGGTATTTGACTGACGGCACATCAGAATACGAATGTAGCAAACCAATAAGCAACCGATAATAAAGGTTACCATAACTGAATAAAAACCGGTTAAAAACCCCTAACAAAAACCCTAACGCGATGGGGTTTTGAGATTAACTCGGTTAAAGGTTAAGGTTACCGTTTCAATAAGCTTACCGTTACAATCAGGTAACAGTATGATAGGGTTACCGAATGATACGGTAACCGAATTGATTGGGTTACCGAATGGATAGGATTAAGCGTAAAGAGGGGTTTTCCGGTCCTTGCTCCCAACCGTGCTATCGCGCTTAATGTATTCAAGTGCTAAAAAAACGTAGTGCCCACTTAATTTTAAGAGGAAACCAGTTTCGTGATTAGATATCAATATTTCGAGGGTAAGACTACGTTATTAACACTAATACTCAAGATCACAAATCCTTTACAACCTTGAGTCCTCAAAGCACATCCTGCCTGCGCGTTTAACGAGTTTGCCTAAATAAATATTATGTTAAACACGTGGCCGGTTTCGAACGTGGCTAAAATCGACAACACCGACCTTTGTCGAGGCAGTGTAAAACTAAAATTACTATTTATTGCCCAGCGAATATTGTTCTGGTATCTAAACAAAGAAAAGGTCCGAGTCCCGCTGGGAAGGAGACGGGTCCTTTTTTTTTGCCATTAAGTCAGCGCTTTCTAAATATAATGTATTATCGTTTCCCCGAACCCTAGAGGGCTAAGATAAGCCCCTTTGCTTATCTTATCTAAAAGAGATAGCCCGGTAAGTCTGAGATTTGGCTGTCTGGTAATTAGAATAAACACACCCTTATTGGAATTGGAACTACAGTTTTGGTTAAGCAAACTGCGCGCCCTAACATGCACGTTCAGTTTTGTTGTTATGAGCTAATCATGGTTTTTTTAAAGAAGGTTTTTTCTACCTATCTTGGAGATTTATATTCATGAAGCTCGCGGCCTAATGTAATTTTTATCCTGACTGAGCTTCTCATAACGACGTCGTTTACATGCCCTGCCCTAGTAGCACGGTCGCATTTTTATCGTTTATCACCATGGCTGTCACGTTCTAACAAGTAAGTGCGAAAGTGACGGGCATAGTGATAGTCGATAAAAATGGAACCGTGCTGAGCCCGAATAGAGAGCCCGGGCAACTCAAATAATGCTTCTTAACTAATAACAATTTATGTATTTATATTCCGAGGATGCAGAGAATGAAAAAGGGTAGCATAGCATTATAAAAATATCTGGGAAGATATGTATAATAATTGATATTGTATGCAGGAGTATGTATGTAGATACCTACCTCTACTGCTTCTCCGTAACCGTTTAGTAAATTCGGCATTATGCATCCAGCCAGCTCATAAAATTGGCAATTAGGTAAGTTTATTATACAAATTGACCCGATTTTAACCTTTTGGACGCCAATGACAGATATCCGCACCGTAGGTTCAACGCCAAAGACCGATTAATCAGTCACAGACCACAGAGCAACATCGACCTACGTGTATACTTATACATAAAGTTCAACTTCAGTTTTGACACTTCAATGATGTGGCGTCTGAGTGACAGCTTTTGTGTTTGACACGGCGTGGAAAAGGTTAACACAAGTTCGAGGGAAATATTTACCTGAACTCCACTGATGAGACGACTTTTTTTTTTAAATCTCGTCTAAGCACTGCATGAGCATTGAATATTGGGTACATCGGCCGCTTCTGGCCCTGTTCAACTCTGTCTGGCTTCCGAAGAATTGTTTAATGCGGAATGAGCCCTCCTGACGAGTTTTTTGGTCGTACTACAGAATGGCGTGCCTACGGAATGGAGCTGTATTATTTTTCATACGTCTTAAACGTGCCGGATAAGGATGACTCGTGCTAGACCGGACCGGGCCCGGGCCGAGGCGTCCGATATGTACCTAATTTTCTATGACGGCTGATCGGTGATCACGTGGTGCTTTCCATAGAAAACGAAGTGTCGGAAGCTCCGGCCGGGTCACGGCCCGGTCTAGCGTGATTCATCCCTTTACAACCCCTGAAATTACAATTTAGTAGAGCCGAATAGCTTCTAGCAGGCCGTACTTCTGCTAAAATGTATGAGCTAAACGCTTTTGTTCTCAAAAAAGTCGTACCAAGATTATTTTTAACAACTCGCCTAGCTAGTATCTCTAGTACGCATGTTGTACCAATGTGTAAAAAAAATGAACGTGAATCGTTGTCGGCGGGTGCATCGGCCGCTCCTGACCGTGGCTGGCCCAATGCCACCATCTGCAGCGCGGGCGCAGCGCCAACACTCACACCCTTCCGCGTCGCGAGCGCACCGACTTCTATTCCATACGTGATGTAGCTGACATATCGCTAAATATTTGTACTCGATATTATCATATTAAAAGTACTTCTCCCTATCTCTGTTAGACTTGTGTATAATGATGTAGCTGAGCAACTGACGGCCGTATTCGAACAATGCTTATAAGATGTCACTGCGATACGATACCGATCTGTTAGTGTCAAATCAAAAGGGACGTTTTTGGTTAAAGAAACGTAGGAAATCATCACTACATAGTATAAAACAAAGTCGCTTCCCGCTGTCTGTCTGTATGTATGCTTAGATTTTTAAAACTACACAACGGATATTGATGCGGTTTTTTTTTATAGATAGAGTGATTCAAGAGGAAGGTTTATATATAATTTTCACCTCAGCAGCTCGAACAAGGGTACTTTGCTACTTAAAAACAGTGAGCAAAATCGCATTTTGCTCACTGAGTGAGACAAAATGAGCAAAATGCGATTTTGCTCACTCAGTGAGCAAAATACGATTTTGCTCACTGTTTTTAAGTAGCAAAGTACCCTTGTTCGAGCTGCTGAGGTGAAAATTTAATTGTTGGTATATCTTAAGAAAATATGAGTGAATAGAGGTAAGTGATGAAGAAGGAATACATTTTTCTGGTTCTCTAATTATGTTCTCACTGCTGAGGTGAAAAGTTTTGTGAACTACACGAGATCAAAGTTATTTACATCTCGTGCGCTTTTGAGTCCCTTACTACGCTCAAGATTCTAAATTAGATTCACTCGCTACGCTCGTGAATCTATTATAGAATCTTTCGCTTGCACGGGACTCAAAATAAGCACTCGAAGAAATATCAAACTTTGATCTCTTGTTGTACAAATAACTATCTTACCCATGAAAGGAAACGATTTTTGGCCATATGACTACTTCTACAGAATACGGATCCAGTTTTAACTGTTGAGGAAATAAACACGGTTTATTGCTTGCATACGTTGACCTGTGAGGCGTAGAGGTGAAGCTGCTATTATTGCCAGTATCACTTAAAATAGACCGAATATATATACCTTTATATACCCAATGGATCCTTGTAGCTACTTGGGTGTCACATG
Source organism: Cydia amplana (assembly GCF_948474715.1). Classification (NCBI taxonomy): domain Eukaryota; kingdom Metazoa; phylum Arthropoda; class Insecta; order Lepidoptera; family Tortricidae; genus Cydia; species Cydia amplana. Next base: position 11,553,618 of record NC_086081.1, on the reverse strand, counting down.
CTGGTTACCCATATAAGAGAACTTAGCACGCCTCACCTCCGTAAAACAACACAAATATTTTGTTCCTGAGTTATGGATGTTTTGTATATACCTACATATTTAAGTATTTTAACTAATCTTAACTAATCTCGCATGCGAGTTCGCGCGCCGTTTAAATCGGCCCTTATTGAGCTTACTGGCTACGATTTGAAGAGTGCCCCTATAATATTTAGATAAATTGGAATGTATTGGGCCCCGTACATTCCACGACTCTTCTCTTTCCGCACAGACTCTATAGGTTTAGGTACTTATCTTGCAAAGTATATTTAGATCGGTATCATACTACGTAGTGAACATTTTTAGGGGTAGATAAAGTAAATGTCTAACAATGTTAGGTTTCTTCTTTATATATAATAACTGAGTATTTAATTTAATGGGCAACTATATGGCTTTGGTCCTATCGAATATAAAAATCAGATTGAGGAAATAATGACTGCGCGAGACGTAGAGGTGAATTGCGAAGTGGAGCTTCTCTACAAATAGGTTTAGCAGAAATTGAAAGGGTTATTACTAGTTTACAGGCACCTGAGTAACATTTTTAGACTACTTTGGTGGTAAACATTCGTCAGGGGAAAACTATTTTACCCTATTACTTTGGAAATACCTCACTAAATAACCTTAACTTATCATCATAGTCCCTTCATAAAAAATCCTGCGTTGCTAAGTAAGCTTTTGATTTGCATGACTAAACTACACGTAAATTTAATTTAATGGATAATAATAACGGATACGAATAGCCTAATAAACTGTCGGCCTGATCCGAACTTTAAGATACGTCAAAAAATTGTTAAAGATTCGATATGCCTCGGATAGCGATGTGACGAGTCCACTTTTTAACCATTCGAATCATTCGAATTGATTCGGCCACTGATTCGAATTCAAAATCGAGTTGACTCGACTCGACGATTCGCGTGGTTCGCGACAAGGTCACAGGCACAGGCGCGGAGCTAGTTGAGACGGCGACTCGTTGACTCGGCTCGGCGAGTTGGCGAATTGGCGATTCATTCGCCGAGTTAGCTAGTGGTCGAGTTGATTCGAATTGCCAATAGTCTTGATTCGAATTAACTCACCTGTAGGCTGATTCGAATTATTCGAGTCAGATAACTCGACTCGCCCATCGCTAGCCTCGGATATGTCGTAATCTTTAGCAAGTTTTTGATGTATGTTAAAGTTCGAATCAGGTCGTGTGTTGTATAAACGACATGTGTTTAGTAGTTTGTAGCTTTAATGACAACATATATAGAGCACGACTAAGCTGAAATGACGTGTCCTCTACAATTTACATAAACGCCTAATGGCGTGACGTTAATGTGGTGCCATGCGAATGAACATGGACACGATATTAGGTATACAATTTATTTAATCATCAATTTATTTATCTTTATACTATCACGGTATATTTATCTATCTAGACTCAGGTTGAACCAGAGTTCATGAAAATTAAAAGTTAGAAAATACATATATTATTATAAGATCGACTTTGAGATCTAAATCTGGTACATATAGTCGGTTGTCAAACGCAACAAAATGACGTATACTGTTAAGTATTTGCATATTACTGTCTATGTTTAGGTCATGTTAGGTACAATTATATAGTACGGGCAGAGTTACTAGAAAACAAATTATTTAATGCATACTATGTTTTTGATTTAATGAAAATAAGAAATTTAATTGGGATATTTCTGCTGTCAAATAATGTCAAATTACCAATGATAAATGATCAAACATTCAAAGCCGTGCACGATTTTCAAGACAGGTATTTTACGTTTATTCCATTAGCAACTGTAACACACTTTTGACTAGCTACATTTATACTTCAAGGTCGATTGTATGAGTGTCTTAAAACAACCGAACTTAATACGACTTTCATAGTGACTTCGGTTGTTTCCAAACCAACCGGCAAACTTCTAGGAACGTCAAGTGGCTGAAGGGCCGTTCTATTTCTGTTTGATACTCTGAGAGCCAATAATTTTACAATTTTGACAGGAGTTGCGTAGATGGCCGAACGTGAGGCCAGAATGGCCAGATGTTTATTAATATTTCTAAGAAACATCAGTAGTTTATTTTACGTTATGCCTCGGGTTGGACTGCTATTCTTACATATTTAACACTTGCCACCACTAAGAGTGACCTTAGAATCTGTAAAAGCTATGGGTAATCGGTGATCACCCTTATGCTGGTTAGTCTTGGTGAGTTACCGGTAAGAGAAGGGAATAAAGCCCTGGTTTAATGGACTCGTAAAAAGACCTTTCAAGGTTATTAAATTAGGAACAGTGCAATTCACGACCACGTGTCAATGTTCTTGTTATCTTAAGACTGGATGCGAGAACTATGGGCCCGATTCGGATTTTGTAATAGACATCTGTTAGATATCTTTTAGACATCGCCAAGATACGATAACGATATGTTTAAGATCTAACCTGTCAAATTTGACATTTCCGCGATTCTGGAGATACTCTTGAACGATTTCCACAAGATATTACTTAGAGATCGAATTCACATCTAATAGATATCTAACACGATCTATCGTAAAAGTGACATTGGTTGCCCGAATTGCGCTGCAAAAGAGAACTAGTTGAAATCTAAACTATAACGTATCTAGAATGGATCTAGTACGTGTCGTTTCTTGTGAATATCTTGAAATTCGAATACGGCAATGTGATAAACTATATTTATGAAGAGACTAATGAAAAGCTGCTGTTAGTGATACAGGTATATCGCAGATATTATGATTTATAAACTAGACTAGTTTTGCCCTGTATACATATATAATACTAGCTGTTGCCCGCGACTTCGTACGCGTGGATTTGTATATTGGTGGTTATATATTCTACATTAGCTTAGAACATTATGCAGCAAAATATTGCAGTAGGACGGTTAATCATTTGTTAATTATTAATATTATACAACGCATGAGACTTGTCTTTCACAACCTACGAAGTTTCTAGCCCCTAACTAAATAAAATTGTTCTCGACATAATCCCTCTCAAACCCCTTAGAAGATTTTCATGTCCTCTATTTACCTAACTACCTATTTACGAAGTTTGAAGTAAATAAAATTTGAACCCTATATAAACTTTCAACCCCTTTTAAACCATTTTAGGGGATGAATTTTTAACAAACGCTGAAATTACTTTTCTTGTATTCTAATAATATGCCTCTGTACAAAGATTCAAGCCCGCTCTCACAAAAATGTTTGAACTCCATACAAACTTTCAACCCCTTTTTCACCACCTTGAGATATAAATTTTCAAAAACGCTGAAATTATTTTTTTTCCGTTTTAAAATAATACCTTTTTATGAAGTTTCAAGTTCCTAGCTTAAAATAAAATTTGTACCCTGTACAAACTTTCAACCCCTTTTTAAACCTGTTAGGGGACGAATTTTACAAAACGCTGAAATTACTTGTATTGTCTTCTAATAATAACCCCAAATACAAAGATTCAAGCCCCGCGCTCAAAAAATTTTTTGATATCCATACAAACTTTCAACCCCTTTCTCGTCACCTTAGGGGATTTTTGCAAATTTTCAAGTTCCTACCTTAAAATAAAATTTGCACCCCAAGACGAACTTTCATCCCCTTTTTAAATCCCTTAGGGGTTGAATTTCCAAAAACGTTGCAATTACTTTATTTTGTAATCGGCTATTATGCCTTTCTAAGAAGTTTCAAAGCATTTGTTATGGATTCAAACTTTCAACCCCTTTTTAACCCTGTTAGGGGATGAATTTTACAAAACGCTGAAATTACTTTTCCTGTCTTTTAATAATATCCTCAAATACAAAGATTCAAGTCCCGCGTTCGAAAAAATGTTTGATATCCATACAAACTTTCAACCCCTTTTTTACCACCTTACGGGATGAATTTTCAAAAACGCAGAAATTAGTTTTCTTGTATTTTAATAATATATCTTTTTACGAACTTTCAAGTACCTAGCTTAAAATAAAATTTGAACCACATACAAACTTTCAACCTCTTTTTAACCCTGTTAGGGGATGAATTTTACAAAACGCTGAAATTACTTTTCCTGTCTTTTAATAATATCCCCAAATACAAAGATTCAAGTCCCGCGCTCGAAAAAATGTTTGATATCCATACAAACTTCCCTTTTTTCACCACCTTAGGGGATGAATTTTCAAAAACGCTGAAATTAGTTTTCTTGTATTTAAATTTAATATCTATTTGCAAAGTTTCAAGTTCCTAGCTTAAAATGAAATTTGCACCCCAAGACGAACTTTCATCCCCTTTTTAACCCCCTTAGGGGTTGAATTTCCAAAAACGTATTTGCACCAAAAGGATTAGTTATGGATTCAAACTTTCAACCCCTTTTTAACCCTGTTAGGGGATGAATTTTACAAAACGCTGAAATTACTTTTCTTGTCTTTTAATAATATCCCCAAATACAAAGATTCAAGTCCCGCGTTCGAAAAAATGTTTGATACCCATACAAACTTTCAACCCCTTTTTTACCACCTTACGGGATGAATTTTCAAAAACGCAGAAATTAGATTTCTTGTATTTTAATATTATATCCTTTTACGAACTTTCAAGTACCTAGTTTAAAATAAAATTTGAACCACATACAAACTTTCAACCCCTTTTTAACCCTGTTAGGGGATGAATTTTACAAAACGCTGAAATTACTTTTCCTGCCTTTTAATAATATCCCCAAATACAAAGATTCAAGTCCCGCGCTCGAAAAAATGTTTGATATCCATACAAACTTTCAACCCTTTTTTCACCACCTTAGGGGATGAATTTTCAAAAACGCTGAAATTAGTTTTCTTGTATTTAAATTTAATGTCTATTTGCAAAGTTTCAAGTTCCTAGCTTAAAATGAAATTTGCACCCCAAGACGAACTTTCATCCCCTTTTTAACCCCCTTAGGGGTTGAATTTCCAAAAACGTCGCAATTACTTTATTTTGTAATCGGCTATTATGCCTTTCTAAGAAGTTTCAAAGCATTTGTAATGGATTCAATCTTTCAACCCCTTTTTAACCCTGTTAGGGGATGAATTTTCAAAAACGCTGAAATTACTTTTCTTGTCTTATAATAATATCCCCATATACAAAGTTTCAAGTCCCACACTCACAAAAATATTTGATCTCCATACAAACTTTCAACCCCTTTTTCACCACCTTGGGGGATGAATTTTCAAAAACGCTGAAATTAGTTTTCTTGTTTTTTAATATAATACATTTTTCCAAAGTTTCAAATTCCTAGCTTAAAATAAAACTTGTACCCCATACAACCTTTCATCCCCTTTTTAACCCCCTTAGGGGTTGAATTTTTCAAAATCGCTTCTTATCTCTTGTACACTTTATAAATGCAACCTAGTGTGCAAATTTCAACTTTATAGCTTTTGTAGTTTCGGCTCTGCGTTAATGAATCAGTCAGTCAGTCAGTCAGGACACTTGCATTTATATATATAGATATATTTATTACCTATTACTATTACGTGTCGTAAACACTGAATTCTACGAGTAAGTTAGGCGGTATCGTATGATAAAATATTTGCCCTAAACTATGTAAAGTGTATCGGTAAACGTTATTGCCGTGTTCGGTAGCGTTAAAATATTCTTCTAAGGGACAAAGTTCTTAACGCCGGTTTTTTGGGTTTGCTTGATTTGTGCTTTTTAACCTTATGGTGTTAAAATTGGGCTGCTTTCGGAGACTACATATTAATTCAATTCAATAAAACCTGCTCTGAATGTCGGCCTGATTCGAATTTTAAATTCTTCAAAAATTTGCGACATGGATCGGATATGTTAGTGTCAAAAGTGACGTTTCTTTAAACAAAAACGTCACTTTTAACATTGACATAATATATCTTTAGCAAATTTTTGACGTAGGTTCTTAAAGTTCGAAGCAGGTCGTGTCAGTGTATCGCTCTTACAAATACTTATTTCAGGTTACGAATTTGAACAAGAGGGCGTTGAATTATACTAGACAATCCCTTTGTCTAAATAAATCAGTGAACGGAAAATTGATAGATACATTTATACCTATCTGTTCAAAGTTCGAAATAGATTTAACAAGATCCTATTCCACCGTAAATATGCGTACGTCGATTTAGTCGTCTACATATGTATAAGTAGGTAGCTATTACTATAAATACCTACTTTTTTCGACGTTTTACAATAGTATAGGGTCTTATAGTGTAAGTAGGTAAATAATATATTTATGACGTTATTACTCATCGACTTACAATTTTGCCAAGGCAATCATAGTAGAGCTAAAATCAGGTGAACTTTTCGTCATGGGCTGGTTGAGTGAATAAAGTTCACCTGATATTAGCGCGACAATAACGCATATTTAAGAGCCAACAGGAGTGGTCATTTCTCCATACAAACGTACTCGACTGTTTCCTCCGTGGGTTTTGAAGCTAGAGCAGTGATTTTTTCAACACAGATTAATATTGTCAATATCTGTGTCGGATCGTTTTGCTTTGTTTGATATTTTTGTTTTTTAAGGCGTTAGAGCCCTTCAAAAATGGCCTAATTGACTATGCCGCAATGAGAAGCGTGGTATTACAAAACTGATATCAATTAGCCAAAAAAGCAAAACGGTCCGACACAGATAATTTCATAATCATTTAGATTTCCAAATTTGGTTATGATTGGTTAAGTTTTGGAGGAGGAAACACTCGATTTTTGAGATTTTTACGTAGGATTTTTCGCCTTGTTGTTAGTTATTGCACAAGTTTTAGGAGCCGCTTCCGTTAGCGAGACGGGTATATTTTATTTACCTAAAATATTTAAATCTCAGCTCCTGTTTCGTCTTAACTAATAGCTTTACCGATTTCATTTTACTGTCGATCTGGCAATCGCCTGCAAGATTTGTTGGCATTGGCATAGGTCCGGGCCGTTGAACTGAGCGACGAAAGTGCAAGTGCATATGCGAATGCTAATTTAGATTTACTGCCGTCGTAAAGCTCACGTTATCTTCGTATTGTTTATATGGAGATATGGAATCGGGTTGCTCGAGTCCTGTTTAACCGGTTTCTATTTGCGATTTCAGTATGGGGATTTGGATTAGAGCTGTGACGTTTGTTTACTTGAATCGAGTTAATTTATTTGATTGGTTAATTGGGTACCTACCTATTTGTAGATTATTTATACATAAAAGTGAAAGAGTATAAACATCCGATATCCTATAATATTATGTACCTAACTATCTTTTGATTGGGTGAAGTTTAACAGTACGTAGTATTTAAACTAAGGATTAGATTTTTATTTAAGAAGTTAGTATGTATAACCTACGTACATATATACGTTTGAACTACATCATATTCAAAGTGGCGTAATTGTTCAAAAATAATATTAAACCTGGCACTAAAGTTGGCAAGGCACTGGATTGAGGTATGTTATGTCTGTTTGTTGAACTCTTTTCAGAATCTGTGTCAGTTTGTCATTCAAACACCTGCTTTCCAATCAGTCGCCAGAGTCCTTTGTATCACCTGGCGCCGCGCCGTTCCTCAATAAGGAAAACATCACAAAGTTTCAGAGTCAAAGCTTTGCTTACCTAGCTTTGTCGTTCTTTCAAGCGGCGTCGTTAATTTCACAAAGCTGGCTTTTTTCGCAAAAGAAAATTTATTTCTAACCCGGTATTAATATAAATTAGAGAGAAGGTAAAATGTATCTTTATGAATGGGTCCCTTGAGACCGAGTCAGGCAAAAACGTGACTTAGGTATACCTACTTAAAGCGAGATAACTTTCTTGGAAATACTTTTGGAGAAAGAATTAGTCTCAGGTCCAATAGGTACTGGTTTTTCGTAAGCCCGAGTAAATGAGGTCTCGAAAATAGAGATAAAAATACTAAAGCCGGATATTTCGTGCAGCCAGCCTATTATGGATAGCTTTATCCATCTTTATCCACGTGATAAAATAACTGTCACTGTTTAACACCGTGGGAAAGAAAGTGACGGACACCGTTTTATCACGCTGTCACGTAGACAAGAACGACCATCATATCCGTACAGGGCAGAGTCCATTTGGAGTGCGGGTGGGATAGGACTTTTTAGGGTTCCGTAGCCAAATGGCAAAAAACGGAACCCTTATAGATTCGTCATGTCTGTCTGTCTGTCTGTCTGTCTGTCTGTCTGTCTGTCTGTCTGTCTGTCTGTCCGTCTGTCTGTCCGTCCGTATGTCACAGCCACTTTTCTCCGAAACTATAAGAACTATACTGTTGAAACTTGGTAAGTAGATGTATTCTGTGAACCGCATTAAGATTTTCACACAAAAATAGAAAAAAAACAATAAATTTTTGGGGTTCCCCATACTTCGAACTGAAACTCAAAAAAAATTTTTTCATCAAACCCATACGTGTGGGGTATCTATGGATAGGTCTTCAAAAATGATATTGAGGTTTCTAATATCATTTTTTTCTAAACTGAATAGTTTGCGCGAGAGACACTTCCAAAGTGGTAAAATGTGTGTCCCCCCCCCTGTAACTTCTAAAATAAGGGAATGATAAAACTAAAAAAAATATATGATGTACATTACCATGTAAACTTCCACCGAAAATTAGTTTGAACGAGATCTAGTAAGTAGTTTTTTTTTATACGTCATAAATCGCCTAAATACGGAACCCTTCATGGGCGAGTCCGACTCGCACTTGGCCGCTTTTTTATGTTTTAGTTTTATTTTTAGGCTTACCTGCTTAATATGAGGCTCAGTATTACGAAATGTCTTGTGAAAATTGTAAGTCTCGTATAAAAGGCTAATACCACAAGTTGATAAAAGGCCAAGTAATGGTCATTAATCAGTATACAGGATGCCTTTAAGTAATAAATCGTTTTCTATATCACTAGTATAAAATAAAGTCGCTTCTCGCTGTCTGTCTGTCCCTATATGTAGTATGCTTAGATCTTTAAAACTACGCAACTGATTTTGATGCTGTTTTTTTTAGTAGATAGAGTGATTCAAAAGGAATGTTTATGTATAATTTATTAACCCGTGCGAAGCCGGGGCGGGTCGCTAGTAATGTGTATATATATATGTCTCAGGCATGTGTGTATATATCACCGGAAATTTATGAAACCTAGTAAATGTATACAATTCCGAGGCCCTTTAGAAAATTTATTAAATATTGTTTTAAAGATTTAAATTGTATGAAATTCCGATACTGCACCTTCTAGGAAATGTATTATAAAAACATGCTTTCTGTTAATAAAATGAATATAAAACACGGCAATAAACTGCACAATTTCACGTATTAACAAACTGTTACCAGAAAAGTAGATTATTATATATTATTTTTGAATGCACAGGCAGCTTAAAGCATATAGGTACGTGCACATCAGTGTCCCCTTGTGTTTTCTCCTTTTCGAAAGTGTTCATCGAGTTTGTTTTACGATTTGTTTGGATAATGTTAGATTAGAACTGCGACTCCCAAAAAAACGTATTGGGGCGTTTTCTAAAATAAATATTGAAAACCCGATTCTCTCAGATCCTTGTGTTTTTGGGTTCTTTCAACTCGGAATCACTAGCATATACAATCCTGATGATAAAAAAACTTGTCCCAAAAATTTGTATGAAAATTGTACATTCCACTACGTCACGTCATGAAACATGACGTAATGGAATGGACATTTTGGGACATCTTTTTTTAATGGAAGGATGGAGAATGCTGTCGATTCTGAGTAGAATTAGCCCAAGAATGTCCAGATTTGAAAGAATCAGGTTTTCGATATTTATTTTAGAAAAAGCCCATTGTCGCCAGTAGAGTAGGTTAGGTTAGAACTACGACCTCCACAAAAAGAAACTGTTGCCAGAGAAAAGGTTAGGTTAGAACTGCGACACCCCACGGATACGAATTGTTACCAGGAATTTTGAATAATTATGAATTTAATACATTTCCGATCGTTGTTTAGATAATGTATAGGTAATTTAATGTGTCTGAATATAATTTATTTCACACATTTTCGGGCGATTTTAGGAGTTGTATACAATTACGTCAATGACGGATTGCATACCTTTTTCCTGTAACCTACAATGCACCTTCATGGTCAGTTTTATGCATACATACCAATTAGCGCTAATTGATTCCAATCTAGAATATGATAGTTGTAGGTACTTCTACGTATCTGTTGCAATACCTTATTTAGTTATTTATATGCACAAGTAGGTACTTGTGCATATTGAGTCAAATTATAGATAGTTGTAGGTAACCTATGCCTACGTCCTACGTCAATTACGCAAAATGACGTTTAGTTCAGCCTGCTTCCGTAACCGCGATAGTTAGCTCGTATATCTACACGGCTAGTAAAATTCCGAATAGTTTTGGACGCCGTCCAGTACCATCATTCAAAATACCCTGCCTTGAACTTGCCCAGCGGCCGTCCAGGTGTCGTGCCAATTTCTGTCACCTTTTCAACGTTTGACGGCTTTTTCTTGGAAATGTTGCGAGATATTTTAATTGGCTTAGTATATTGCGCACAATGATGTTACATGTGACACCTAAAGTTTCGAGATAAAACAGACTTAGAATGACATTACGAATGTTTACATATCTTTCATCGGCAAATAAACTGGATCACTCGTTGCTTACTACGGTTCACTTTTGGACGGACGGACGGACAGACGGATATGGCGAAACTATAAAGGTTCCGATTTTGCCATTTTGGCTACGGAATCCTAAAAACGCATGACAAAAATGCTACGTAGGTAGGCAGAGAGGCATAATCCCATAATAAAGTATTTTAGGTACTTATATGGAAATTATATTTGAGTAAGCGAACTAAGTAACTATAAGTACACAACGAAGTACGAAAACTAAACAGGCGCGTCTGCTCTGGGCTGATAACTCGCTTAGACCGGTTGATGACATTTTGAAGCACCCCAAGATTTTAATTTTTCCGTAATTATAGTATGTATATAAACACATACTACACAATGCAATATAGGTAGGTACGGAACATAAAAAGAATTCGAAGACTTGAGTCGGTCGGATTTAGGTTACACGTCAAAAGTATCTACACTATCTTCCATTCTCGAAAAGTTTTACAAAAAGAGATGTCAGCTCTATATTCTCTATGTAGAACGATTCCTAATCGGCTTTGGCAGATGATTTTGGGACAGTGTTCTATCCGATACTAATACCTATTGCTGCTGACTGTACGTTTTGCATTTTATCTTATATATTAAATTATATCCATCAGTAAATCCTCTTATGGTTACGAGTAATAAACCTCGATTATTATGCTCTAAATGAACATCGTTGCAACGAAGGGCAGGCATATTTCATAAGCTGCCAAGGTAAAAGCGTTCTCGTTTAAAATGCCCGCACCAAACTTCTATTTAGCATATAAATGTAATAATGTTGGTAACAAACACTGCTATTAAGTATCATTATTAATTACACCTCAAATATTTCCATGTTGGTTAAAGAAGACCTTCATCTGGAATAAATTCCTCGAATTCAAGTTTAATTTAACTGGAGAGGTTCTCTCATTCGAAATTCATAACTTTATATGAGCTCATTTTATGTTAGGTACCTAACTAGTTTCCAGGCGTATAGGTACTTACTGGTTCGTAGGTCCTGTTTCATAAAGTAGGCACTGAAGTAATAAACTCTTCGATATTACCTGGTGTCGCTTGCACTGTAGATAACACTAGGTACCAATATCACCTAATTTTCTACTGATTACTGATTTTCACTTTTATTTTATTTTTGACGCGTTTCGTTGTTTCATAAGTTTAATAACAACAATACAATACAACACAATAACAAACTACCTTTAAATTCAAAATCATAAAGTCGTTTAAAATAAAACGGAAAATATAAGATAGGTATATATTTATTAATTATAGGCTAAATCTTTTTGATCCGGCAATTACCGTTATCCAATAAAACTAATATATTTCGTAACTTTAATTTGCCTCAATAGCTTCTCATCTGGCTTTAACTTTTTAACAAGGTTTCTGTAAATTACAAAAATAAAGCTACAATATATTCAAAGAACGAAAACAAAATCGAGTCCCGCACATGTGACCTAATAAATATTATCTCAATTCGTCCCTTCTGTTCTTGAACATTAATGTTGGTGTTTACAATCGTTTTCGTAATAGGTATTCTTTGTTTTTTTAAGCGTCGGCCTTACGTAATATTTTGCAACAAACTTCATACCGTAAGAAATAATGGTTCTGGTAACACAAAGTGGCTCAATAAGCCAGGGATACTGTGTTTGATTCCCAGTTTTTTAACAAAAATCAGAAGCGGACTTTAGAGTTTTGTAAATGCGGAATTGCTTACGATGTTTCCGAGCTATTTCTTATGGCCGGAACTCTTACATCAGTACATCACTGTCGTATTTTGCACAAATAAAACTGTGTAATTTTCGTTCGCAACACGGAAAAAATGCAACGCGAATATGTCGGCCATCACCTAGTACCAACTACCTACAAAGTTTGTTAGAATCGGCATTAGAGCCATCGCAGTGATCGCACATATGTACGAGTTACGAGTACGTTCATCCCTTGGTATGCCAGTAAACAATCTACTACATATTTGGTACTGACTGAATTTCGTGACCAAACATGATAACCAGAGCCAATAAGTGTCGTTGATGGCCCTTAGACTCACGCAACTAATTTTCCTTTAACGCTTTCGTGTCGTTATTATTATTAGAGCGAGATAAAGCTGCTGTGCATATGTGCGTGGTTCCCACGCCGCGCCATGTGGCGACCAGTGTCGAGGAGCTTTGTGCACAGAGTGTGCCAATTTTTAACTCACATAGTGTAGTCACTCTGAAGTTGCGACTTCCGAGTGACTAACAATGGGGTAGATTGCAAATCAAAATATAGGTAGGTATACCATTCCATAAAAAGTGTTGTAGCTTTTATTCGACTGCTGTGTCTGGGTATTTCAATGAATAACGGTGAGATTGAGGTGGTACAATAAGGGCTATAAGGTAAATACCTAATAAGTATGTACTCATTTTTATTTTCGAAGTCGTTAGTGATGGAAAATTTAGAATACCTAACTAACGTAACTTTTGCTAAACTTTGCAGATTGTTGTAAATTGAGATATGAAAAGTCTAACGTAACGAGTTGAAACGTTGATAAAATGGGCTCAAAAGGGCACACGGGCCACACTATGTGGAAATGTGCATACCTATAGTAGTTTATGTGTTTATAAACTAAATATTTCTACCCGCTAAATTACTTCCTTAAACTAGGAGTTTACTGAACAAGCATAAATGCACGCTGTACATATCGTGCTGCCTTTAATAACAAATATAATCGATGGGCAGGGACCAAGTAACGCTGGCCCGAGTTCACCTCCCGGGTCCTCAGTGACGGCTGATCGATGCATTAACTAATTAAGCGTTAACAGAAAAATCCCTACATACTAATGGATAGCTACTATAGATTAAAAGTTAATGTAGTAAGAACACGTACCAAAAATGCACGAAAAATTATAAAATGTATGAAAAAAATATGCCGCAACTAGCTATAACTAAAAACATCCTTACTCTTATCCAGGTCTTTTCATGTCAAAACCTGATTTAGCACTTTGAATGTGTAAACGGGTAACAAACAGAGCCAATTTTGGCTTTTCGTATTGTATCTTATTCTGATCTTACCAAAAATGAACCTAAATGAATGTTAAAGCAAGAATAATTCGCGGTTTCTATTTTTATATTCTAGGAAACTAAATGATGCATTATGCTGTTGTTGGCTCGTCAGGAAAATAAATGATTGATGAGTAATGTGTTTGTTCTGGGAACGCGGAAAATATTATTTACATAACATTCTTCTGAAACCTGTAGCCAAAATAAAGGGTGGTTTAAATTATACTCGCTAAATAGGTACACTAAACCACCTTATTTAATACGTACCTACCGACTGTAAATATTGAAGAGATATTGCTTATAAATGTACAGTTACGGCCATAAACATTGATCGTGTACTAATACATTTTCCCAACATACATATTTTATTGGAATAAAATGCAAAAAGCTTTTATATATTATGATTACGATCGCGAGTTAGAGTTGGAAAATGGGTTTTAGAGAGAGTTTGACGGTAGTTATTTTCTTTTCAAGCGGACTTCTTTTCCGAGTCACTGTCAGTGTGTAAACCTAACGCGAAAATAAGCTTCTAAATTCAAATGACAATAATGAGCCGCTAGGTAGGCTTCTCAGTAGCGAAACACTTAACTCCAACAATAGAAAGATTTTACCTGCCAATAAAATCCATATTGTGGTCCAGAAGTCCTCTCCGGTGTTGTGAGAGAGCGTTTATTGGATTTTTGATGAATATTTGCCTCAAATAGCCCATCTGATGACTCCTTCCTGCAGTGACGTCACTTCCCCTGCAACAAATTTCACAGCCGGCGCCAAATAACTGGTTCTTTTACCGCCATTCAACAGGGCTCGGTTCGATTCGAGCGATTATTCGTCATTGCGTCTCACCAGGTAGGCCTTAATAGGCCCGGAGAGGACTTCTGGACCACAATATGGATTTTATTGGCAGGTAAAATCTTTCTATTGTGGTCCCTTCTTCCTCTCCGGTGTTGTGAGATCTGTCTGTTATCACCTGGTGAATGGCTATAAAGATTAAATGTAAACAAACATCTAGGAATATGATTATATTTATTAACATAAGCACAGGCACATAATTATTTCATCACCAATTCATATCCTAAATCAAAATATTTATTTTAGCCTAGAATAAAATCTATTAATTAAATTGGCTGAAAAAGGCGAGCTACGGCTGTATCGCTTACTGAATCGTTACTAACGATAAATTGCCGTCTGTAAAAATTATGAAAAGTATTCTCACTTCTCCAATTCCCTCTTAAGAGAATTTCATCAATAGGGAAATTATTTATCCAGTTGGAAGAAGACACTGCTGATCTAGTGCTCCCTGCGGAGTGGTTGACTCCAGCTTCATGCAAAATAGATTTGACCCAATTACTAATCATCGTACGAGTCGCGGCTCTAACTTCACCTCGACATGTTACAAATAGAGCAGAAATCGTACCTCGTCTCTCAGAAGATAGCGACAGTAATTTTCTAACCCAAAAGACAGGACTTATTCTAAAATCAGGATGATCCAGTAGCTTCCAACCAGACTGACGATAGGTTGCCGAATCAGTCTTAGACCCAAATATTGGGTTAAAAATTATTTCCGATCCTTCATTAATCATATTATTAGAATTAATATCTAACAGTGTAAGGTCGTGAACCCTACGTCCAGACGCGAGTAACAATATTGTGGCACATCTACGAGAGACCTCGAACAAATTATCTAGATCTGATATATTGTTTTTCAACCAATCTACTACTATGGCAGGGTTCCAAATAGGAGCTTTGCGATTACGAGGTTTAAGCAAAGCTACAGCCTTCAATACGTGTTTAACGATCGTATCTTCACTCAGTTTTTTATTTAGGTAGGGTTCGCAAAAAGTAGAGATAACTGATTTATGCAAAGCAATAGTACTATATGCTAAACCTTCCTTAGTACTCAAGCCAGATAAAAATTTTGCTAATTCAACAGCCTTCGGAGTATTTACAGAAACATTATTCTCTGAACACCACCTAACCCACCTATTCCATGCCGGCCGGTATGAAGACAAGGTAGAGTCGCGCCAGCTTGATTTCAGTAAAGAACGATCCTGTTCCGACCAGGAAGTTAGAAGGGACTCCCACCCCCAACTAGCCATGCTTCCAGTTCCAGTTCCCCTAAGTTCGGCGGTGGACGTCGTGTGGTCATGTCGACTAGGTGGTGATATAGGTTCACAATTTTGATCGGATAACAAAGAGCTCGCGCGCGTAAGTCGCTCATCCAGAAGGTCCTTTCCCACCTGGGAGTTATTATGATGTATCTCCCTTGGCATTGGTTCAGGTGTGCTAGGACTCGAGGCATCAACGATGGTGGCGGGAACACCCATGCTAGGTCGTAATGCCATCGTCGGCTGAATGCATTGCAAAACACTGCTCGACGGTCCAATGGGTCTCGGCTTACATACCTCGGGACTACATGAGCGTTCCGCGACGCAAACAGATCTATGTACGGCGTGCCGAACGCTTGAAATATTCTGTGACAAGCCTGCGACGATAGATGCCACTCCGGGAGAGGTCGACCGCGAGATAGGCGATCTGCGACTGTATTCAGCATACCTGGTAGATGTTGAGTTATCAGGCTCAATCGAAGGTCTTTCGCAAAAAGAAGGATCTTCCGGGCTTCCTCTAATAACTCCATCGATCTGGTGCCCCCCTCGTGTTTCAGGTACGCAAGAGCTGTGCGATTGTCCGACTGAATTAATATTGTGGAATTTCGTAATACGTACCTGTTCGCTCGAATTGCTTCGTATATTGCATGTAGCTCCTTCAGGTTTGAGTGCCAGAACCTCTGCTCGCTGCTCCATGTGCCTGAGAGGATCACGTCGTTTAACTGTGCCCCCCAGCCATAGCCGGCTGCGCCCGTGGTAAGAAAGTTCTTTATGAGAGGTTGATGAATTAACGAATGCCTCTTCACGTTCTTTATCCACCATACCAAGTCTCGCACTATTGGCCCTGGCAATTGTCGGAGGCGACAGGGACTTGACCGCTGAAGCTCGCGACTTAAAACTTGAAGCCTGCGGCAGTGTAACCGACCTAACGGAATTACAAAGCTCGCGAAATTCAACCTCCCTAGGAGGGACTTTACCCACCTGGGAGAACGAACACCTCGATTCAAAAGCCTTTGAATTTCTGACAGTATTTTGAAAATTTTCTGCTCCGGTAAGAATCTCTTGTTGCGCGCCGTGTTCCAACAAATTCCTAAAAACTCGAGGTGTTTGCAAGGCACAAGTACTGATTTTTCGAAGTTCAATGTCCACCCTAGGTATTGTAGGAAATCGATAACGAAGGTTATTTGAGACTGAAGTAGGAACTGGCTCTGGTTCGCGATAAGGAAGTCGTCTAAGTAAACAATTACGCGTATTCCCTTCTTTCGTAACTTCTCTGCGACGAAATTGGTTAACGTGGCAAACAATTTTGGTGCACAAGCCGCCCCGAACGGCAAGCAAGTCATTTGGAAGATCTGACCTTGAAATACCAATCTTAGAAATCGACGGTGAGAATTGGCGATGTTCACGTGAAAGTAAGCCTGACTCAGATCTATTTTTGCTAGGTAATCTCCTGGCTGCAGAAAATTCGGGATGTCGAAATGAGATATTAGGGAGAAGCGACTTACTTTTAGGTATTCGTTTAAACTTTTGAGATTGAACACAGGACGATTGCCCCCGCTCCCCTTTTTCACTAGGAATATTTTTGACAAATAACTTGGCGAATGAGGTACAGGTTCTATTACTCGGTCTGTTAACATTTTTGTTATTTCCTCTGTCATGTCTGACGACGGCTGGATTTCGAACTTCTTTACTATATTGGAACTCGGCCAAACCAACGGAGGCTTTCGGTAAAATGGAAGACGTACGCCTGAAATAATTTTTAGAATTGTTCGATTTGCTCCTATCATTTCCCAACGACGACGATATAACGTCAGACACCCTGCCCTGAACGCCCCCGAGTCAGAACTCTCGGAATCGCTTGTTTCGATCGTGGTAGCCTGATCGCCGTAGCTGTCCACGTCTAGGTTCTTGCCTATCGACTCTAGGGGCACGGGACTGGTTGAAGTCGTACGCAGGGAAACTGGGGAATGTTGGCTTCGATCGAAAATTAAATCGGAAAGGAGGTACCGAAGGTTGGAAATAACCTCTGTTGGCGGCCGAAAATCTAGGGAATTTCTGGTTTTTACGCGGTTTGTTCTGAGCGGGGAATACTTTATTCAAACCACCCTCATTTTTAAGAAATTATTTTAGCTTATCCGCCTGAAAAAGATTCTCGTAAGAAGGGGGTATCTTTCGAAAACCAGCCGCGGTCACAGTATCCGTTACATTCTTTAAAATCTCACTTCTACGATTCAAAACAACATCAGCCCGTTTTCCGCAAAGAATTTGCAAAATATCATTAGTGCTCTTGTTGTATTTATCGTCCTCGATAAATAAATCTGTTATTTTATCTTTCAAAGACACAGCAGTAATATTTTCACACTGTCCTGCCCACTTCAAAATATTTTGCAAACACGTCTGCGTATGATCGCGATGAAGAAGAAATGCATGAGTTAAAGAAGCTAATGTCTTTTCAAATGATGCTAAATATTTCGACTTATCATAATGACGCAATTCGTCATTCGTTTCCAATTCTTTGAAACCTGGAACCGCTAGGAAACTCTTTTGAATATCAAAGAAAGATATGTCAGCCCATTCCCGAGAATCGAATCGTTGCAAATTCTTCAATAACTCAAACTTTGCTTCTTCAGCTTTTCCAAAACCTTTGTCCTTTAAAGTAGTATTAAAGTCTTTAAAAGTCACACTTTCTAACGGCGCTTCGTCGTCTGAAGAAGATTCCGATCGATTCTGGGATTGGGTTTCCGGATGCATAGAACGTTGAATAAAATCAGTAATAGCGTTCACCTGGTACGAGAGTTGGTCAAACCTCGCTTCAAAATCCTTATGGCGGCCACCGCTGCCTTCACTGCTGCTAGCAGAACGAGGGCGCCGCTTCCGTCTAGTTGGCTGCCTTTGCCTGGGTCGAGATGGTCGTTCCTCCCGACCACGTGTCCTCTTCGTTGAAGGACCCTCCTCCACCGAGGATGTAGACGACTTACGCCGTCTTTTGTGATAGTTGTGATCTTGAGATTCAGATGGGCTTCCCATCTTAAGATGGAAATACTACTTAAATTTCAAACGTATATAACACACAATCTACTTTGAGGCACAACCAGCCTCACCAAAAATCCAAAACGCAATGACGAATAATCGCTCGAATCGAACCGAGCCCTGTTGAATGGCGGTAAAAGAACCAGTTATTTGGCGCCGGCTGTGAAATTTGTTGCAGGGGAAGTGACGTCACTGCAGGAAGGAGTCATCAGATGGGCTATTTGAGGCAAATATTCATCAAAAATCCAATAAACGCTCTCTCACAACACCGGAGAGGACGAAGGGACCACAATAGTGCACAAATAATGTAAACAGCGCCGAAAATGCCTGCATCTAACAATTTCCTACGATGCAGAATTGTTTTGCAGTGCTATTTGTGGTATTTACAGAGTTCAGCGATCTTTATTATTCAGGAAATGACATGCGGCGTTGTCGTCGCCTACATGCAGCAGCTTGGCATAAGGGAACAATGTGCCGTGAGTCAGATATTTTGAAATGATCCCTCCGGCTAGCCGATGATTCATTGTTTGGCTAGACTAGCTTAGAGGGATCATTTGAAAAGTTTACAGCTCCCATGTGAATTCGAACCTTAGTTGTGCCGTATGACACCGTAAGTGACATTTGAAAATCAGTATGAATTTGGATTTTATTGTGCGGAATTACGGTAAATAATCGAATGCGTTTGCGAATGATTTACCTACTTACAGTTGTTAAACGTGGTCGGGTAGAATTGCACGGAATACGACCTAAAGAGGTATACCTACATTTAAATAGGTATCTAATTGGCATATGATTTAATATGACATTTGGATTAAATGTTCTGTGAACGTGAATCACATGCAATCGAAATTTGTACTAATATGAACAAACATGATTATACATTCAAGAATGAGTCAGAAAAATCAAAAAGGTGCTCCTTTTAAAAGAATACACCTAGTTTGAAAGGCATCTGTGATTCAGGGTTTGTGGGAGAACAATGATCCGAAATTGCGAAATCATTTAAGGTTTAAGTAAGTTTTATAATAATAAAAAACAGTACAAAGGTGTCGTATTAATATAATATCCAATCTAAAAAAATATAATCTGTAAAAAAGGTAATTAATCCTCGTTTTGTCAATGTTTCCATATTTTGCCAAGTGAATTTATTGACGGGCAGTGATTAGAGCAGCTGTCCAGATAGTTTACCTAGTGAATGACTAATGGGTAACGGCGTAATTGTAAGGATTCGCAGATTCGCGGATGCGTGTTTTTGCTCTCGTGCAATTCAATACGAAGAGGGTGAGCGTTTTTCGACATCCTTCTGCGATTACGCACGGAATTCAACAATGGACAGTGTAAGCTCGTAGGTATTAATTTAATTTGAATTGTTATCGAGTAAAACAGGCAGAATATACAATTGATTATGAGAAGTAAGTGTCCCCAAATTACATAGGTAGATATGAATATTATGAATATCATACGAATCTGTAGTAACATTTTCCCTTATAGATTCGTCATGTCTGTCTGTCTGTCCGTCTGTCCGTCTGTCCGTCTGTCCGTCTGTCTGTCCGTCCGTATGTCACAGCCACTTTTCTCCGAAACTATAAGAACTATACTGTTGAAACTTGGTAAGTAGATGTATTCTGTGAACCGCATTAAGATTTTCACACAAAAATAGAAAAAAAACAATAAATTTTTGGGGTTCCCCATACTTCGAACTGAAACTCAAAAATTTTTTTTTCATCAAACCCATACGTGTGGGGTAGGTATGGATAGGTCTGCAAAAATGATATTGAGGTTTCTAATATAATTTTTTTCTAAACTGAATAGTTTGCGCGAGAGACACATCCAAAGTGGTAAAATGTGTGTCCCCCCCCCTGTAACTTCTAAAATAAGAGAATGAGAAAACTAAAAAAAATATATGATGTACATTATCATGTAAACTTCCACCGAAAATTGGTTTGAACGAGATCTAGTAAGTAGTTTTTTTTTATACGTCATAAATCGCCTAAATACGGAACCCTTCACGGGCGAGTCCGACTCGCACTTGGCCGCTTTTCTACTTTAACATTATAAATAATTAAGGTCATAATTCATGACCTCATTAATAAAGTGGTCCATGGTTATGTCCATGATGCAGAGTTGATGATATGTATGATGTAAGTATACGTAAGTTAAGTACTTATTTAATGTTGCCGTTCAAACGCGTTTTGTAAGCCTAATTTAGCTAATTTGATATCTAATGGGCCGCATAATGGAAAAGATTGACCAAACCGCCAAAGATTGAGTAAAATGCGTAACAGTACGAAATCGGAGACCTTGATACTGCAACAATTGTATGGCTTTTTACGCTCTTGTAAAAAGTATTTCTAACATTTGGGAGACGCAAAAAATTGCCAACTTTTAGACGAATTTAAAGTTGCAACGTAATTGATCTAAATGATCTCGGATTAGAGTCTTGCGTTATTTATACACTAATGGCGGCTCCAGGATCTCCTATTCACTAAATAAAATGATTATCTATTTACATGAAAAAAGCCTACAAATCTAATCTATCATGGAATGGACGGACCTTTGTCATCTTTCTGAGAAAATAGGTGTAAATCTTCACACACCTATTCTCGAAAAATAGGGATGATGACACATGTTGAATTTTATAACAAAATCTAGTAAAATAGATAGCAAACGAGCAATTTATCACAATAATGTGGATATTAAAATAAAATATTGAAAAATTACAAAAATACAGGACCTGAAAGTTTCATAATTTAAGTTTTTTTTTTACTTCCAAAAACGATAAAAGTAAGGGTACCATTCGATTCCTTACATTTCATCCAAAAAAAATATTGTATAGCAACTATATACACAAACGCAATATTTCACCGACAAAAACGCAATCGTATTTTAATTTTGTAAAATATACACCTTTGTTTCATATACGTAGGCATAGTTTCAATAATCTTGAGAGGAACAAGCAGGATTCTGTCAACCATGTTGGCTTAAAATAATATTTTCATTGTAAATTGATTATAATTATGTATACGAGTATGGTAATCCGAAATATAATTTCGAAATGAAATGAGTAGGTAAAGGTAGGTACTCGCAGCTAATTTATTCGAGGAAAATATCGTTTTATACGTGATTACTTATTGAACTTACCTATCTAATAGTTTAATGTTAACGCAATTCCATGCATTATTCAAAGGCTATTAAAGTTATATAGACGTAAGTACCTCATGAATTAATCGTGGGTATTCCACTTGTTTGTAACACCTCACCTAAGATAATTCTCACGTGTATATAATATATTATATATGTTGTAAGAGATTCATTTCGACTTAAATAGTTTTGTAGACAATCAGGAATTCTTACGTTATTTTCTTGATATGGGTACGATATACACACATGACATCTTTCGTCTAACTAAGCAAAGAGCTTTTGCGATGTCAAAAGCTCTCAATAAGTTCTGAATCCCGCAATAAGTTACGTGTATACTTAGTTAAATCTTCATTTATGTATATAAAGTATTTGTTGCCATTCTCAAATACGTCATTATTGCATAGCTTTATTGTTTTTCTAGCGGCCAGCCAAAGCTATCCATAATAGGCTGGCTGCCAGCCTATTATGGATAGCTTTATCCATCTTTATCCACGTGATAAAATAACTGTCACTGTTTAACACCGTGGGAAAGAAAGTGACGGACACCGTTTTATCACGCTGTCACGTAGACAAGAACGACCATCATATCCGTACAGGGGGTCCATTTGACTAGACAGAACGATAGGTTGTTGTCATTACGACCACTATATGTTTACCTACTATCATACATTTGCTCCAAACACCGATCCTCGTAACACAAAGTCATGTCACTCTGACAAGTCGAATAGACGCACAGATCGCCACACTACCGGTGTTCCCCATTCTACCTTTCAATTCAGAACTTTCACACTTTAAGTATTGGATGAGAAACTAAGAAAATATAATCTAAATTCCTTTTTGTACTGTATAACCAAAACAATCATACAGGTGTGGAGATCTATTGTTAAAACTTTAGATGGAATGTAAATAATATACTCCATGTTGTTTCAAAAGTCCTTACATTGACCGCAAAGTTAAACAGACGATGCACGGCATGTTTTGTTCTAGCACAAAGCCCGTCTACGAATGTAATTGTATGCATGTGTATATCGTGTGCGGCACCTGACCTAACGCAACCCTGCACTTGTGAGATGACTCCCGCTGGGATTGGCTGTGGATGGGCCACGTGCGGTCGTTAATCGATATCGATAGAAACATATGTTGTAAGCTGTAAGCACATAAACTGTGACTCAGTTAGTTTATCTGTGGGCCTAAAATGTGATGTCACTTAAGTATGTAAGTGCGTATTTACGAATGTACCTACAATCGAACATACTTATTTGTGACCCAACTTAAAAGGTTTTCACAGTGTCATAATAATTTTACCTTTTAATCAATGTTATGTTCTTATGCCAATGACTTAGTAACGTGAAAAGGTTTCACATAAACAATTATAACTATCATATTTGTATGGGTCGAATTTGCTAAATTTATTTTAGTTATTTTTATGTTTCACCAGAGACTAAGGAGATAAAAGTATCAAGCTCGATCGAACGAACGACCTTGATACTTCACATTTGACCTTGCTACTAGTAATAAAGAAGAAACATTTCAGCATACAGTGAGGGTAAATTTTTGTCCCAAAGAACGGACAGTCAGTTTAATTACATCGGCGCGGCGTCTGGCGAGCTTGAACAAACGATGTGCCACATAAATAATGGCAGCCTTCACGTCGGCATTACAGGCTCCTGTGCCATTAATTAGAGCACTCCCGTGTAAAAACTTGAGGTACAGAACAGAATAAACTATAGGTACCTCGTTAATTAATACCTTAATTTCTAAGCTTCATGAAGTTTATCTTTAACTTTTTTCGAATATTAAGTTAGTTACATTTTATTTAGATAAGGCAACCTTTCTCAATTGTTAAGTAAGATAAACCAGCACAGGCTTTGTTAGAACTAACCAGCTAAAATAAATCAAACATTTATATAAAATGTTTTGTATGCATACTTATATCGAACTATTTATTGTTAATTTCGTTTATAAAGTACACAAGACAAATCCGGCGTCGACAAAATTGCATAATTAAATCAGGTAACATCGATAAAACTGCCATAAGAAGTCCCATCACTCAATGCTTACTTTTTACGTGAGTGGGGTTGACGGGCCGACTAAAATATGCCTCATACGGCGACAACGAATTTTTTCAACAACTCCCCTTAAGAGCGACTTGTCATTTCGTTATTGAATTCCTCGCCCTTGAGTTCTTTCGTTGCGTTTCCTAATAGGCTATAAACAAGACCACGGTTAAACATAAATTATTTCTTGACAGCTGAAATCACTTTTAGTAAGAGTCCTTAGTCCTACAAGCGAGCGTTTTTTGCAATCTGTTACCTTTTTCATTCAAGATTACGACGTAACTATTAGTATTCATTCAAAAACTGATAACGTACTCAAATAATCATTTCTTAAACTAGCAAGTAAGACCGTTCCAGTTGACATTTTCTCTTTTTAAACCTAAAATAAATGAGTTTTCTTGGGAGGCTTTTTCAAAATTTGCAGTGAGAACTGTCGTTTCGGTTCTCAATTTTGCAGTAAACAAGAATCATTTGATACAGAAATGATTACAATTCAATTCACCATATCTTTTACGAGCGGCTAAGACTATTGAAAATCAAAGATTCATTAAAAAAAATGGATATTTAACCTTCCGAACTTTCTTCATTTTTTGGGTGAAAACAGGGTTACATTATATTTTTTTATCGCAAATTGTACTATTATTTTGCCCTAAAAATAATATTATAGCAAACTATAACTATACGTTAACCCATAAAAAAATAATCATAACTATAGGACCTACCTTGCCGTAAATTTATATTATTTTAAAACACGTATAAATCACGCTGCACCGACGCCGCGCGCTCATTCTCCGCCGAGGCGGCTTAGGGGACGGACCTGTGCTCGATCGTCAGGCGTTCGGTGACTATGGTGCGTTCGTAAACAGCCAGAGAGTTCCGAGAAGTGCTGTATACAGCGACTAGAAAATCTTGATACAAATAAGTACATTTTTTACACCATATTTAATTTCAACAACAGACTCTCGCTAGGTGATAGGTTTTCAGTGTTACTTGAATACTGGTTAGGTTTTGCATTATTATTATACCCAGACGACCTGGATAATGTCCAGGTTCTCATGATGGAGTCAGGAGTTGGTCACCGAACTCCTAATCTACTCATCATAACTCCATCGTATTTGAGCTCAATAGATTTGCCTCGACGAGCACCTTCGTTCTAGATGAGGTCCAGGTTCTCATGATGGAGTCAGGAGTTGGTCACCAGAACTCCTAATCTACATATTATCACTCCATCGTGTTTGGGCTCATTAGATTTGCCCTGACGAGCACTATATATCTTGAGGAGGTCCAGGGTCTCATGATGGAGTCAGGAGTCGGTCACCAGAACTCCTAATCTACTCATCATAACTCCATCGTATTTAGGATTATTAGATTTATCCTGACGAGCACCATCTATCTAGATGAGGTCCAGGGTCTCATGATGGAGTCAGGAGTTGGTCACCAGAACTCCTAATCTACTTATCATAACTCCATCGTGTTTGGGCGCATTCGATTTGCCTTGACGAGCACCATCTATCTAGATGAGGTCCAGGTTCTCATAATGGAGTCAGGAGTTGCTCACCAGAACTCCTTATCTACTCATCATAACTATATCGTGTTTGGGCTCAATAGCTTTGCCCTGACGAGTACCATCGATCTAGATGAGGTCCAGGGCACAGGGCTATATTATAGTTCTTACGAACAGATACTTATCTCTCAAAGAAAACTCAAATGCCTACCGTTTTAATACCTACACAAAAATACAATGGAATGACCTTCAACGCACCGCTCCCCGCACCGCGCGCACCGGCACAAAGCTAGGGTTACCGACGCTTAGAAATTATTTTACAAATAACTACTTACCTAAACTATAGATTGTATGAAAGATACCTACCTACTTACCTAAGGTACAAATATAAGTTTTATTAATTGTAAAATAACTATGAGCAAGATAAGTTGCAATAAGTAATTAATAATTATAATATTCCTTTTATCATTATTAATTACTTATAAATTTATTTTATTATTCTCTTTATTTATCTTTTGTCTTAAGTTAGGGTTTTTCCTTATTTTATTATTTATTATGATGAGTGACTGCGAAATATTTTAAAAGGTCATATCTCCCTACAGTAACCGTAGTGTTTACGCCGTTTTATAAACCGCGTAAACACTACGCGGTTTATAAAACGGCGTACTACGTAGCTTGCGACTATCGTAAAAAAAATTGGTATAAGTACTTATATTGAGAACGTCTAATAGTTACTTTTCCTATCAATCGGTAGAGCAAACACGGATTTTTTTATTAGTTTTTTTTTGTTTCTGCATCCATCCACAATTCCACACTACAACATGTGTTATTTGTTCGTGAAGAAGACATTTATTTCGCATACATTTTGGCATATTCGAGCGCCGGCGACCAACTAGCTTGATTTTCTACCGTGAACGGGAAGAGATTCGTAGGTATAAATCCGTGCTCGCGCGGAGAGTTCCATAGGCCTGAGCGCCTACCGCGAACCACGTTCGACGTGTTGCCTCTCTGTCGCACTTGTAAATTCGTACGTAAGTGTGACAGGGAGGTAACACGTCGAACGTGGTTCGCGGTAGGCCCTCTGTCCAGGGTATCTTAATGGAGTGGAGCGAAGATGGCATAATATAAATAATCGGATTTCGGTATTGACCCCGACGAGGCCATCAAACAAAAAAAAATGTGGAATGGGTCATTCCAGGTGATTTCAACAAATCGAGTGTGCCGTATGATTTTTGATTTGAATAAAAAAAATTGAGGATATACTTCATGGTGGCAGAAGTGCTGAACCACCACCAGTTTTTTTTTTATCTTTTAATTTCCAAGTTTTGCCCATTCGAAGTTAACAGTGGGGTTAAATTCCTGCTTGTACAAAATCAGACCTAACTTTTTTTCTATAAAAGGTAACGAAATAATTATTACTTTTTTTGATTAGGTAAGAAATGTGGATATTATACTGTATGACAAAATTTATCTGAATTAACTACAAAAAAAATGGTGACCACCCGAAGTGTATACCTAATTGGTCAATTATTGCAATTTTAAATTGGTTCTTGTGCTAACCTTGGTGCATATCAAATATTACTTTTTTCTGAAATATAAAGTACTTGCCGTGTTCATCTTGTAAAATAAATATAATTGTGTTAGATCAATTACTTCTAATAGAAAAATATAAGTGAAAATTGAGAAATTCGAAAAATGCTCATGTTTGACTCTAAAAAAATCCATGTGGAAGATAAAATAAAAATTTGATTTTAGTCAGCAAATATAGCTTTAGAAAAAAAAGTTTTGTTATTTTGCCTATTTTTTGAAATATGATTTTTTTAACATGCTACTTTTTACAACTATCGATACAAAATGTTTTATGTTATAAATTAATAAAAATGGGACGGTAATTGGTCATACGGATATTATTTACGTTTTTTATGTTCAAATAATTTTTTTGACATGGCAATAATTTCATTTGTAAATTTAATGAGGGTAGAAATTCGACAATGCACTGTTACCTGACAAGGATTGTGAATCACTTGCGAATGTTTCTTAATTTATTATTATTGGGCCGTTTACTTATGTTCGTAATTTAGCCATGTAACATGCAAATAAAGCTTGTTAACAAGTCAGGAGGCGTCGGTTATTCACTACATGGCTAAATTAAGAAACATTCGCAAGTGATTCACAATCCTTGTCAGGTAACAGTGCATTGTCGAATTTCTACCCTCATTAAATTTACAAATGAAATTATTGCCATGTCAAAAAAATTATTTGAACATAAAAAACGTAAATAATATCCGTATGACCAATTACCGTCCCATTTTTATTAATTTATAACATAAAACATTTTGTATCGATAGTTGTAAAAAGTAGCATGTTAAAAAAATCATATTTCAAAAAATAGGCAAAATAACACAACTTTTTTTTCTAAATCTAATTAACGAAGAAATCAGCTATATTTGCTGACTAAAATCAAATTTTTATTTTATCTTCCACATGGATTTTTTTAGAGTCAAACATGAGCATTTTTCGAATTTCTCAATTTTCACTTATATTTTTCTATTAGAAGTAATTGATCTAACACAATTATATTTATTTTACAAGATGAACACGGCAAGTACTTTATATTTCAGAAAAAAGTAATATTTGATATGCACCAGGGTTGGCACAAGAACCAATTTAAAATTGCAATAATTTACCAATTAGGTATACACTTCGGGTGGTCACCATTTTTTTTGTAGTTAATTCAGATAAATTTTGTCATACAGTATAATATCCACATTTCTTACCTAATCAAAAAAAGTAATAATTATTTCGTTACCTTTTATAGAAAAAAAGTTAGGTCTGATTTTGTACAAGCAAGAATTTGACCCCACTGCTAACTTCGAATGGGCAAAACTTGAAAATTAAAAGATAAAAAAAAAAACTGGTGGTGGTTCAGCACTTCTGCCACCATGAAATATATCCTCAATTTTTTTTATGCAAATCAAAAATCATGCGGCGCACTTTTTAATTCAAATTTGTTGAAATCACATGGAATGACCCGAATGTAGTCAACGGTATCATGGTTTTAAATAAAAACAATGACTGGTTTTAACAGATAGGGCCAGTTGCATATCACAAATAAAGAAACATGTTTATTTGCAGTATGGACGGGCCCCGACTTTCCCCTAAAAACAGAAATAGTACAAAAAGACGACAATTTGAGGGCAGCAAAAATGTAAACAAAACTCATGGTTTGTCATGGTTTGTAAAAAAAAACAACGGGTTGCACTCCGGGAGTGCCGGCAGAAGTGAAAACTCAATGACTAGTGCAAAATGTCTGCAGCACTATGTATAATTGATGTTAATGCCATCTAGCGTTATTTCGTCGCATTACTTGAAACCCCTAAGCACATCACTGTTGGTACTCGAGTTATATTAATACCGGTTAGAGGGAAACTCACTAGATGGCATTTAAATCAATAAAGAAAAACTCAATAACATTGTAACAGTTTTTTGATCAGGTCACGTGTCCGTCTTACGGTCACGTGATCTGTCGCGAGTTTAACATTTTTTCCCCACCTCAAAAAGTGCACAGCGCCGCTAAAGAAGTTTGAAAATACAACACTACTACAATGACGAATATTAGAAGTAAGGTTTATTCGGGTAATTCCGAAAATCATTGTAAAATCACTCATATTCCGTTGTAGTAAGAGTCAGCTTTCGGAATTATCCGGCACTATTCGTTCATTCGGAAATACCCGAATACACCTTATTCATAAGAAGAGTGATTGTCACAATAATTCCATGCCAGAGGTAAATATTGTTATTATTTACTCGCCTCTGGTTATATATTATTCCAACACATACACTCTATTGACTACTACCATGCTTATAAAATAAAATAAAGAGTGCCAATATAACGCTAAAAATAATGTTACTTTGCAATTAAATTGAAAAGTATCAATATTATTCTCGCCTGCGTTGAAACGCGCTTAACTTTGCCGGCGCTCGCGTACCGAGCGCCAACGCCATCTATCGAGTGTTATTTCGTGAAATCGGTGAACGCTCTAAGGAATAAGGCCTCTTAAGTGCTACGCTTTAAGTTATAATGGAGCATGGCGAGATGACGTAGGCTATGGAATGGTCCATATTTTTTTTACAATTTACCAATCAGAGCTAGTCTCCTGATGGATAAATACCATAGCGCATAGACATGTAGCTCACTAATTCATCAATAGTTTAAGAGTATTTAGAAATGAGTTTATGTGAACAGGTTGAAAATGCTGTATATAGAAAGAGATTAACATTATTAAGAGTCACACAAACCTAGCCGCCGCCATACAAATCATACAATCGAAGTTACGCTCTCATTATAAAGCCACATTCTGAAATAAAATGAAATTTTAAATGAACATTCAGGTAACTTATATATATCTATGACTGATACTAGTCTTCGATGCTAGAAATAGTAATATTTGTAATGCAAAGAAGTTTTATCTCCACTTCCACCATACTTCTAATATCGCTTAGCAGCGGTTTATTTCTATAGATACTTTATACCTATTTAATTTCAATTGACAGAAAAAGTTCAAGGTAACGTACGATGAGTGCCTTATTTTGTGAAATGTGGTCACGTTTTCACAGGCGGATATTAAGATAAGATAAAAGATAGTTTATTCAAGTAGGCATAATTACAATGCGCTTATGAACCTCAAATAAAGCTAGGTAGACCGGCTCCAACCCTACACCTCTGCCCCGAGAAGATTTAAATCCCCCCTCAATTGGAGGAGGGTATCCCAATATGGGACCGGCAACAAACTCGGCGGCACACATCTTTTCGAAATAAAAAATACATCTTAATAATGAACATGCATTACGAGAAAATAAGGAAAAAAATACAATTTAAATTAGGTACTATATGTAGAATTCATGCAATTATACACATTATAAGGTGTAATAGAAATTTGATTTAAAAAAAATATACATAATATGTACATGGAATTATACAAATACGTAGAGCTATGTTTTCTGAAAGAGCTCTCTTTCAGAAAACATATCAAATTCTTACAAAAGGAAAAGAAAATAAAGGCATTATAAATAAATGGGAAAACATTTATATTTGATTTCTTTCGTGCGTGCGTCTTTCTTTTTATGTAACAACTTTGTTTTCACATGAATATAAAGCAAAAGTAATAGGGATAAATCCCACGGAATTTAAAGAGAGAAGTTTAATAAAGCTTCCCCAAGCCATTTGCTTCAAATCTCAAGTAAAAATAGGTTAGTGTTTTTTAATCCCCAGTCTTGCGGGTCGCGGTAGAAAAAGTTGTGGTGAA
This sequence comes from Cydia amplana, assembly GCF_948474715.1. Taxonomy (NCBI): domain Eukaryota; kingdom Metazoa; phylum Arthropoda; class Insecta; order Lepidoptera; family Tortricidae; genus Cydia; species Cydia amplana. The sequence goes on along the minus strand of NC_086081.1, from coordinate 11,522,862 downwards.
CATCACACCGAGTTAAGTAATAAGTTTTTTCCGTTCCATTTAAAGTTGAGTTGCTAACAGAAGAGCATTGAGAGCTATTTGATGTTATCTAAAGGTATATGGACAAACGAGGTCCGGCTTAGGTAATATACAGTGTTATGTCTCCCGTGTGTGAGTACGCCAAAAACCTGCCTAGCATGCAGCCTTTGTTATGGTTCGGAGAAACGTCGGAGGCCCACACCCGAATGCAAAGTGCCTTCAAAACGATGTTGACATTGGCAGCCGTTGGGCATTTTCAAAATAAATTTATTCTCGACAGGTCGCGTTATTTATTTTCATCGATGTTTAAACTATTACGTATTCATAGAATTTTATTGAAATACTCGAAAAAACTAAGACACATTTACATTGATGTTTAGACAGAAGGATTTTTCACATTACCTGAATAGGTGGAATGGAAAAAAGGCTTTTTCTTCCCTGCTTACTAATAGGAGAGATCAAAGTGGCCCTTATTATTTGTTTTAAGATATTATGTTTTTTATGTATTTGCTTTTTTAATACAACACACGTATTTAGCTTACATAATATTTTTTTGAAACATAATAATTTAAATGTGGTAGCAATTTTTTTTCGACTTCCTCCACACTCACTACCTTCAGGATTCAATGTACGCCCACGCCCTAAATATGTGATTTTGCTCCCTTATGAGATAATCTACTACTTGTGTTTGTTTTGTAATCTACTATTGAATAAAGTCTGTATATTATAGAGTCTGTGCGGAAAGAGGTGTTGTAGAATGTATATGGGCTCCCTTACATTTCACGACTCTTCTCTTTCCGCACAGACTCTACCTAATTTATCATTGCCTAGTATGGCAGATGATCATCAATCGATTACAGACCAGATTAACTGACAAAATATATGAACTTTTTTTGTTTGTAGGAGTGTGATTTTTCCTACAAACTGAAAAATATGTTAGCTAAAGAAAAAGGGACGAAAGTATATAACTAAACATACAGAGTAGTGAAGTCTATCAACTAAGCAATTCACTTTCTCAGTAGATACATAAAGGAAATTCATCTTCCTCAAAATACCAAAGAGAATTTGATAATAAATACAACCGCGATGAGATAGCAAACTCGCCTCGCACTTTTGAACACATCCTATCAGTGATTTTCCCATACGTTATGCAAATGTGTGTAATTAAACATATGTAAATGTTGTTTTGAGATGACGTTGCATGATTTCGAGCCCAAGTCCACGCGCATGCCGGTACAATGCACTTTTATAGTATGCTAACCGCGTCAGGTTGACTTACCTCAGTTAGCTCTATAGGGATGTAAGCAGCTATTGTCGATAATATTTATTTTTGTTGTACTTACTCATTAAATACTATACCTACGTATTTATGTAATTAAAACTGTCCGTTTTTATACCTACATACTTATCGATGTACCTACATACTTAGCATATGAAACGCGCCAACAGTAGGTATGTGCAATAGTATATTTTTTCTATATCTCTTTTTGTTAAGCTACCAGAGAACTTTTATGCTATTTTTGATGCTGACTGTACATGGTAAGTTTTTATTGAATGTGTTCAGTTAGATAAATATAATTGACTGGACTCATAAGTAGTAAGGCCATAAGGCCTTGAAATTCTATCACGGTGTTATTATTATAGATTGTGTCTGACGTATTAAATAAATACATATTTTGGGACGATCTTACACTGATCGAGTTGATCGACATAGCCGCAAACTAAGCAACGCTTGTATACTAGGTATGTAGCTTGTATACTAGGTACTTCTGTTAGGTATGTAAGAAACTGTAACCAAAACCATCGACAAGCTGAAGCGTGGTCTGGCACATCCCTGCCGTCTGCCGACCGCAAGTTGTGAGGCGCGGCACGCACTTCCCCAAACGTCCCGTACATTGTCTTGTCTCGTCCCACAGACGAGTCTGATGTGTACCCAATTGTTAAAAACACCTTTGTTTTCAGTTTTAAAAGAAAGCGCGAAATTATAATATCAACAGCGGTGTTATAATCAAAAAGTATGTAGGTATGTATTATTTACGTATGACTTACATCATTGTACTCATTTTAATAATTTACCAGCCTGCAGTACTTATTGTCATTATTTCCCATTTAGGTTTTAGGTTATGTTGTTGTTTAAGTGCTTACTCATAAAGTGGCAATAAAAAATAATCTTAGCCTGAATGAAAATTGTGACCTTCGCTTGATACAAGTGGGTACCTAACCTAAATATTTGGGAAAACATATAGGTATTGTAGGGTTTTTGGTATTTAACATACCTACTTAATTCGTTTTTAAAGTTAAGGGTAGTTGAAATTGAAGACTTAGCATACCTATCTACTTAATTCGTTTTTAAAGTTAAGGGTAGTTTGAAATTGAAGACTATTATGGATTGGGTATAAAAAGAAACTACACTTGGCGGACGGGTCTCTTTGGTTGTTGGGCCGTGCTAGCGAACGGTTGTCATAAGACGAGATTATTGTGAATTGCAAGGATTATTGTGAATTGGAACAAGACAAGAAAATAAATGGATAAATATCTTCAAAGGGTGTTGTTATTTTACAGTATATATATACCTAACATTATCAACGAGATTTAAATAATGTATGGAAATAGTCACGTGACTTTTTACTTTTCGATCAATTGACGTTTGTCGATATACGATTATCAGCTTGGCTAAGCCCCCAGACGGTCTAGCATGAGTTGCGTTCTCGCGCGCGAATCCATACGACTTCAAGTATGGAGTCGCGCGCGAGAACGCAAATCATGCTAGACCGCCAGGAGTGAACATTAAATATATTCTTAGAAAGCTATTGTTGCTGTTGTTAAAAATATATGTATATGTTATCACTGTATACAATATGTATATGCAAAAACTATTATATTTCGTTAACTAACATAGGCTGCTCTTAAACGAGCGATATTCGTATTCGCATATACTTGCATGATTATATATATTTGTAACACAACTATAATAGCCTATGTAGCATAGGATATACTTGTAACGGTACCTAAAGATAGTCAATGTTAGTACTAAACTGAAGGAAGCTCCTAGCCAGCTGATACAAAATTTACGCAAACAACCGTACCTTTCCTGTCGGGGCCCGCATGGATTGACCACAGAGCTGTATTCAGTATTTAATCGCGCCAATACTATACCGATAGGTACAGGGAACTTCGATAGCTTTTTTTTTAGAGAAAAGTGCAAAATTAATGACCCAGGAACATAAACACTATCGGAAACTGCAATTACATGCAATGATTGATATTTCATTTGAATAAAACATAAATTATCTAGTCTGGCAAACTCCTTTTCGGGGTTATAAATCATCACTTATCCGTCATTCATTTTAATCATTTTATCAAGGAAATTGACAGTCGGCCACCAAGCTTCAGTTCAGTAGATTTCTTTAATGCAGAAATTGCAGAATAACATAATGCAGTCTCTTTAGAAAAGCTAGGTTAGGACCTAACCTAACCGTTAGGTTACCTATTTCACAGGCGCAGCGTCAACGCGAAAGTAAATAAAAAATCATAAACGACATGTACTTGTATGTAAACCGACGATGAAATTCGAGTGTGACTTTATTGACAGCCGAATTGAACTTACAGCGATGCATGCCTCGGATCGGAAGCGGCAAATTTGCTCCACTTTTCTTTGTGCAAATAATGTAAACATAAAAATGTACAATAGGTAGTGTAGGTACTTACCAAACTGCATTTGCTGCAACTAACTACTTACCTGACTCTCTTTTATTCGATAATCATTTAAATAATTTAACTAATTTGTCAACATCATAGACTCAAGTGGTTTTACCACTAAATTCCCATTCTCACCCAATTACCTGTTTTATAAGCTGTCGTACGACAGCTACTAAAAGCCGTCAATATCTCAAAGGAATGAGGATTTGTACTATTTTAGTAAAGTGACTATTACATCCCTGTAGAGCGCGGACACCTGGGGACCGGTCGCACTCGTTCCGAGTGTTCCGACCCACGCAATGCTCCCTACCACGCACAAACTGCAACACCACAACGCGACAACTCCAAGAAAACAACTGACTACATTGCTTTGTAAGTAATCCATCGACGCGTCAACTAAAACCCGCGCTAGATAAAGGAAAGACGTAAAGCAATGTAAAACAAACTTGTGAACATAAACAGTATAGATAATTTCACTGCATATCGTAAAAGCGCAGTTCTCGAGCGGCCGGCTAATGACTGCAAGTCACCAAACTATTTGCATTTTAAAGCAGTATTTTTCCATCCAACCACTGAGCTTTTAACTATTGTATGTGACTGTAGAATAGAGAAGGCTTTTATTACTGCGCTGTTGATTGGTTTGCAGCATTGGTAGTTACTCATAAAATAAGATCTACCTAATGAATATGTATTTCCAGAATCACTGTGATTATACAATCATTACTTTGCATTTAATAGGTATATGAGTATACTCGTAGGTATAGTAATAGTCTAAAAGGTGTTTTCCCTTTCGAAGGTACGGTGTTTTATTTTTTATTTTGTAGTAGTGATTTAGAATAAGCTATTCACGGATATCTCAAGACGATCTATGGGAGCCACACCCACTTCAAATAAATAAAAGAGGCAACCGAGCCACAGCGTAATAAATAATACTAAATTGCTATCACAGACTGCAAAAGTTTAATATTTATTGCATTTTTAGAATAGATTACTTATAAATGAAACTTATGATATAACAATGTTATCAATTCTTGTATATTTGGAAGTGAACTGGTTATAATATGAATAATCCAAATACGTTAATGTAGCATAAAGTCCGTTAAAGGTGTTTGTACATATTGTATACCTAATTGAAAATTTAAACAATATGTACCTATTTACAAATATTTGATCGATTCACTTTTTTTGTCTATGATTGCCTTAGGGGCAACCAACTTACAATTGGATGATTTTAATTTTGATCACTACTATTTTACCATATATGTAGTTCGTTATTTAATTAATGTAAACTAGTCATTTATAAGGCTTGTTTTAACGCTAAATAACAATGTCAATCTAATATGAATACCTCACGCTTTCAAATATAAGATAGCCAGTTATTATTCTTAAGCGAAAACAGAACTCAAAACACAATCCAATCGGCCCATTGCAATCTATTTTCAATATTTCAGTTAGTGCGTTCTAAAATAAGTTTAGTTCGATTCGAAAACTATTAGGTACAGCCTGATTTTCATGGCCGTATAAAGTAGTTTCAGCGACTGGGTATTTCCCATTATATTTATCAAGAAATGGACCCATGGAGGCTGCATCAAAAATTAAGTCAAAACGTCGGCGGCAGGCCAGGAAGTGCCTACTTCCGCACCCGATCTTCCGCTCGGAAGTGCCGCCTTCCTGGCGCTCGGAGGCCGAGCAATTAACTTATGTCGCATGCATCATTTATCTTGCGATGTTGACTTTCCGGGCATATTTAGGGCGGTGATTAATAACAAGCTTAATTATGTTTTCAAATGTTTATATGAACAATTTAAGCACCTTAATTTTAGAGGTCAGAAATGAATCCGGCTGCGAAACGCATTACGAGTGGGTATAGCCAAAAAAGGAAATATAACAAAAGATATGCCTATGTTCTTGCAAAAAATATATCGCGTATAAACGTAGGTACATATTTTTGACGTAAATCGTAACCTTATAGATGACATAGATTCTTTATATTCGTCTAACTAAAGCTTTTTTTTTTCATTTTACTGCGACAAAGTAGTGAGAATTTCCGGTTAACTGTACTTAATGAAGCGATATGCGTTTCCTGTTGTACCTACTTATTGAAGGAATTTGCATGGAAAAAATTGTGTGGGATACACGAGTAATAAACCACTATTTTAATATATTGAGCGCCCGGTTTTTCTTGTTAATTAAAGTGAGTTAGCAAGTTTGGTAAGTATGTAAATACAAAGAAGACTGGACTATTTGCGTCAGCTGCTCTTTGTATAATTTTGAGAATGCATAATTTTTATGTGTTTGATTTTTAATATTGTAAAAATGTCATTCGCCGTGAAGGCAATGCGCGTATAGTTTTTATTAAAATATTGACGTGGTGCCAACAATAATAATACATATAATTATGTACCATCACGATTTAGGGTCCTAGCTAAATTGGTTGTTCAATATACTTACGTTATACGAGACTCACTTGTAAAACTCCCAGTATTCTGCAATCCTGCAACCTTGTTTTGTATTCCAGATACAAACTCACCAACTTGCTAATTACACAGCTGGCTAATTTGAACTTTCATTTTAGTTCGTATACGAGTATGAAATACAAAAATACAGAGGCTTCACGGTCATATTACCTACCTACTATTTGATGCGAATTGCGAAGTAATGTAGATCGTGATTAGCTCACGATCGCATGCGCATATGTGACGCACACAAATATTTATCAAACATTCTGGTAAATCGCCATGGTCGCTTAATGCGTACATTGAACCCTGGGGCGTAGTATACAACATGTTTTGAGAAACTACGTTATGACACCTAAAAATAGGGGATTTTTGCAATGTGTTGATCAAAATATTTCGATGTGGGAGAATACGCCGATTTTACAATTTGTTTAATATAATGGTTTCTGCTATTTATAAATCCAGATACCCTCATTATTATTACATATGTACATAGAAAAGTTTTGCTTTCATACATACACATTTGTGCTGTCCTAGTCATTAACGGTAGCGTTAACACTGTTAGCCATCATCTGGGGGCACGGTAGTGCCCCCGCCAAGACGAGCAAAGCGAAGCGCAAGGGCACTACCTACCTTTTCTCGAAGCGCTTCGTCGTTTTTTTTAACCCTCATAACTTGGGTTTGGATTATACCAGATAAACAAAATTCTCGGGATATGATGTCAATAGTGGACTTATTAAACATAAAAAATTTCAATTGCATAGCTCTTATACTTTAGATTTTATTCATATCTAAAAAACCCCGATTTCGTCACTGACTCACTCACTCACTGTTGATCATCAAAACTTAGGTACTTCCTGAAGTCCTAGAACGCTGAAATTTGGTATGTAAGATAGTATTAGTACACAAACAATAAAAAAATTCAAAAACTTGAAATTTTTTGCCCCTAAGGGGGGGAAAAGGGGGGTGGACTTTTGTATGGGAAATCAATAACCGCTGAACCGATTTAGTTGAAATTTGGTATGTAGATAGTTTTTGTAATGGGAAATGGCATAGAATAGTTTTCAACCCCAAAATCGTCCCGTAAGGGTGAAAAGGGGGTGGAAAAGGGCGTTAGGGGAAAAAGAGGGTTGAAGTTGGTATGGGGAATCAGTAAAAAGCAGATTGTATAAAAGATGCCACCAGGTACGTATTTCAGGTTTTTTAATAGTAGGTATTTAAATCACATGCGCAACCCTTTAAATTAGGGGATGGAAGCAACTTACAAAAAGAAGTGAAATCCCACAGAAAAATCGAATCCCACCAAAAACATTTTCATGTAAAATGTTGCCAAGACGAAACCATAAGGCTTGCACTGACAAAAAGTTGTCAGATCTCTTGTAGAGCCAAGCTTCTAACTCTACAAGCCCTAACTTCACAAACTCTACACCTTAGTCAAAATATATGTGGCTTGGCCGTTTGGTTACTCCAAGAACTATTGTATTATAAAAAATAATGAATAATGAATACATTTTTCACCTTACGTCCATGTGACAGTAGCGAAACGGCCAAGCCACATATTTTGACTAAGGTGTAGAGTTTGTGAAGTTAGGGCTTGTAGAGTTAGAAGCTTGGCTCTACAAGAGATCTGATAACTTTTTGTCAGTGCGAGCCTTATGGTTTCGTCTTGGCAACATTTTACATGAAAATGTTTTTGGTGGGATTCGATTTTTCTGTGTAAATCTAATACGAGTACATATACTTAATACGTATACGTATCCAAATTCGTAGGTAATATAATTTAGCGACATTATTACATTCATAATCTCCTCTATAAATACCTACAGTATTTCCTTAAACAGAACAGCATTCTCAAGTTGTATTCTATAAGGAAAGGCGCCGGTAGAACTCAAGATCCCGCTGTCAATACGCCAATCCCCTACTTTTACAGCACTTGCCTTCGTATTCAGTTTCCAATCTTTCATAACGTATCGATTACAAGCCCCATTCAAAGTGCTCAAACGCACCGATTCTATGTGCGTATATTTCTGCTCAGACTTGCTACATCCTTATTCCAAGGACAACTTGGCAGTGAATCGCCGACGAAATGCTAATGCGTCCGCTATGGCGAATACCTTATGCGGCGTTAAAAAAAACACCGTGCCTACATACTTGCCGGAGGAAAATGCCAAAGATACGGTCTGTGAGATGTCAAAATGTAATTAAATCGGGTTTTAATGTTGCTTGGGCAGCTGAGAATCAAATTGGAAATTTATTGAATGCATGTTTTCAACTGCTTGGTTCAAGCAAAAGCAATGTGCGTGACGAATTGACATCAGTGTGAAATAAAATTAAATTCGAATAAAATTGGCTGTTGCTGGGATGCGGTGAGTTTTAAATGGACTTGTCCATTCATTTCTTGCTCGCGGAAAAACATGTAGGTACCTACCCAGGATAGGTATTTATGTGTTGTCTTTACAATTCTTGTAAGCCTGTTGTGAGCATATCTGCGGTACGACACGACAAATCCATTATTGTAAAAATAGTTATTCAGTTGTGTAGTGCCAGTGCCAAACATTGTAATTTTAAGAAAATGTAAACATAACAACTCCGAGATGAAAGTACTTACCAAGATTTTACTATTTATATAGATTAAGTATAACTTTTATGTGTTTAATGTTTGTGATAAGAATTTAAATGACTGAAAAATAGATTTAGGTACTAGGGTTGAAATTAATTGCTCTTGCTCTGGTTCCAGTAAAACTGGGTTTTTGATGACAGGATGTTTTCCCCAAAATATGGTGCCATATCAGGCGATGAATAAAAATATCAATAATAATGTAACAGATTTATTGATATTGTAGTTAATCTGTTAAATTTAAATTCAAAAGAGACGTTAGAGCGAATGTTTCTTGAATCAGAAGCGGCTGCCAACGGGCACACCGCCGCATCCGCCAAAAATAAAGTCCTTGACCTTCTTGTCGAGTTTATCTCACTTAAAAATAAAAGTAGCCATGAACTTCTCGTATGAGCGGGTACATTGCTCGTGTGTGTAGGAACTCGTTGCTGGCGGGCCGGTCGGCCTTCGTTGGTTCACGAACAAGGCTCCTTTGTGCGATGCTCTGTGCATGTGTGACGTATAAGGCTGTGGATTAAGGAAGTCAGTGAATAAGTAGTCTAGCTTGGATACGGCAAGGTTTATGGTGGATTGATTAGGGCCCGCGAGCCTAATGACAACTGCACGTGCATTAGAAGCGCTGATACACTCAACTGGAGAATTACGATGGCCCTAGACCCTAGAGCTATCGGGTTTGATCCCTGTTCAACATTATTATCCTTATTGTGGCATGATCTAAGTGCTGCGTTATGCGATCGGACCGAAATAAAACAATGTAAACTTATCTCGGATCCTTATTGTATAGCGAATTAAAGTAATTTTAATTAAAACTGATCCTTGGAAGGATTATTGACGGATCACACTCCAGAATATCGCTGTCTCTGTACCTACGTCACGTCACGTGTCGCTACGTGTTGTCATTGTTGACATATTCACATCTGATCATCTGATTTACTTCTCTTACGGTCGATTTTCTTGAGTACTCGTATTATCTGACTAGATATTGCAGGTTATTGCAGGGATTGTGCCATTCCCAGAATCAACAGAAGAACCGTTTAAGTGTCTTCCATAGTCTAGGATCTATTGAAATAACAGTACCTTTTTAAGTCCTATAACAATGTGGTAGGTAGTTGCATTGTTTTTGCATGGGGTTTTATAATTTTCTATTCATTGATTTCCAAAGTCATAACTTATATAACTGGTTTCCCTTGGCGATTGTTTTTATATCTATTGTCACCTGATGAACGCGCTATTAACTATAATACGTTATGTGAACCTACAGTCACGTGAAGTTAAATTTACCTATGTAAAAATCAGTCAGCGCAAATCTTAAACTTAACCGAGTTAAGTCTCACGCCGCATGAAAAATAATAAAAAATAAGTAATCATTAAATACAGCCGATGGGTACAAAACATTAAAAAACACATTCGGTGTTTCTTGCGACGTGAATCCGTGGCCGCAATTAACTTTTTAAGAGTCTCGACACACTGAGTCTTTGTTTCCACCGAAAATTTGGCACGACCGAGCTATTTTGGTCCATTTGATAATATCGGCCTCGGAAAGCGCGCCACCCGTGAGTGTCGTTTATGAATATTCAAACAGAAGTAAAACCTTTTTATTATGTTAAATATAGACTAAATAATTTAAAGTTATGATTAACCTGATCAACTGGTTTAGGGCTAATGAAAGGTACCGAACAACGTGTTTGAAGATGATTTATCAACATGTTTCTTTTAACATCGCGAAAATTCATACATTTGTTAAAATTGACGATGTCCAGAGAGTATTTAGTTACTTAAAATATATTAAACGCGGATTTTATTTAGAACCATACATGAAAATTTAACATTTTTAAATCCAAAGAAGATGGTTCTAGCACGGTATTAAACATTCCATTTGAAGTCTTCAAATTTGCCAAATTTATCTACTTATGGAAATCTAGGTACAGAACAAACATTTTATAGGCACAGCGCAGTTATCAGTTGTTTCAACTACATATTTGCCTAATACTTATGTTATCTGAATATGATACCCATCAATATCTCACGGTAAAAAGTTAAATCCTAATTTTTAATTGTCGTGAAGGTTTCCGAAAAATCCCAAAGACATTTCTCATTTTTAAGATCGTTGTAGAACTTTACGCAATTACTGTTCTGAGGTAATAATGAAGATAGTACTTATCCACAAAAGGCAGTATAAAATAAACTGATTAACCCAACAGCCCTGAGCATTCTCAGCGTCCGTGGACTGCCTCAAAGAGAGCCGCAGACCAGTTTTTGCCCACCAATTTAAATAATACCGCCTAATGACAGCCTGGGCAAAAAATATCACACATTCTATAACTAGGCACGATTATTCAAAATCATGTTCGGATGCAAATAATACAGATTCTTTGCTGATATCGGTTTAGAGGATACACCGCGGCCGCGCAAAATCGCTTTTTCATACAAACATATAGTCCTCATTTTCATTGAGTACTTTCATTTCTATTGAATACTTTATCAATTCTTTAAATTATTTATGTAAGTACCAATTTATTTTTACTAAGTAATTAGGACAATTACGCTGCGTTTCGACCAGAGATGTGCGAGTATATGCGTAGCGAGGGATGTGTTTGTTAATAAGAACCAATATAATCACTTCATTTGTTTTCCTCGCTCAGCGTGCAGTGATACCTACTATTGGTTCTTAAAAACATATCTCGCTATGCATTCTTGGACATGTTGTTGGAAACGCAGCCTTAAAGCCTAATCATAAGAAGAAGAAAATGCAAAAGGTTAATTTTTGGTTACGCTTATTTTTTGGCAATATATCCCACTACTTTAGCCGCTACTAAAATGCCACCTTTTCGCACAGAGTTAATAGCCAAATGTTATTTGTGAGCTATGTCCTACATTTTAACAGTTCTAATACACATATAGGCCACATATCTCAGTCCGATTATACTAGCCATATGCGGCATTGTCATAAAACAACGGCCCAAGATTTACGATCAACGGTTATACCTACAACAACATCCGCCGAGTAACCTTTACGTCGTCTGGTATTATACTAATATTAATATGGTGTAGGTATACTTAGACACGACAAAGACGCGTGCATCAAAATCTAGGAAACGGTCCAAATAAACGTTTCTGTCGCTTCCTAGTGACACGCGGACATAAGACAAGGCCGTGGATTCTTAAGTTACCGGGTGCAGGTGAATCGAACTCTTTAGCGAACTAGCATATTATTATTGGGCCTTGGATTACGTGTGTTTTTCTTCGTATCTTGTGACAGGATGATCTTGGCTTTGGGGTATTCATAGCTCTCTCTGTTTCTCCTTACCTATATGCTTTTGCACGGCGTTGTTTAGAGCATCGGGTGACGAAATCTTTTTCTGGTGATTTGATGACAGTCTGTCCATTTTTCTGATCGATTAGAGATCTCGATGTAGCACGTTACACTGGTTTGTCTAGCCAATAAACTCGCCTACTCGAAAGCATACAGCAGGGAATACAGCAAGGGCGAATGGTTTCCTCTGGGCGGTCACGTCTCGAAATATCTATTTGCAACATTAAATCTGACACGTGAGACATACGTTCTAAAATGTACCCGTATGCTTAACAAATGCGTTATTTGCTATCATTTGTTTCCTGCTTCATTGCAATTATATACATACATATATAATATGAATACATTATTACTTATCTACACATACTGATCTCATACTATCTAGCTATTAATGATCTTATGGTATATTTCCATTAACCGTCTACAAGACTTTCTCATTTTGAGAACCACGATCTAGTTGACGGAACTATCATGTCCTCTTCTGTTGTTCTTTTATTTGGTACCTTAGTTATCTACCCTTATTTTTAGTGAAGAACATAAAATGAACAAAATTTTGTGTAAAACACTTTACTGCTTTGTTGTTTCGTAAAATAATAAAACACATTGACGACCAACACGATATTGCACTTTTAGTAAGCACAACTACCTATATTTATTTTTCGATGAACTTTCGTGTTGTGTATATATGCTGCATAAAAATGCACGTGAAAATTTTACTAGTCTTTTTTTTAAACTGGAACACAGATCACTTACTAGACTATATGCTGTTCCTACTATAATAATGGAACATACAGGCGAGAAGACTCGCGGTCATCACAAATTGGCACAAACTCATTTTACGCGACTGCTCAATTCTTCATTACTAATCGTATACCTACGAGTGTGGTAATGTCTCAAATAATTAGACGAATCGAAGAGTATTTTTTGTCTCTTATATGTACCTACTGAGTTCAGAATTTACGTAGGTTTATATATAGGTATGTGCCCTTGTATTATTACCATCACTGTTTTTTTTATTCTATTAAAGTCTTTCAAGTAATTTTGAAAACGCATAGGTATAAAGCTTGATGATACGTCGTATAAATGGTTTGAAAGTTGCACTGTCAGTTGAAATGTCTTCAACCTTGTTATTACCCAATGCGATATTTCATCCATTTAGCCACAGAACAAGTTAGAATGCCGATGCGAGCAGGGTACGTGTCGCCGCCGGTTTTGAGCAAACGCTCGCATGCTACTCGCCCGCGCTGACCGAAAAACGAAGTAAACATGCCTTTTTGCGCCACAATAACCTTCAGATTAAGAAGCCAGACATCAAATCTGTCTAAAGGAGGCGTATCCATTCACCACGCACACAAGTTTTTACTACCGTTGCGCGAGTGTTAGTAAATGTGGAGGAACGAGCGGCGACACCGGTTCCGTTCCGATACTAACTGCGCGCGATAGCCATTCTAACCTCTCTAATATGTTCTGTGCATTTAGCTATGGCCAAATATAAAGTAAGATAGTGATATTAGTGATGTAACCTTTATGATGAAGAGGATCTTGCAATGTTATCATCAACTCGTTTATTTGGCGATTGTAGATGCTCATTGCTCATCTAGGCCACACGGTAAAAGCCTTTTGAAATACCTATAAAGTGTTTAATTAAATGAAGGATATTAATTTTACTGGGTTAGGTACTTATTTATCTATAGTCGGCGCTATTTAAGAGCGGTTTCGCACTAGTCCTATCCGAACCCGTGAAAATATGGGTCTAACTCGGACCGAATTCGGATATTCGCTTACGCACTATTCCTATCCGAACCCGTGAAAATATGTCTAACTTGGACCGAATTCGTATATTGGCTTACGCACTAGTCCTATCCGAATACCCCGCCCGCCCCGCTGCCTCTCTGCTCGTACGCAGCTCGGCTTTAACTCGGACACAGTGCGCGAGCGTTCATACAAATAATACTAAGGCTACTTCGGTCCGTCAAACATCTTCTCCGGAATGGAGATTCTAGAATTACGGAAAGAAATCGGACGACGGAGATCGGATGTAGTGCGTAACTTACCATAGAAATAGTTCTACGGCTACAACGGACCATATTTTCACGGGTTCGGATCTGATTCGGATCGGACGTAGTGCGAAACCGCCCTAAGGATTGCTATTTGGCAGTAATTAATGTCAAAAGTAATTAACGTATCGAATCATAAGGCCTTAGAAATCAGAGAAGCATCATCTGAAGTTAAGTTATATATACAGGGTTGGCATTAGATCCAAGATCCTGCATTATAAAAGGTGCCATATTTGGATATTTACGTATATTGGTTCTCGTAAACGGTTAAGTTAGGTTAGTATCAGCTAATTTTCGACCCAAAAATATGTCACACTGTATACGACTGGGCCCTATCACACTGGCGATTTGCGAGCAAGTTAAAAGCGAGGTGCATGGTTCGATAGCGCAAAACTTAAAGCGACCTATTGACTTTGGCTCTACTAATAATTATTGGTGTTGGATATTTTTACGCGCTTCATTTTTGTAAGATAGTAAGTATTAAGTATGCGTTAGTTTTATAAAACATTAGAGGGTTCTGTTTTTCGTACCTACCAAGTTTTACCAAATTATATAATGAAATGAAATGAAAATATTTATTTTCAGCTATTGCTACAAGCTACAAATAATGCTACAAGTCTCTTGCGCTGAATACAAAAGTTGCATAACCTGAAAATATGAATAGTAGGTGACATAATAGCAAACCTACCGCAATAAAGTGCGCTAAAACTGCATTCGTGACGTAAACCGCAGGTATGACTGACTTATTACTAGTTTAACGACCACGGTGCTTAGGTATTCATAATGCTTGCGTGATCGCGGATTCGAATTTTCGAGCCAACTACAAACTGTGTTTAACGTAGGTAACCTCGAGATTGGTAACAACAAAGATAATATAAAGATAAAAGATAGTTACTCAAGTAGGCATATTGTGATATTGCAATGCGCTTATGAACGTCAAACAAAGCATTAATACTGCCCTAACGTCTTTACTCAGATTAACTGGAATATCTGGAAGCGTTCATATATGTACTGGTTGGAATCAACTTTTGACTCGCCCGTGTTCGGTAGACGACTGGAATCACACTCGGTCCGATAACGAATTATTGCTTACTTACCAATACAAGTACCTACCTAATTATAATACTGTGATGGCGCTGTAACAGCGCGCACACAACATCCCGCTTCACCGCCGCGCGACGCACCGAGCCATCGCGCTTCACCGCCGCGCAGACCACCCACGACGATCGGCCCCCCGCCACTCCGCGCGCCGCACCCCGCGAGCCACTATAAAAGCGCGAGCGCGCGTCCGTACCGTCGGCAGTCGTCCTCGCCGCCTTCTGCTGTGAGCACGGCTCTCCCACGGTTGTGCCGGCCTGGGGTTACCGCGTAGGCACCCGTTCCTTTGCTTCCCCCCTATCCCGTTCCCGCGTTTCGGTTGTGCCGGCCTGGGGTTTCCGCGTAGGCACCCGATCCGCTTCCCACCTATCCCGGTCCTGCGTTTCGGTTGTGCCGGCCTGGGGTTTCCGCGTAGGCACCCGATCCGCTTCCCGCCTATCCCGGTCCTGCGTCTCCAGGATCGTCCTGTATACCTATCCGTCTTCATCCCCCTTACCCTTTGGGGATCCCGAGTATCCCAAATCGCGTGGAGCGTAGGGATCGCGTACCGTAGTGACTAACAGAGTCACCCCGCGCCGTCTGAGCCTAGGATACCTAGACTTAAGCCCTAAATAGTTTAGATTCAATAAACCGGCATAAAAGCCCGTCGATTAGCATTTTGCATCTGTGTTTCTATTAGCTGCCCTGTACCCCTCTCTCCTCTGAGCTAACTAGGAAACCCTGGTTCCTATCTGGAACTGGGGAGTTGTATGAGGCCACGCCCGCCCCGGCGAACGTGACCCCATCACATCTGGCGCCCAACGAAATAACTCACGTAGGAGTCTAAACGGTATCCTGGAAGGAACCGGTGCTCGAGAGGGACAGGAATAAATAAATAAATAAATTTTTGTACCGTAGGGCCCTTATATGTGCCTTTAACAAGTTTATTTCAGGGGAGATATTACGCCCCACCCGCCCGTATAGCTACCCGTCCGAACATTACAACTGGCCTGTATATGCAGGCACCAGAAGCCCAGAAGGCAACAGAATACAGGTAACGACATCAGGTACCTGGCAACCATACCGGTAGGTACAGCAAATGCCTACAAGTTGGATATACCGGCTAAAGAAGCCCCAACTAATACAAGAAGCTACGAAGCGAGACATCCCGACCGAGGGTCTAACCGTGGAGGAGATACGAAAAGGCCTAGCAGACATCCTGAAAGAAGAAAACATGGCAGAAGACAAAGCCAAGGTAATAACTAAGTTACTAAAAGAGTGGAACCTGTCATTTAGGACCACAGACGACGCCGTTGAATTCATAGAGAGACTGGAGGAACTCATTAACGCCAGTAACGTCGAGAAGGGAGACATACTGCCCGCCTTACCACGCATCCTGCAAGGCAGAGCACTATTATGGTACAGGAACAACTCGGAAACCTGGAACAATTGGGATCAATTCCTAAAGGTATTTAAACAGTATTACTACCCAACCAACTACGAGGAAGACTTAATGGCCAGGATCATAGCAAGAAAACAGAGGGTCCGAGAAAAATTCACCGACTATGTCACAGACATACAGACGCTAGTACGCAGGTACGGGAACCTTGACGAATCAGAAAAATTACACCGCATCCATGAGAATATGCTACGTAACTACAAACTATACATAAAAAAACAAGACTACAAGACCCTACCGGAACTATTAAAGTTAGGAAAGGAGTATGAAAATATAACAACATCTACGGACGACACCATGTCATTACCAGAAACGTGGCGGCAAACCACCGAATATGGAAAGTGGAGAGATGAGGAAAAACCAGAACACACGACCGAAGGTAGGACCAACAGACGACACAGCGACCAGAGACCGAAACCCGAACAGCGAGACAGTACGAGCCAAACAGTGCATCCGAGATATGATTCCAAAACCAGTTGCTGGTCCTGTGGGAAGCCAGGCCACAATGCAGACGAATGCAGAGGCAGACGCCAGATATTTTGCAGCCAGTGTGGAAAGCTGGGGGTGCTCAGCAGGGCCTGCTGCAGGAAAACAACCAGGAAAGGTTACGAAAAACTGGGAGCAACAAACAGCCCACAACCGAATGACAATCGCCTGTATGTAGATATACAGATAATGGGAAAACCATACCGAGGCGTCATAGACACAGGCTCTACCAACTCCTACATAAACCAACAGGTGTACAACGAATGCAGACACATCGCGTACCAAGACAAGGTAAAAACAAGAGAAATAATTCTAGCGAATGGAACCCGCACCCAAGCCCACAATAACCTACTTGTTGACCTCAAGATCAATGAAGTAACGATACAACATTGGCTGAGAGTGCTACCAACAGCAACGGACATCATAATAGGCATGGACATCCTGAAGCGAGTCGGAATGTCCATAAAATGGTCAGGAGGAGACCAAGAACCCGAAGAACACGATGGCAAGAGTACACAGAAAGAACACAAGGAGACCGGAGGAGGCGAAGACAGAAAAGCCACAGAGAACCAAGAGGAGATACACGAAACACAGCCAGAAGAGCAACGCCAGACGTCCACAAACGTAGACTCCGCGCAGCAGCCACCAGACCACCCACTCACAGAAGCGGAACAGGTACAATTGCAAGAAATGCTACAACAACAGTTCGAGCTCTGCGAAAAAAGCCCAAAAGGGAACACCTGCTGTGTACAACATAAAATAAAACTAAAACACACAGAACCTGTAAAACAAAAATACTATCCGAGAAACCCGAAACAACAAGAAATTATTGACAAGAAAGAAAACGAGATGCTACAACAGGGAGTAATCGAAATATCACACAGCCCGATATTCCAGGATCACATCAAACACCTACAAGAAGTATTTAAAAGGAGAAGAGAGGCAGGTCTACGCATAAACAGGGACAAATGCGAGTTCGCCAAGACAGAAATCGAATACCTGGGACACATAGTAACAAGACAAGGCATCAAGATGAACCAAGAAAAAATCAGAGCAATCACGAACCAAAACACACCGAAAACCGTCAAAGAAGTAAGAACCTTCATAGGGAGGACATCCTGGTACCGCAAATTCATACCAAACTACTCGGAGATAACAGCACCGCTAGTAAAATTATTCAAGAAAGGACATGTGGAAGTAAACAAACAACCACCCCGACACAACACAGAACTACCGCATAACAAACGATTTTCCGACGACCAGAACGATTTTCCGACGCCACAAGTACAAGGATTCGCCAAACTACAGGAAATATACAATATCGTACGTAAGAATCAAGAACAAGCATCGGGAAAACAAAAAGGGTATTACGACGGAAACAAACGCCAGTGGACCCCCCAAGTAAACGACCTTGTACTAAAAAGAAATTTCACCCTATCAAACACAGACCGCAACTATTCCGCAAAACTAGCACCGAAATACCTAGGACCATACGTAGTGCTTCAACAAAAATCACCAGTGATATACCTACTACGGGATAACACGAGAAGAACAAAGGTCATAACCGCCCATTTAAAAGATATCAAACCATACCATTATGAAACGGACATAAAAAAAAGAAACGCAAGAAAAAAACACAATAAAACTAAATACAACACGACCGAACAAAAACCAACCTTAATAAGGCGACATAAGGCTCAACGACAAAATATAAAAACGAGGAAAAATTCGAAAAAAAAAGAAACCAACCGGTATATATATTACCTACTTACAGAAATGAAACCTGGGGACCTTAAATGTAATTTTAGCACCAAAAACAACCATAAGGGATGGAAAACTAAAAAGAAAGAAAGAAACCCGAAGAAAATAAACACAACGCACACGAGCAATGCGGATCGGGAAGCGATCCAAAGAAAACTGGACCCAGCGCAACAGTATATAAGACGCAGAATCAATCACGACAAAAATAGGTAAAATAGTAAACTCGAAATATGCACAGAGCAGGAACCATGCATGTGCACCGTAATAAAAGAAAAAAAACGGGACGGCACACACGTCACACCATAGCATAAAACACAGAGATTGAAGAAACAAGGGAAAGGAGAAAATATAGCATAAGAGAGGAAAAAAATATATACATACATTTAGAATAGATATCTACAAAAAAAAAAAAATAAAAAAAATAATGCAAAAAAAAAAATATAAAAAAAAAATAATGAAAAAAAAAATAATGCAAAAATAATGCAAAAAAAAAAATAAAAAAAAAGAATAAAAAAAAAAGAATAAATAAAAGAAAAGGGGGATAACGGAAGGGGACATTAAAAGGCATCATGTACTAATACGGTGATTTTTCCCCGACAGGTAAAAATCTCCAGACGGGTGACGGGACTGTGATGGCGCTGTAACAGCGCGCACACAACATCCCGCTTCACCGCCGCGCGACGCACCGAGCCATCGCGCTTCACCGCCGCGCAGACCACCCACGACGATCGGCCCCCCGCCACTCCGCGCGCCGCACCCCGCGAGCCACTATAAAAGCGCGAGCGCGCGTCCGTACCGTCGGCAGTCGTCCTCGCCGCCTTCTGCTGTGAGCACGGCTCTCCCACGGTTGTGCCGGCCTGGGGTTACCGCGTAGGCACCCGTTCCTTTGCTTCCCCCCTATCCCGTTCCCGCGTTTCGGTTGTGCCGGCCTGGGGTTTCCGCGTAGGCACCCGATCCGCTTCCCACCTATCCCGGTCCTGCGTTTCGGTTGTGCCGGCCTGGGGTTTCCGCGTAGGCACCCGATCCGCTTCCCGCCTATCCCGGTCCTGCGTCTCCAGGATCGTCCTGTATACCTATCCGTCTTCATCCCCCTTACCCTTTGGGGATCCCGAGTATCCCAAATCGCGTGGAGCGTAGGGATCGCGTACCGTAGTGACTAACAGAGTCACCCCGCGCCGTCTGAGCCTAGGATACCTAGACTTAAGCCCTAAATAGTTTAGATTCAATAAACCGGCATAAAAGCCCGTCGATTAGCATTTTGCATCTGTGTTTCTATTAGCTGCCCTGTACCCCTCTCTCCTCTGAGCTAACTAGGAAACCCTGGTTCCTATCTGGAACTGGGGAGTTGTATGAGGCCACGCCCGCCCCGGCGAACGTGACCCCATCACAATACAAATAATACAGTATACTTGTTATTATCCAGCATAACTATTGGCACCTAATCCTTTCCATGATCTTGAATTTTTTAACGCACCATATTTCAAAAAAATATCTACTTATATATTCAAAGCTCATTGCCACCTCATAGGTACCTAAATTTAAAGAGCGCATATAAAAAGAAAAACTGATGTTATAAGGAGGTCACTATAACCTTACAATGATGCTGAATTAAGGGATAAGGTAGTCTATATTTGTAAAAGCTACCTCTGTTACCTGGAAAATTATTAGTATTACCATACTCGTAAGTTGGATAGTACCTAATATTCGTGACAATTACTGTTCTTCACATAACTAAAGCAAATTTTCGACATCATTACAATGATACTGTACCCGGTACGCCATAAAACTCATTTTACGAAACGTTGCATATATTTCGTACATCGTTACCCCGAACCGTGCAGTTTTGCATGTTGTAATGAACACGCGTATCTCAAGCGTGCTTTATCTCTAGTTTGGAAGTGTCAACCTGCCTTAACGTTACACTTGCATTACCTTGAAGACTATGAATACCTGCAAAATGAGCAATTTAGTATTCCTGACAGTTCATCATACGATAAAAGTTTTTTTGCAAATATATGCAGGCTATGCACAAACTTTCTTAGTATGCCTACCTAGTTTATACAATACGTTGCTTTGTTGGTTTTTCGACGGACTACAGTGTGAGGTATTCCGGGAAAGGAGTGAACAGGTTTTCAACGTTTGGCAACCCCTGCAGTTGCAACCGTCCACATATCATAGAATAGAATAGAGAGCGTTTATTCGTGGCAAAATAAAAGAAGAAAACTACACGTGACACAACTCAACATATAAGCCACGAAACGGTAACCTCAACCCAGGTGGAATCTACGCTTATTTGCGAGGTGGTGTTAATTGTCACCCTATTTACTAGTTAGGCTCTATAAGCATAAGCACCTCGCGAGTCTTTCTTTCCTTATCTTAAAAGCGAAGAAATGTATGGTTTCAAAATGTTGAACAAAATCCAGAAACTGAATAAAAACTCCATGTATTTAATTATCGAGCCTACTCTGTGCTCTATAAATTTCACAAGAATCGGTGAGAAATACGACTGTAGAGAAGAATACCCAGACAGTCGGACAGGAACAGGAACGCTTCGAGCTCGCTGGGACAATGATTGCGATATATGTATTTCGAAACGACAACACAACACAAAAACATCGAAATAACCATATTTTTCGAATTATTTTATACTCGAAATGTAGGACTCAGTTGTGTGTTTAGGTAACGACTTCGTATTATTAGATTGCCCAATTAGAAATGAAGTAATTAGCAAAGAACGAAAAAATACCGTTTCCGTTCCCATACAAAAAATACCGGTATCCGATCCCTGGACAACACAGTTGAATAATTTTACGGTTTAGACTCACTTGTTTAAATTCGACGACAACACAGTGTTTTATTGTTGTATAGTTGTTTATATTGTTATGATTGATTTGGTCTTCAGCTTAACCACCTGTAAACTAAACCATTAAGACAAACAAGTCAATAAATTAAGCTCAGATTTATACGTTTGATTTAACTAATGCGCGCTCTACATAAACAATCGACATAATCATTGCATCATGTTTTGCAATAATGTAAAAGGGAATTTAATCATAGAAATGATATGAAGGACACTGCAGTCTATAATCATCATTTACTCGAAAGCATGAGGTTGCGATACTTGCGATATATGTACTTAGTTACTTCGTCGTTAGCCATGGATCTATATCAAAGTAAAATGAAATATGGCCCCTACAGCAGAAATGAATTAAACGACTCCTCGCACATCAACTTTAGGGGGTCTAGCCAAGATGACAATCGCACATCGACAAACATCAAACGAAAAGAAACAATGTATCGGGATGACAGATGCTAGAAAAATTAAGTAAGTCACGTGACTATTTCCATATCGTTTTAATTGGCGTTTTCTATCAACGACTATCATCTTGACTAGGGCCCCGGTACTCGACTGAAAAGCTCTCCATTATATCACGATTGTATAATGAATATTATAGTTGACTAAACTGTATCGAAATGAATATTATAGTTGACTAAACTGTATCGAAATAAATATTATAGTTGAGTTGGGGTCCCATAGTGAAAAAAGTATGCGATTTCACTTTGGTATACGAAGTGTTAATTCAAGCATTGCAGTCGACGAGTAGAAAAAATACTATTATCCACAATACGTAATATATTATTACCTATTAGCATCTATCGGTAGATAAGTACCACCTTTTTTACACGTTATTTATCCATCGCAACTCTTCGACTCGACAATCCTGTCAACGCTGCATAATAATAACTTAACAATTTAACATACTTATGACAATAATGTGACTTGAGTCCTTATTGAACCTTGTAACAAATATTGGTCAACAGCCTATCGGCAGGTTGGCATAATCGTAGGTATGTCGTCATATATTACGACTATTATCACATTAGTGTGCTATAACGATCACATAATTATCGCTTTGCACGCCACTCTGATTAGCTTCGTTTAAATTGTAAGCAATCGACTCGATTATAATGGTTACTGATTAAGATTGTTTTACTATAGCATAGGGACAAACATTGTTATTGGATAAGTTTGTAACACGTGCACAGTCAGGAGCAAAAAAAACGTATAATATAATGACTACTGTAGATGATTAAAATCACCAAGCAAACGGCAAACGCAAAAAGGATCAGTGGCTAGCCTTCAGTACGCGTATTTTGGTAATGCTCATCATGTCGATAACGACAAGACACTGCCTTACACCCACGCGATAATAAGAGACAATACAATACTCGTACCTATATTTTAGCCTGGGTCATAAGCCATAAGGGCCACCACACACTAGCGTCTCCCGACTCTCCCGAGCGTCGGCGTCTAGTGAACTCTATGGCTGCTGCTCGACGCAACGTTGGTGCTGCTGCCTGCACAGCGACGCCATTCTTCATAGCGCTGACTATACGCTGACGCTCAAAAGACGCTAGCACAGAATAAGTAATAGTATTATAATACAGAACGCACACGCACCGCCCCGCCCCGAGTCGGATTGCCTCGCCCGCGACAGGCCGCGACATGAATGTGTGCGTAAGTCGCTCTACTGAGATTCCGTCAGGATTCCGTCAGAAACTCAATGACGCGTGTACAGACGTGCCGCGCACACATATAAACCGCAAATCATTTTTGATGTATGGCGTGTCCGCCCTGTGACGCTAGTATGGGATGGCTGGTGGCCCTAACTAGCATAACACAGTGGAACCCTCTTCTTTCGTCGTTTTGCTTGGTTCACGTAGTTTAATTTTAACAATGAAGTAACTGTTCCGAGTGCAATGTTTACAAGAGCTCAAAGGTGACTCCTCAAAAACGTAGCAGCACTATGACGTCAAGAAAACTAGACACAAATAGCGCTCACCTTTCAATGTATATTTGTGTATTCATTGTATAAATATGGCTCTCGTCGCTACCATACAATTTTATTTACAGTTTTTAAACGGATACTGTGCTGAGCTGCCAGGTGTCGTACTCATACGTATCGAGGATAACAGAAAAAGATCTACTGTTATATTTCATTCTTGCAATCTGGAACTTGCCTTCTTTATCGTTGAGAATACTTATAGTCAATATCCGACATTATCCAGTAGCATAAATGCTAAAATATCACATTACCAGTTTTAAATATTAATGTCGATTAAGTAGGTACTTAGTCCTCGTCCCCACTAAGAAAAAAGTTTCAGCTTCAATATAAATTAGTCTAATTCTTATTGAACTAATTATTCTGAATTAATTAGTCTGAACTAATTTGCAAACATTACTACACTGACCAGTATCTATTACAAACATGCCTAATAATCTATTTGACTTTTTATTAGCTGTACCCACTTACCTGTGCATACATACGACTTGATTTTACCTGAGCCATACCTGTTTTTTGTATTTTTTCCACAGCAAGTCATTTGCGGGGCAGACTCGAAGGCATTACCAGCGTTACGCTCGGAACCAGTTTTATAAATTTAACCAACTTGAGCTTAACTTGAGAAACATCGGAACACATTGCATTTTTGATGGCACTATATTCTCTGAGAGCTCGACAACTTTCATAGTGCTTACTTTGCGCTAAGTTTCCAAGTCCTTTGGAAAAGCAGCGCATACTGTGACTAACTTAGTTACGAAATATGTACATTACCTACTTTAAATCATTATAAAAACGGCCAAAACCATATCGGGCCATGCACAGGAGCTACCCTAATATTTTTTTTAAACCACACCAGCTCGTCAAGGCTCTCCTTATTCTTAAAAAGCGGATGACAGTTGCATTAGTAAGGTTACATTTTATCGGTAATGTAATTGAATGCTGAAATAATCCATCATCCTTTTATTAATTCCTTTGCGTATATTGGTATTTTTATTTTATTTTATTTATTAGGCACACAAAACAGATAACATTTGTTACATGAAATAATTATTTTCAGTACAGGTTTTAGTTGGGGATGCCATCCAAAGCATGTATGCACATCATGAACATATTGGAGCGAAAACTACAACTATGCTAAGGCTATACAGCTAACTAACTTAATTACACAGTAAAGCAATTTTTGACACAAAACATAATAATTCACATCAAGAAAAGAGTGAAAATAAAGTAAAGAACTTTAGTATAAACACACATTATAGAAAATTAAAAAGTGATTAACGAAACTTAACCTAAAGGTGTTCAATGGCAAAGAACTTCCATAACCTGCTTCCGAAAGATTGCAAAATTCGAGTTGAATATATCAATATGGCTATGCTTAGATACTAGGTCGTTGTACAGACGGCACATTCTTGCAATGGGGTTGAAAAATGAAGTATTATTTCTATATACTTGAAGAGCAAACGTCTTTGGGGCATTTATATTGTAAACCTGCGTCAAAGAGTATTTAAAGTAAAATATCACCGATTTAGTTGACATTTTAACTCTACATTTAAACTGGAATAAATCTCTGAATTGCATACTTATTTCGACACTGCAGAGGACATGCCACAAATGCTCTAAAATTTAGAGGGTTGAAAATTGAGCTCAGACGTGCAAAGCATCGAAATAGGTGTGAAACTGGGACGGGCCGTAGCAATTTATGTCCCTTTATTTACTTATCCAATCTCGTATAGGTGCGATTCTTAGGGAATGCTTAAAGCAACCTTGTCCTATGCTGTTTAAGGTT
The DNA here is from genome assembly GCF_948474715.1 of Cydia amplana. Taxonomy (NCBI): domain Eukaryota; kingdom Metazoa; phylum Arthropoda; class Insecta; order Lepidoptera; family Tortricidae; genus Cydia; species Cydia amplana. The sequence goes on along the minus strand of NC_086081.1, from coordinate 11,497,289 downwards.
GATATTTCAAGTCGGTGACGAAGCTAGATATAATATAAATATACATAGATAAAATAGTCCTCCGACCGATGTTCCTTCTAGTTCAGACATTTGGAATCCGAACAAACTAAGGCAGAGTTTACCAACAATCGGCTGAAGCCATTCATTACTTCGATCCCACGGCTGACAGGGCATAATGGACGGCGAACCGCTGCTCAATGTTGGTGACCACTGGCTACCTTTTCACACTCCTTAATCAATGGTCTCCATTAAAAAGCAATCCTGTGGTGTATGAAATAGAGTTTAGATTTGAATGTAGAAAAGGAAGAAAAGATTATTACGAGGAAAACAGGATTCTAAGTTTTAATCAAAGAAATCGATACTTAGCCAACTGAGACCCAAGTTGATGAAACTGAAATATTTAAGTAGATTTTTTTTTTAAGTCAAAACCAAATCGATATTTGATTATCGTACTAAATCAAAGTAAGTTGGTGATGTCATGAAATGTGCGTAGGCTTCACTTCACGTAGGTTTGTTCGAATAAATTATGACTTGCATTGCTCTGTCACTGTTAATTCTCTGAATCAAATATGTTCAATGGGACTGAGATATTTTGAGAAAAAAATGGTCTTATTTGAACAAAAAGTCATATGGTACTATAGAAATAAGTCTAATTTTATACAGGTAGGTTCTTGGCGATAAGAAAAATCGCCAGATTTCTTAAAGATGTACCTTGGGTGGGAGTTTTTGAAGGTGTAGGGCCTGTTCTGTCTTTGTTTGCCTTAGACTCCTGAGAAAATCAATATTGCTTGTGCTTATCTCCCCGAACACAAGTTTTATTGAGCTTACTGTGGGATTCAGTCTATTTGTATGCGAAATGCGAATATAGGTAGGTACTTATTTGGATGTTTATGTACTACGTGGAGCTTTAACTTCGCGTCTCTCGACTGTCAGGCACATTCTGATTATAACTAATCTAGATCAAAAATAATCATTTATTTACAAACAAGATATATACAGTGTATTACTAAAAGAAATTAAAAACTAGCTTAAATCTAAAATAGGCCCTTGAGGCATTGTACCAAGGATGCTGGCGACATTTCCTCGCTGTATCGCAATGCTGATACGTTGTGCGAGGTAGCCGCCAGCTCTTCGGTCACCAGTTACGTCAACCAGACGCTTCGCGATTTCTGCGAACAACTTATGCGCGCTGGGACCCCATGGACCTAGAGTTTCAACTCCAAATGGTACAAAATGGTACTCTCTACCGAGGCTCTTATATTTTTGTTACGTTTTAAAGATCTAATTTATATCCTGATATTAAAATCAGAATACGCCTGTGTGTTGCATGAACGATGAGTATTTTTAATCTTTTGATAGTTTTGATGCGTCATGCATTATAGACTTAATAGTTAATGTTTTAAGTTCCATCATATCTCTCACGGTATTTATTGTGAGTCATTACAGAGTAAAGGCAATTTTAATGATCACTTAGAGATGTTTATTTATGCTTGTGTAAAGTAGTGGACATAAGTAATGCCAATGGGCGATATGAGAATTCCCTACATGCCTGTTTCATACATAGATCACAATCAACTATGTTAATAATGGTCAGATGATACCTACATTTTTTATAGGCTTGGTAATGGCAGAGACAAATCAATAATAAACATACAAAGTTGTGTTCCTCATCATCAGCGTCGGAATTAATTCAGAAAAGTCTCCGTAAGGTCGAAAGGTGGCGTTTAAGGGATAATAAACATACCTATATGTACCTCAGTATTTATATCAAGCTATCGATATCCTATGGATTACTATTCGGTGTGTTAGCTTTCTCCGTATAAAGTACTAGCGACCCGCTCCGGCTTCGCACGGATTAACAAATTATACATCAAGCTTCCTCTTGGATCACTCTATCTATTAAAAAAACCGCATCTCAATCCGTTGCGTAGTTTTAAAAATCTAAGCCGCTTCCCGCTGTCTGTCTGTCCCTATGTATGACAGACAGACAGCGGGAAGCGGCTTTGTTTTATACTATGTAGGGATAGTAAAAGTCCGTAGTTATAGTTACATAGGCTTAGTTATACATATACGTATTTAGTACCTACATTCTGACACCGACGAAATTCGCACTAAGCTTGAATATAGTCAAACAAATCACGCTAAAAAACCAATCAAACTGTATGTATCCACAAAGTCGTAATTCGCATGACAAGGTTTTTAAACAATTCGCCAAGGTATAGTAATGTAAAGATATATGTACTTAGTTATAGTGTCGGTTATGTCACATCGCGATCGCTGACCGTTTTATAGTCCTCGGTTCATAGGTGGTTGATCCAACCCGGCTTAGATAACCGCATTGCGTGACTAATGAGCATGTTTGTCATAAAATTATAGTGTAACTCTGTGTTTATAGTTCGAACACGAGGTCCGAGGAAGCGAAATGTTACCCCACTGCCACACATCCCCACGCCAAAAATTCAACGATATCGTAGTCAGCATGAAATATATAGTGGCCGACCAGTGCCTAAATCTATCGTAACAGACCTTTAGTTTAGTTACTATAGAAAGATATGGGATGTGACCCTGACTCCTTATAAGCCAAATCCACGGCTTTCGTGTTCGTAAGTGTAAGTAAAGGCTCCTACATATTGTAACAAAGGGTACTAGGTAACTCTTTCTATAAATTATACAGGGTGCCATTTGAGTCGTGATCAGTAATATGTTTTTCTAACTCCATAAACAACGAGCAATTTAATGCCCCTACTCTTACTAAAATCAGACAAGATTTTTTTTTTTAATTTTTGTTAATTTTTTGTCATTTATTTTACTTTTACAAGTGGTAATGTGGTATTTAACCAGCTTTGTAAGATATATCAAATGAAAAATTAAGTAAATTTTATTTCTAACTGGGACAAATGACAAAATTGATGTCAATGACAGTTCCGATTCAAAGAAGCGATTCAATTTACTAATTTAAATATCTTAATAAACCGTTGTAATATCCTAAATCCACTTATAAAAGTAAAATAAATGACAAAAAATAAACAAAAAAAAAAAAAAAAACTTGTCTGATTTTAGTAAGAGTAGGGGCATTAAATTGCTCGTTGTTTATGGAGTTACAAAAACATATTACTGATCACGACTCAAATGGCACCCTGTATATCTCTTATTTTAAATCGTAGCATTACTCCCCGGTCGCATCATAATGGCTGGAGTACGAACGCTTACAGTTTCGATAAACTTTGGAATTATGTCGATATAATACTCAACTATGTAATTAATTATAAACATGTGATATTTCGGTCTCATCGACAACAGAATAACATCCATTATTAGCATCCAAATAAGGCTCGAATTGTACATGACCCGGATATTCGACTAAACGGAATATATTACACGATATAATGCGCTCATTATGCATGTAAAAAACAAGGAAATGAGTTCGAGTAGCAAAAATTTTAGTTTTTATTTTGATTACACTAAGATTCACTTGGCATTAGCACGTTACTTATAGGTAGGAACTTAACTTTTTGTTAAGTGAATACCTAAGTAATAAATTATTATGATGAATAAGTAATACTTAAAAACTCGTAAGTAAGTACATTAAGTTCAGTATCAGCATAGTTCACATATGGTTATTGGTAACTTTCCATTTCGCAATTGTATTCGTAACTACGGACTCTATGTAATTTTTGTCTTATTTACTTAAATAACTGTACGAATTAACATATCACTTTGAGCACATAATAACTTTAGTTCGCATGATTACTATTGTATAATAATATACCTAGTTAGTACACGAATTCTCTTGGTCACGCGATTTTGCAAGCTTACGTGAATTACATTTCGAGAATTAACCACACATTGCGTACATATTTACCTACAGATCTACATATCACACACTACAATATGCAAATACGTGAAATCAATATAATTATACGAGTAAAACTTATAGATACCTACCCTGAACGCAGGCTTCGTCAGGAGAGTAGGTATAGATACAAATCACCAACATGCATCGTCTAATTACCTATTCATGAATTATGGATTCTATTAAAAATATCCGACAATCAGCCCCTAGGATGCATAGATTTAAGTTTCACTACAATTTTAACTCCTGGAAATGCAGAGTCAGAAATAGCCAGAGTGCGCTTGGCTGATCATGTATCATACTAATTTATAGTTCACTCAAGAGTAATAAGGAAGGACTATATTATTTATATGACTGACTGACTATATATTACTTATATGATTTTTTACGGCGACGCCGATTCCCACTAGACCAATTAAATCCAACTTCCGTGTTCGCCTATTCCAAAGATGCACACACTCAAAGCCCATGGCTATAAGACCTTGAGGCGTTTATCAAAATGTCTGCTCGTAAGATGCAATTTATATGTTAATTCGTAGTTTTTACGCGTACGTACGTACAAGTTCAATTCAAACGTCCATTTTGATATCTAGTAAGTCATTTTGTTATCAATATCTGGGAGACCGAGCTTTACTCGGAAAACGTATAAAAACTCTAAAATGCGCGTTTTCCCAAAGATAAGACAGCTAGATCAATTTTCCGCCGCCGTTTCCGAGATCACCAAAATAAAATATATACATAATATATATATATACAAGAATTGCTCTTTTAAATTTATAAGATTCGCGTATGCATTTCGCTAGTTGGTACATGAGGGAGCGAGTAAGACGCACGGGCGAATGATAACAAAATCAAAAATTAAAATTCGAATTGGCCTCTCTGTCTTTTGTTTACTACGTGAGTTGATTGTGAATCGAATACCCTTTTATTTCTGTCGATCGGTTACCATTGAAGGTATAAAAGGTTGGACCGGTTTGTCACCTGTCACGTCATGGGGCGGTGTTGTTGTGGTGTATTAAATAAAAGGGCACTGGTATAAAGTACGTAATTCACATACCTACTGCACTTCCTGCTCCTATAAAATTAAATTGACATGGCGTCACCGTTCTACGGTATTTTTGTCATGCGGAGAACTGAATTATAAAAGTACAGTGTCTACTGTTATGAATAACAATGCCTTTGTAAGTTTGTACCTACACTCGAGAGCAACGAAAATTGGTGGTTTTATACAGAAATTAGAGTATCCCGTTTCATTGCTCATGAGTGTAGACATTTTATCTCGCATTTGTATAAAAAGATGTTTCAAAAGTTCTTACCTAATTATAGTTTGGTATGATATATATGTAATGTTTTTTGTGCAGATATATGTAACTGTAATGTTGCAAATTTAAAAATGCTATCCATAATTTTACTTTGTGCAAACGTGCACAAAGGTATAAAGAGTAAAACAGTGACAGAATGAACTGGACAACGCCAAGAATCTTGAGCTGTAACTGTAAAAACGGTTATGAAAACAAAGAAAATTGAATTGGGGCGGCAAACAAAGATATGTTCGAAATTCGGACGAACGGCCATAATAAGACTGTTATGCATTGAAGTCATCGTCGCGTTCATCTTTTGTTTTATGACTACCGCAATTTTGTTTTATTTTTCTTGGTCAATACCTTGATTTCAGATCTTAAAGAATATTAGCACTCGTGTGGTATTCGATATTTTTAATTGAAAACTCGTGGCATATGGCTTGAACGCAAGCCATATTATGTTTTGCTTTATCACCAGTGATCGTTAATTTTCCAGCAATTTTGGTGCATCATTGTTGGTTAAAAGCATCTGTATGCCCTACTCTAGGTGGAATAGATAATTAGGCTTAATAATAGTAATATTAACCTTAACCAATCCTCTCCCTAGAAAAAAATTAAAGAAAATGCTTTATTTTTACTATGCTGCACCAAAATTGCTGGAAAATTAACGATCACCGTTTATCACACATAATAACAACCGTATGGCCGTAGCTTACAGACATCTAGGCTAGACGCTAAATAAAATAAGTAAATAAATAAATCGTTTATTCAGATGAACTAAACCCTAACATACATATTTTTTTCTTCTGCCAAACTGCAGGACAGTTTGTTGGCAGAGGGAACTCCCTTAAAACATAGATGGGTAAACTTAGCTAATTGCCTAATTAATTTTTAACAGTACATAATAAGGCAGGTAATAGTGTATAGTATGGTTCAGTTTGCTCAGTAGTTACACTCCGACATCGCGTCCAATTTCATCGCGAAGCCGTTAAATGAGATAAGTCTCAAGTTCCGAGGGCTGTGTTTATATAAATTCATTTCATTTGATGTAGAATTAAATTAACGTATATACATATATGTCATAGATTTGTTCCTATAGATTCCACATGAAACATTAACAAAATCTCCTACGAGTAAAGGCGTTCACTTCATTTTATACTACAACAGCACAGCACACGATTTATGGACGCCTCTGTACTGGCAACTGCACTGAACTATCGTGCTCTCACACCTTGAGCCTTAGCCAAGATGACAATCGTACATCGACAAACGCAAGAAAAACATATTGGGAACCATCTGATGCCACGAAAAGTCACGTGACTATTTTAAAACATTGTCTGCCCGATTCGAACTTTAAGATACGTCAATTAATCGATCTAGAAACGATATGGATTAGATGTGTCAGTGGTAAAAGTGACGTTTTGTTTGAATAAATTATAAAATAAAGTTCGTATCGGGCCGTAAGTTTCTATCGGTGTTTTCTGTCAACGATTGTCATCTAGGTTGAGCCCCCTTAATAGTTTGAGAGTGCTTATACGTGGAGAGCCGAATTGTCATTTATGTCGTCCTACGTATACTCCATCTAGAGGGTTGGTGATCTGTGATACGTGTATAAAGAGGTACGAAAACCATACAGCAATGAATCTACAATAGCGTCTTGTTTACATACGTTTTGTTCTTTTTCTACTGTACCGGTAATACTTGAGACCAGGGATCGGATACCGGTATTTTTTGTATGGGAACGGAAACGGTATTTTTTCGTTCTTTGCTAATTACTTCATTTCTAATTAGGCAATCTAATAATACGAAGTCGTAACCTAAAAACACAACTGAGTGTAGGACTCCTACATTTTGAGTATAAAATAATTCGAAAAATATGGTTACTTCTAAGTTTTTGCAAAAAACCGGTTCCGATCCCTGCTTGAGACCTTAAAAGTTGAATGTCGTCGCTATACTTACTCAACCTCATATCTGCAACAATGATTTGATGGAAATGTCGCTTTCCTTTCATTCGAAATAAGGGTGTTTTTGTCATCAAATGAGTGTTGCAGATACGAGGTTGAGTAAGTATAGCGGCGATGTTGAGCAACATTGTAGAGAATACTCCAAGTATGCAGCATCCATAAAAATAAGTGAACATTTTATGCAGGCTTGAAATTAAATCTTCTTGCTTAATTACCGGCTAATCGATACCGATAAAAGGTTGGTAAATATTGTGTTTCTGACTTTTTATTACAAACGCCGATATTATTGATTCTAGTCTCAGCAAAATATATTAAAATCAAGCTCGTTGGTTTAGAAATAAACTACGCAATTATGCAATAAAGAGACTAGATAGATGACGATAGACACGAATAGCTACAGTCAAAGAATTTAGAGCTCGCAGGCCCTGTAGATTCTAAAAACTGAATATTACTGACTAATTTTACAGGTAAGACACAGGTACTTTAAATTCCCGGTATGTAAAATGTGATGTCTTCAGCAGGACACGGATAACTTTAAGGATGACTCACGCTAGACCGGGCCGGGGCCGGGCCGGAGCTTCCAGCGCTTCGTTTTCCATGGAAAGCACCACGTGATCACCGATCAGCCGTCATAGAAAATGACGTGTGGGATGCCTCGGCTCGGGCCGGCCCGGCCCGGCCTAGCGTGAGTCATCCTTTATTCTTCCATACTTATTGCATACAAACCACAAAGCAACGACGCAATCAACTAACACTCTAACGCCAGTAAACATAGTAAACAGTAATCGCAGTAATCTTCCTCGCATGGGTTGTAAATCTGGCAATCAAATAAAATGGGCAGGAAATCATTAAAACTGTTCCAAAGTGCCGCTTATATGACGTGTAAGTCATGATCGAGTTAAGTTTACAACTTCATTAGATGCATTTTATTGATTGGTTAAATGAAGATATTACTACATTTACAAGATAAACCGGACGTTTGCTATAGAAATTGTTAGTTAGTAGGCGTTTATTGTTTCAACAGTGAGAATCTGAATAGTCTCCAGCCATGTAATAACAACTGATGGAATCGGTACTTAAAAGTCAGTCTACACTGTCTACAGTATTAAATTAATAGGAATAGTTTTAGCAAATATCTAACACAAGCGTGGCTTTTAATTAAGGTACGTTGGGGTAATTGCGGATTGTTTTTTGACAATTTGGTAATTAAGCCTTCACGGCTTATTTTTAGTGATCCCTACAAAACTTTTTTCACAAAGAATTTATAGGATCTCTTCGGTCTGGCAAATCGGTTAATACTTGTACTCTCTTGTAGGGAGTTTCCAAAAGTTAATGCTTGTCAATACATAGTATAAAACAAAGTCGCTTCCCGCTGTCTGTCTGTCTGTCTGTATGCTTAGATCTTTAAAACTACGCAACGGATTTTGATGCGTTTTTTTTTAATTGATTAAGTGATTCAAGAGAAAGGTTTATGTATAATTTGTTAACCCGTGCGAAGCCGGGGCGGGTCGCTAGTTATTAATAAATATGAAGTGTATTAAGTGATCACATATTTTGTCCATAGTAATAAAGGAAATATTAACCTAGTACTTAGGAGTAGGTATACAGGGTGCTTCCTGTAACAGGAGCAATAAATTAAACTGTAGGCTGTACTCCTCAAAAAGACCAACATTTGTTCAGCAACTTTTGAAAATAACTCACGTTTTGATTTTTATTACACTTTAAAGTTTATTCTAAGACGCAATGTATTGCAAATTTTGTTATGTTTAAAGCGTGACAAGCAACGTCAAACACACTGATGTCAGCGTACATTGAAGGCAATATTTATTTTGTATGAAAAAGAGGAAGTCTAAAGAATTCATAATTTTTAAAAGTTGCTGAACAAATGTTGGTCAGTTTGAGGAGTACAGCATTTAGTTTAATTTATTGCTCCTGTTACAGGAAGCACCCTGTATAATCATTATGTTCCTAATAAAATGAGGTAATAGGGTAATAGTTATTATTTTATTGTAAGTACTTAACTTTATTAAATGCCACAGATCAAATTATCTATGAATAGACCTGTAAGCACTTGAATGGCGTCATCTTATAGAAACTAGTTTCCTTCCAGAACCATTTCACGTAAGTTCATAAATATGTATGTTAAAATTTAATTTATAATAATGAATAAGTTTAACACAATTTTTAATACTTTTCCTTTTTTTAAGTCTACTTTGATGTCGTATATTCAAACAAAATAACTTTAAATTGATGTATTTGATTTCTGTAACATTAGAAAAAAATATGTGTGGATATTTTCGTACAATTAATGAATTTTATTTTACTTATAATAAAATTCTTATAAATTATTTGATCGTTGATTGTTTTTCAATTAATAAACCAGTTTACTTTCGTTTAGTTTTCAAATTTAACATAAGGAGGAAGTTTGATTGATTAATGCATAGACGTATTGTATTTTATAGGACAGTTGAAGGGTCATATCAACATACAGTCAAGGGATTTGATTTCTGGGTCACTTTGTCTCTTATCAGAGTGAAAATTATATGATATGATTATAATGATCATATTCATATTGTGTGTCAACGCGATCGCACATGCTTACTGACTAATGTAGACGCATGCGTACAACTTGAATGATTCATCTATCATAATAACATTAATAACTAGGCGTGAAACTCAGATAACCTCAGCATTTCTACGATTACAGAAACTAGTAAAAACGCGTATCAAAGGCTAGCCTTAGGCCAGCTTAGTGTTGCAACCGGGAGCCTAATTCTGGTGAGAGGCGGTTGCCCAAGCTCGGTTGCCAACGAGGAAGTGATGGTGTTGCGTGGGTGACTGACCTTGGTTGCGCGCTGCTTACCAATCGCTGATTATACATAGTCTGGGAGGTAGCTCGAGCTCAGCTTCTTTGTCGAATTTGAAATTAAGTACATACATTAAAAAACTATACAATCACGAACTGTACCATAAACATACAATATAGATACTAAGCATTTCAAACGGCCTATATTAAATAATAGGTTATGTACTTAATTTTGAATCATGAATAAAGATAACATGCAATAAAATGGTGAGTCGCATTACTCTTATCGTATCAGATAGGAAATGATGATAAACCATATTATTTGACATTTTGACTCTTTTGAGATAGTTGTTTATTCGTAATTTCTTAACTTCCTTAGTACACATATTGGTTTACTAACTACTAATATTTTCCTTCTGTAAGAACGTCTTAACCCAGCGTAATATTTCAGTTATTTCAACTTTTTTTTACAATTCTTATCAGACAGTAAATATACCTTAACAGTAGAGAACTATCTGTAAATTAATAAGCAAATCAAAAATTCATGTCTGGTGAGTTTGTTACAGATAAATTACATAGGTATCCATTGCACAGGTAACCAATTTTTTTGTGTCTACCAGTATATTTGATGAGGAATGAAAAACATAGTGAGCTCACGGACTATGATAATACATTGCAGACCCGATCACCGCTCGTACTGGACATTCACATAATTAAACATGATTAGGCAGGGCGCTTGCCAAGTCTGCCTTATGAGTCAAAACAATCAGGCCGCGTAGCCAACGTGCCAATCGCTAACGCTCCATAGCGATCGAAAATTCGAAACGCAACTGTCACTGTCGCACTAATATGGACGAGTGATAGAGAAACACAAAGTGTTTCGTTATCGAAGCGATAGCGATTGTCATTGGCTATTGGATTTGGATTGGATTGTTGTTGGCTAGTCCGGCAGCTCGTCTGTTACTCAATGAATAATTAATATAGAACATGTGTACACATACTAGTGGGGATAGCCTGTAATATAATTATAGTAAATGAGCAATTGATTCTCGAGAAGAGTGATAGCAATTCAATGAATTCGCAATAAATATTATAAATGAATTTAGTTAGGTGAGTGTAAATAGCCGTCTAAAGTGGTATTCAGAATACGGTTTTTGGATATCACGTCAAAAAATGTTTTATTACAAGTAAATATGTAAATCGTAAGTAGGTATGTAAGTGTAAAATATATGGCTGTATTCGAAGTTCGGTTCGATTGAACTATAAACCTCAACTTAATGAGATTACATGCAGTAAATCTTAATCGCCGAATTAGCTCTTAAAAATTCAATTGCACGTGCTACACGCAGGGCGTATTTTTAAGTCTAAGTCTTACGGAGTAAGTTGGTAAGTACGTTACTTAAGTCTCTATTCTCGCAACTGGCGTTTTACGTCTAAGGTTCCAAGAGACAACGCACAGCCAAACCGTTGACGGTATATAGGATCTTGTAATTTAATACGTCCAAATTAAATATGTATTTTACAACTCCGAAGGTGGAGAAACTTATGGGTTGAATTTTTTTAACTGCTTCTAGTTTCGGGCAGAAGTTTTATTTCGGTCGGAGGCTAATTTGTATGTACAGTCGCCATCAGATATATCGGAGCGGCCGAGGTCCTCAAAAATATCTGAACACGACTCTAAAGCCTTGACAATAGAGGCGTTTAGATATTTGTGAGCGCCTTGATATATATAATGGTGACTGTACAAGTGTGATGCACTGCAAGCAATGTCAAATTTCTCAAGGTGGGTTAAATAATCGAAACCACTCCAGTGGAGTTTATTATGTTTTCAATTATTAAATTACTAATGTCAAATCAATAAGACACTCTTTAAAGCTGCTTTTGATGTTTAAAATTAGAATGTCGCAATCGCATTTTACGTTTAGTATACGACCTTTGACATTTGGAAATCGAACACGAACGTTGTGAGAGACAAAGAAAAGCGTGCAAAAATAGTCAAGTTCAAAATGAGAACATTGAGTTACGGATTATGAACGAAGCCGCAAGTAAATGTACAACGTTTGTTATTTATTACTTCATGTACGTAAATAAATACCTAGTGTAAAAGGACTTCCATTTTTAACCTCACTTATTTAGCAAAGAAGAGGTCCTTATTTCAAATGTGTAAGGTGTACGAGTAACGTTATAATAACGAAATCCGAGTTGTTTTATTAACTACGTAAATGTTGCCTAGGAATTTATATTTTACTTGAATTCTTTTCATTAATTTCATACATTTACAACATTTTCTACCATAGAAGCGGTAAGATATAGGCCCATAAAGGCCATGGCAGGATAAACTAAGTGAATCTGTCCCCAGCGAGTTTTGGCTTGTAATTTTTTTCGATGATGTGGCTTTGTATTGGTAACAAGTATGCAAAATTTGAGCCCCCAAAAGTTTATAGTTAAAAAAAAAAACGAAATATGATTTTTTTGCAATATTTTTTTTTCTAGGCAGCCGATTTTGACGTGCGTCACGTATAATGTGCATATATACTTGGTCAAGCAGATCTTGACAGTAGAAAAAGGCGGCAAATTTGAAAAATGTAGGCGCGAAGGGATATCGTCCCATAGAAAATTGCCTTTTTTTACTGACAAGATTTGGTTGACCATCTATATGTCATTAATTATAGGATATATTGCCATACAAAAAAGAAAAAAAATACAATTAAGTACTTCAAAAAAATTTTTTTTACTACTTTCACGTCAGCGACACCTCCAAATTTTTCACCAAAGCTAGACTCTTTAATAAGTTACAAAATAAATGCATTTACTTAATTTTATCTGTGGTAGAACAAGGTGTTTTTTTTAAATTGAATACATCACTATACATTTTCTACAGGCTGGATTTTATTTTTGGGTCAGTGAGGGCAGCTACCAGATCCCGTGCTGCTACGAGAAAACGGTCTTCGAAGACCTTCCCTCGATTTTAAATTAATGAAGATTGGCTTTTACAGATTTTGAAAAAAAAAACATACAGGATGCGAGAAAAAGGTAATTTTTGACAAACTTTTTTTTGATGCCAATCGATCCTATTCCTATTGAGGATCAAAAACTTGTATGAAACCAAAAAAAAATTCCGGCTAGAAAAGCCACAAATCGAGGAAAACTTTTCCCATACAATTTGTATGAAAATGAAGACTTTTATTTTTCACGTGCTATTTTTGTATGCCAATCGATTCCATTCCTATCCAGTATCAATAGTTTCCTTGGGGTCAACTTACGGTAATGTACTAAAAAGCCACAAATTAAAAAAAAACTTTTACATACATTTACTATGGAGAAACGTGAAATTTTATTCACAATATTCTATCTCGCCCATCAGTCTTACAGCAATGTCTTCATACAGTATTATGATCCTTAAATGTAACAGGACTGATTGGGCAGATAGAAAAATGTGAATTAAATTTTACGTTTTCTCCTTAGTAAATGTATGGAAAAAGTTTTTTTAATTTGTGGCTTTTTAGTACATTACCGTAAGTTGACCCCAAGGAAACTATTTATACTGGATAGGAATGGAATCGATTGGCATACAAAAATAGCACGTGAAAAATAAAAGTCTTCATTTTCATACAAATTGTATGGGAAAAGTTTTCCTCGATTTGTGGCTTTTCTAGCCGGATTTTTTTTTGTTCCATACAATTTTTTGATCCTCAATAGGAATGGGATCGATTGGCATCAAAAAAAAAGTTTGTCAAAAATTACCTTTTTCACGCACCCTGTATGTTTTTTTCAAAATCTGTAAAAGCCAATCTTCATTAATTTAAAATCGAGGGAAGGTCTTTGAATACCGTTTTCTCGTAGCAGCACGGGATCTGGTAGCTGCCCTCACTGACCCAAAAATAAAATCCAGCCTGTAGAAAATGTATAGTGATGTATTCAATTAAAAAAAACACCTTGTTCTACGTTCTACCACAGATAAAATTAAGTAAATGCATTTATTTTGTAACTTATTAAAGAGGCTAGCTTTGGTGAAAAATTTGGAGGTGTCGCTGACGTGAAAGTAGTAAAAAAAAATTTTTGAAAAAAGTAATTGTATTTTTTTTTGTATGGCAATATATCCTATAATTAATGTCATATAATTGTCTTTACTATATGCACATTATACGTGACGCACGTCAAAATCGGCTGGCTAAAAAAAAATTGCAAAAAGATCATATTTCGTTGTTTTTAAAAAACTATAAACTTTTGGGCTCAAATTTTGCATACTTGTTACCAATACAAAGCCACATCATCGAAAAAAATTACAAGCCAAAACTCGCTGGGGGCAGATTCACTTAGCTTATCCTGCCATGGCCTTTGCGATTTTTTTTACAACCACAACGAGTTCATGTGTTTCGCGTATCGATGACAAAACAAACGCTGCCACATAACAAATAGCACTCTAACACAGCCGCTTAAGGTGTTAAATTGACGTGTTTAATATTTAACTGCAGATATGGATTCGGAGCGGGCTATAGTGGGAGCGAATTATTTTATTTATTTATCATAAAATAATATAAAGTGTCATTCAATAGAACTTGCTAACTATGTAAACAAACCGCCATACTAAAATTGACACTGAATGTCAAATTACTAGTAACTTTTGTTTACATAGTTAGCAAGTTCTATTGAATGACACTTTACATACATATAATAACATTAATAACAGACTGCGCCATTTCTAAAAGTATAGTTTGCTTCGCAAGATCAAAGACTAACGAATTAGTTGTCCACGACCACTCTTCTATCTAAAGTTAACTACTCAGTTAAAAAATAAGAACCGTTTTAAATAGGGCGTTTTGCTCTCAGTATCACCCGTTCCTAATTCACAGACACCAATGTAACACGGCCGTTACGTTACAAATCTGAATTTTAGAGCAGATTGCGTCGCTGGTGAATAATTTCCCGATTGTCATTTGTTCGCGTCGAGATTGATTTTCATATTTACAGCAATGGCCTACAAATATTGGGTGTTTTTGTCTTGAGTTATTTAAAATGTCGTATATTTTATCAGGAGTTACCTTACAGCGAGCGACAACACAAATTGAATAAAATCGAATTTTATTACAATATAGTCGCCCTTTTGACGGTGCTTTTCATGCTTTAAACATAACAAAAATCGCAATACATTGCGACTTAGAACACACTTTAAGGTGTGCTAAAAATCAAAATACAAAATCGTCGTCGCTGAACAAATGTTGGACAGTTTGAGGAGTACAGCCTACAGAGCCCGTACCACGAGTCACTGACAGTGTCAAAACTGACATTTACGCTATCGAGAACGTAATTTACTTTCTATACATCTCGTTCGCACTAATATGCGAGTACGAGCGAGATGTATAGAAAGTAAATTACGTTCTCGACGGCGTTTATGTCAGTGCCAAACTGATGGTAGCCGTACAGGTAAATTTTTTGCCCTAGTAACAAGACACACCCGGTATAAGTATGTTATAAGATAAAACTTCGTAGAATTGATTTGAAGAGTAAGTTTTCGTAGCTCGTCAACCCGGCAGCACATTTATCAAGATAAGCTCTATTTACATAATGCTTGACAAACATGCGGGCCCTCATAATCGATATCGACATAAGACTGCCTCAGGTATGCTACAGAAATATTTAATACATAAACAATTTTACCACGTACGAAATAAAGTTGCATTCCGTAAACACGGCGAAGAAAGATAAGCGGCTGTGAAAGTAAGTGGTTGAATTCGGTCCGACTAAAAGTTACTTAAATGTTACAACGATAAAAAAGAACTGCGTTTGATGCAAAACATGTGAAATATGTATGTTTCAACACATCTGTGTGTGAGTCAATTGTGAATTAGATACACTGCTTAACGATAGGTATTTAATCGACATAAGTTTATGTTTCAATTCATTCAGAATTTCAGATAAAAATATTTTTAACGTATTGGAAAAAACTGACATCAAAACTTACCACGCGTTGCTTTTCACTCCAAATTGATCGGTTACCTGTGACATGCTACAGGCATTAAATAAAATAAACTAACCTACTTATACAGATATTACACAGTGTGGTTATCTTTTGCATGAAAATATGTTTGGTTAGCCAGTTATACATTTTTTTAAACATGCTAATTCTATTGTTTTTGTATAGAATGTGACTTTTCCTTGTAAGTTGCATCAATACCTATGTTTTATGCGCATTTTACGTCATTGCAGTCATGCGTTATGTAGGACGTAAGCGTAAACGAAATCTCTGAAAATTTATGGTTTCATGCATTTTGTATTCAAATATTCATGTAGGTATGTACAGTCACCAGCATAAATAAATGACTATGGGCAGCCGTGCAAAAATATCTGATGCTCCATTGGAGGCATAAGTATATGACGACACTACCTCGGTAAAAATATGTGATCTTTTGTGACCAGCAAAAATATCGTTAGTCCGTATCCGCATAAATATCGGATCGGGTCGCTTAAAAATATTTGATTACTCATAAAATTCAAAATTATGTGATTACTCTCATCTGGAATAAATATCTCTCCACTGTAAAAGCAAATACATCGGATGGACTACAGACCGCCTATTTATCTGACACGTTGGAAAATCACAAATATGTTATCGAACTAAAACGAACCATACATGTTTGGTATAGAGCCGTAAATTGTATAAAGTGATTTGACAATTCACGAAAAGAGTGCCGACTTGTCATTGTATATGTCTGTCTCACATTATATTCTGTCATCGATTTGACGGAATAAACTGGATATAATTTTGAATTGTAACGTATTGCAATCATGAATCTAGTATATAACTGGATCTGGCATGAGGGGTGGGGAAAATGACAAAACGGGATAGTCTTATGTATCTTTCAGTAGGAGTAGCAGCGAAAGCGCTATTATTGTTTGTCCTTGTCAGTCTCACAGGTTGAACTCTTCATCATTCTTTTTTATGTAAGAAGGAGGTTTATTACACATTGTCTATTAAAAGTCTACCTGAATTATGTCACAATTTAAAATTGCAAATGAAATATGTGAGACAGACATATGCAATGACAAGTCTGCACTCTTTTCGTGAATTGTCAAATCACTTCAAACAATGTAAGGCTCTATGCTATCCAGGTATGGTTGGTTTTTGCCGATTGATGACATATTTCATAATTTCGTGTCAGATATATAGGCGGTCCGTCTGCCATCCGATGTATTTGCATTCACATTGGAGAGATATTTATGCCAGATGAGAATAATCATATAATTTTGATTTTTATGAGTAATCAAATATTTTTAAGCGATCCGATCCGATATTTATGCGGATACAGAGTAACGATGTTTTTGCCGGCCACAAAGCATCATATATTTTTACCGAGGTAGTGTCGTCATATACTTATGCCTCCAATGGAGCATCAGATATTTTTGCACGGCTGCCCACAGTCATATATTTTTGCTGGTGACTGTACCGTAGTATATGGATTTGAGCCGCTATGTACAACTTGTTACTTGCGTTTAAATATGTATTCAACTAGTGGGAGAAAGTATCTTTTAAACATTTTGATAGGTAATCGTCCTAAGTGGTAATGAAATTTGAATTATATTAAGTACATAAAGATATTCTTTAATGAATCAGAACAGTTTAAATATAATTAAAATAAATAAATAGATATTTGTGGACAATCTTACACAGATCGACCTAGCCCCAAACTAAGCAAAGCTTGTACTATGGTACAGTCACCTGCAATAATATGTTACTCTTAGAAGGCCGCAAAAATATGTGACACGCTCTCATGGCTCTACAAATAAGATCGTGTCAGATATTTTAGCGGCCTTCGTTGTGTAACATATTATTGCAGGTGACTGTACTAGGCGACGATATTATTATACATACGTCGTATATAGATAAATAGATACTTATATAATCGAATTTAAACTGTTTTGATACATACTAACATTACTACAAAGATACTTATAAATATACATACATAGAAAACACCCATGACTTAGGAAGATATATCTGTGTTCATCGCACAAATTAATGCCCTTACCGTTACCGGGATTCGAATTTCTATTTTAATAATATTTGCGGAAACCGTAATTTTTTTATACTGCAATTCATTTAGCGAAAACATCTCATAAAAAAGAACGACGAAGTAATACAATAATCGCCTTATTTATTAGCACAGTACGAGTACACGAATGGTCTGATAACAATTCATGACCTCATCGATATTTCCCAACTCGCGGCGATGTTGCGAGACTTGTGACACCCCCAAGAGGTGAACCGTCCTCAAGACCGACGTCATAAAAATATAAATATAAAATGGCATGACATAATTCTGACGATAAACTAGAGCGCGAAACTTAAGTATATATTTAGGTGAATAAGTGTTCGTCGCGAAATTATATTTTCCAGATTTATTCTAACTACACATACTTGTAAAAACAAATTCACCACGTCTTAAGCAACTTGATTCTCGAACAGGTTTCTGAGATTACCACTACATGGATTTGAATTTATATGATCAGGACGGAGACTATAACATCCTTGCCATGTAAGGATACAGAAAACTTACAAGAAGTACATTTACCATCATCATAATATGCAATCTTTGAAAGCAAAGCAGTATTCATAATATTTACCAATTTAAGCTACTACACTCTGTATTACACTGTATACAATACCAGCTTCTTGCATCCTTATCAAATAAGTTCATTGTGCTATCAAAATTCGTGGGTGGCATCTCATAAAAACGTATTCATTTCCAGGTTGCACAGCGAACTTATTAATGCTCAGTATCATAAATTTGGGCTCAGTAGAACCAACAACCGGCGGTTCAGGCGTTATCGGCAGATAGCCCCGACCTAACCCCCGTTCTCACTACCGATATAACCAGACAAACACAAAAAACAACTTCATCGTAAAGAGAACTTTACGACTAGATGCTAAAGCTCAAATTAAGTTAATGTTCTGGTTTTGTATTTTATGTCCCGTTTAGGTATCTAACGATATCGACAGTGTAAGTACATGCAACGAAGATAAGAGACAAAGTAACAGCAAATAAGGAACAGTTTTACTTTATGTGGGAATGTTTATATCAAAAAGCGAAGGCCAAGATTTTTCAGTGTGGGTGGTTTTTGGAGGCTATTATTATTTATTTATTTACACGAGTAGCAGCAAATTTGTTGCTATTAGGTACTCATGTCAAAGGAGAGCAATTATACGAGACACTTCTCAGAGTACTTGTCGTCTTAAATAGTTCATCACACAGAAAATCTCCTATGTGGTTCATCATCATCATCGCCGGCTTCTATACGTTACACTGCTCTGCACATGCATCACTTCGTTTCCATTACGCAAGAGGGCACAGCTTCAGTTACAAAGCTACGTTTGAAGTGGTTTCTGTGGTCTGAAATTTTAATATATTTATTCGACGTCTGTCAAAACTAGTCAAAACTCTAAAAATTGTGTTACGAAATCATCATACGATCGCTATTGTCGAAATTGTCGAATAGACCGGGGGCCTAGCCAAGATGATAAACGGCGATGGAAAATAAGAAATGGTACATCAGGATGATAAATGCTACGAAAAGTCGCGTGATCATTTCCATACATTCACTTTTGATTGGCGTTTTCTACCAACGATTGTCACTAGACTAGGCCCCCACTTGGTTATTCACGTTTACCTTAATGAGCCAACTTATACCTACCTCCGAGCAAACTTCTTTTCCATGAATTATTTAAGCTTACAAGCACAAGTCCGATTAGCCTGATAATGCTTGTCAAGCTACGCTATAGCTATTTCGCTATAGCTATAACCATAGCTCGCATATTTAAGCTCCGAAAATGTTGAGCATCCGATCTATTGTTAGCTTCTATCAAGTTATCCCGCTTCCGATGTTAAAATAGTTCCGCAACTTCAGCTGCCAGACGAGACTAGAGTGCCTTTCATAGATGCATTGTCAAGCAGATACGAAGACTCACACATAATTACCTACCATATCGTGCTTTTGTTCCCAGTACACATGACAGCCGTAACACCCATTGTCTAGTGACGTTTTCGGTTGAAGAAATGTCACTTTCGACACTGGCAAATCAGTATCATATTGGAAACAAATCGAACTAAAACTCGAATTGATCTTTAAGTCAGTTGCATCCAGCAACATTTACCCGTTTTTATCCCTGCAACCTTTTACTTTTTGTACGGGCGTAGAGGAAAAAGATACACATCTGCACTGAGTGGTCACGAATAACAACCTATGTGAGATTATCGCAAATAATTTTATAATATATGATCTGTCTATTGGTAAGTGATCTGGGACAGTCTGAAACTACTTAGTCTTTGATTTAGGGTTAATAAAGTGCCCTGGAGCAACCAAAATCTTAAGTTAGAGTTATTCTAATTGTGGTCGATTTTAATAATTATTCAAACAAAGATTTAAATGTGTAAGTCTTGTTATGTTACTAAATTTTTAAAAACGCTAAATGGCCTAAAGGCTATTTTTTTATTCGGTAGACTGAAATGACAGTTAATAGTATGAAATGACATTTCATGTCCATACTATTAACTGTCATTTCAGTCTACCGAATAAAAAAATAGACTTTACCTATGCCACGTTAACCCTTGTTTTTGTGCCCTTGTCTCACATTGTCCATTCGCCTTATTTGACCTCTCTTATAAACTGTTGCACAAAATTCTTTGATGACAGACCGAGATTGTAAAATGTTGGCAGCAGCAAAAAGCCGGACGGCCGTAAAGCGATCAGAATTCGATCACGCCGAACTGTTTACGCTAGGTTTACTTTGTAAATTCAATGGAGCAAGTTTATTTTCGCTCTGAGGTTCCGACTTCATTTGTGTGTAGGTACTGTGTGTTTTAAACACAGCGTATTTAGTACAGCACAGTAGTAATGAACTCGAATTTGAAAAAATACACCGCGCTGAAAAAAAACCGAGCTCACCCATCGGTTTGAGAGGAAAACCAATCTTGAACACGTACAACAGACGATCGCGACAGACAGACATACAAGTAGGTACCATATTTGTGGCGCCATCAACGTCTGTGCGGAAAGAGAAGAGTCGTGAAATCCAATAGGTATATATTCTATGACTTTTCTCTTTCCGCGCAGATTCTTTCCAAAATTGTCCAACACAACAATATGACTCATTAAAATGACGTATTGGCAGTATTGGCAGAGACGCCACATTAACGAAGGAGAAAAACTGACGTACGTAGTTCTGAGAAGTGTGTACTGTGTGTAGGTAAGTATATACGTCACCAGGTAGGTAATACTGCGTAATATAATAGGTACCTATACATATACGTCACCAGTTGTCCGTGTGAGTGGTGAATGAAACCAACTTGGCTGCGGGCAATGATCGAAATACAATTTTATTACGATTGCCATTTTATTCATGACGTCATCGCCATCAAGATATTCATTTATTTTGATCTTTACTGTACAAATGTACTTACTACAGGCTAGGTAGTTAGGTACATAACCCGGATTGTTGACATATAATCGGGGAAAAAGGAGGGACTTAATATAATAGGTAGGTATTGTTTGGTTACATTGTTTTACAGTGCTTTGTTTAGGACTAGATCCATGTATTTACATGAGATTATACCCGAAATACTAAGAAATATACCAACCATGAAAACCTCAATTTAAACGTACTGGTAGTTAAATGCGTTGTGTTGAGCGCGTGTTCGCAGAACGCGCGGCGGTGGTCGTCGGGCCCTTTTGTTTTCATACGTGACTTGCATTTTAGATGCACGCAAATTAGCTAAATTTAGATCACTTCCATTCCTCTCAGCACTCCCCTTTGGAGTGCGAAATAGCCGATAAAGCTACGTTCACAGCTTCAACTTTATTTATGTGTTCGCTTGGAGGCACTTAAGAAAAGGTTGAGCATTTAACTATTTTAAGTACCTGCTCATGGAAATCTTCAAAGACACTCTATGGTTTGTGGGTTTACCAAAATACAACTCTTAGTTAAAAACGTCAAATATGTATATTATACGTTTACGTACGTCGCAACGGTGATCTAATAATGTCATTAGTTCTTAGGTGATTCTAAACCAGGCATTGATCGTAAATATATTAGGTTTTTTTAAATTTCTCTTTTATCTACTCGCTACTTTATGCACGCTTTACTACTCTTACTCAGGAATTCAGTTATAAGTACACTGTACTTTGTATTTTGTTAAATAAAAAAAAAACAAAAAAGATAGTATTCATAAAGGCTAGGTAAATAGATAATTAGCAACCTTCTTCTTAACCTGATCTATATTAGCAGGTCTATCTCTTCGTAATATTTATTTAGGCCCATGCGTCAAAATTCGATTACCTAAACTAACCAATTAAAGAACTGAGTAGGTACCAACTTCAACTTCAACTTCAACATTTATTCAGCAAATAGGCCACAAGGGCACTTTTACACGTCAACATTGAATTTACATACAAGCAAAATAATAATAATTATACATCAACAATTATTAAATACAACTACAACTACCAAATCAAACTAACGTAATACAATTACTTAGAGATGTATAAGGTCTCTTAATGTCGAATTACATAAAAAAACTATAATAATAATATTAAAATAAAAACAAAACAGATACATGGAAAAAAAAATCTAAACTTATTTAGAGGTGTAAATGTCTCTAAGTGTCAGAACTAAAAAATAACATAGTTTATCAAATTATCCTTAGAGATGTATAGGGTCTCCAAGGGTCACAATCCTGTATAATTAACACATTACGAGAAAAAAAAAACATACGAGAACCGAATGAGGCGTCTCACTGCAATTAAATTAAACCCGATTACCGATTTTAAAGATAAAGCGGTTGATATTATTAGCAGTGTTACACCCTCCCGTTCTAAATAGAGCGAGGGGAAGCGCTGCTAGATTGGCGCACCACTGCAGCACCGCCACTAATAACTCCCATGCGGGTGGTTTGTGTTCCCGCGCTTCCCCGACCCGTTTTTTATACTTAATAACCGTTAGCTGTATTAACATATTGATTTCGCTAAGATAAGTGTAGGTCTTCATTAAGCCTGGCTAGGGCTAACACGACGGCTTCTGAGAAACAGTTTTCTAAAAATGTCTCTGGCTAATAATACTTAAATAGTATCATACGAGTATATTTAAGTAGGTACCTACTTGGTCAATTTTATTCAACGACGCCTTTTACAAATTGTACTGGTAACTCCAGGTTTTAAGAGCCAACAGGAGTGGTCATTTCTCCATACAAACGTACTCGACTGTTTCCTCCGTGGGTTTTGAAGCTAGAGCAATGATTTTTTCAAAACAGATTAATATTGTCAATATCTGTGTCGGACCGTTTTGCTTTTTTTCATATTTTTGTTTTTTAAGGCGCTAGAGCCCTTCAAAAATGGCCTAATTGACTATGCCGCAATGAGAGGCGTGCTATTCAAAACTGACATCAATTAGCCAAAAAAGCAAAACGATCCGACACAGATAATGTCATGATCATTTAGATTTCCAAATTTGGTTACGATTGGTTAAGTTTTGGAGGAGGAAACAGTCGAGTACGAAACCTCCAGGATTTTTCGCCTTGTCCTTATCGCACTAGTTTTAGGAGCCGCTTCCGTTAGCGAGACGGGTATATTTACCTAATATATTTAAATCTTAGCTCCTGTTGGCTCTTAACCCCGGGTTAGCGGGATGGTGCAAGTGGCGCTTATTATAGAATCGAATTAATTGTTCACAAGTTCAATAAATTGTACATTCGTTATTTTTTAACAATTATTGATAAAAAATAGATTTTAGATTAAAAGTTACTAAGTAGCTTGGTATCTTACTTTTTTTGGTTACTTTTGTGATTTTTCGTCAATTATATATTATGTAAATATTATAGTAGGCTTTTGACATCATTGAATTAATATTAGAATGACGGATGGAGTAATGGTTAAAGTAAAATATAAAAAAACCGGCCAAGTGCGAGTCGGACTCGCGCACGGAGGGTTCCGCACCATCAACAAAAAATAGAGCAAAACAAGCAAAAAACGGTCACCCATCCAAGTACTGACCCCGCCCGACGTTGCTTATTAACTGCGGTCAAAAATCACGTTTGTTGTATGGGAGCCCCACTTAAATCTTTATTTTATTCTGTTTTTAGTATTTGTTGTTATAGCGGCAACGGAAATACATCATCTGTGAAAATTTCAACTGTCTAGCTATCACGGTTCGTGAGATACAGCCTGGTGACAGACAGACGGACGGACGGACGGACGGACGGACGGACGGACGGACGGACGGACAGCGGAGTCTTAGTAATAGGGTCCCGTTTTTACCCTTTGGGTACGGAACCCTAAAAATGATGTATCAATGATGAATATAAACATATACAATTAATATAGGTACATACATACATACAGTTTCATTGCGGAAATGTTTTGATTCTCATTTAAGTACCTAATGCTAATATATAAATTTCAATGTCAATTACATTTTAGATTTTAGAACACACTATTATTACTATAATTAAATTGTAATTTTTCGGTAGTTTCTTCCTTATGTGTGTAAAAAATTATGACACAACAATGGCTATTAACATATATTGTTTATTTCATTACTTTATTGCAAGTACCCTTAAGATTGGATTTGATACGCACGATACTCGTAATTTGATCAGTGTAGACTTCATCTAGGTATATTTATCGTCGTCGCCTTCATAGGTAGATATATTTATTTTACCTACGTAACCTTCGAATTACCTATGCTTTTTAAATCTTTATTAGGGTCCTATTAAAATTTTAATATAAGTACTTAGCTCATGGCGCCTCGAAAACCACTTCATCTCTATCGTCTATGGTTTTTTTTTACATTGCACCTATTTCTGTATCGTAATATGTTCTTTGTTTTCTGCATTAATAAGCCCCCTACTAAGATTTTACTGTTCAAGTCTTTCAATTAGCAATTGTTACGTCTTATCTAACTAACTACCTAATCAACGATTCGGTATGTAGGTTATGAAGTTCGTGTTAGAAGACAGGCATGCAAATATTACAGCAAAGATGAAATAACAATTACGAAATTAGACAGTAAGTTACGTTCAGTTTTCGTTCTTTCAACGAATTCCTGACTGCATGCGATGTTGTTTACATTCAGCCTTTAGAAACATGTTAAAGGTACTGAAGCTAAGCACAATTCTGAATAATCTGCAGCGGTCAACAAGAAAAAATCGTTTCTAGGCTCTCAAAGTTTGCTTGCGATATCACATCAAAAATCAGCCAGAGATCTTTATAGTAGGTACATAATTACATCGATTAATATTAAGGACTGAAAGATTGACATACTTACTTTGCTTAAAAAAACAGCGGGTATTTTTTCTGAACAACATCTGGGGGCACGGTAGTGCCCCCGCCAAGACGAGCAAAGCGAAGCGCAAGGGCACTACCTACCTTTTCTCGAAGCGCTTCGTCGTTTTTTTGAACCCTCATAACTTGGGTTCGGATTATACCAGATAAACAAAATTCTCGGGATATGATGTCAATAGTGGCTTATTAAACATAAAAAATTTCAATTGTATAGCTCTTATACTTAAGATTTTATTCATATCTAAAAAACCCCAATTTCGTCACTGACTAACTCACTCACTGTTGATCATCAAAACCTCTAGGGTACTTCCTGAGCCCTAGGAAGCTGAAATTTGGTATGTACGATAGTATTAGTACATAAACAACAAAATAATTCAAAAACTTGAAACTTTTTGCCCCTACGGGGGGGGGGGAAAGGGGGGTGGAATTTTGTATGGGAAATCAATAACCGCTTAACCGATTTAGTTGAATTTTGGTATGTAGATAGTTTTTGTAATGGGGAATGGCATATAGAATAGTCTCCAACCCCAAAATCACCCCGTAAGGGTGAAAAGGGGGTGGAAAAGGGCGTTAGAGGAAAAGGAGGGTTGAAGTTTGTATGGGCAATCAGTAAAAAGCAGATTGTATAAAAGATGCCCCGAGGTACTTATTTCAGGATTTTTAATAGTACCTTAAATCACACGCGCAACCCTTTAAATTAGGGGATGGAAGCAACTTACAATAAGAAGTGAAATCCCACCAAAAACATTTTCATGTAAAATGTTGCCAAGACGAAAACCATAAGGCTCGCACTGACAAAAAGTTATCAGATCTCTTGTAGAGCCAAGCTTCTAACTCTACAAGCCCTAACTTCACAAACTCTACACCTTAGTCAAAATATGTGGCTTGGCCGTTTCGTTACTCCAAGAACTTTGTATTATAAAAAATAATGAATAGTGAATAGATTTTTCACCTTACGTCCATGTGACAGTAGCGAAACGGTCAAGCCACATATTTTGACTAAGGTGTAGAGTTTGTGAAGTTAGGGCTTGTAGAGTTAGAAGCTTGGCTCTACAAGAGATCTGATAACTTTTTGTCAGTGCGAGCCTTATGGTTTTCGTCTTGGCAACATTTTACATGAAAATGTTTTTGGTGGGTTTTAATTACAAGAAAATATAAGAAATCATTGTTTGCCAGAAGACGTAAATAATTTAGGCTAATACCATATTTCAGAATAATTAAAGTTAGATACAATAGTCAATAACAGTTGAATATTACTAGCAAACGGTACAATGAATTTCAACCTTAGCTATTAATGCTATTAGATATACATCCACAAAGCCTATCGATTCAAATCTACTTCATTTATAAGACACCTAAACACTATGTACCTATTGGTTTCTGCAGTTATTATCAAACGCACGCACGGTGCCACAAATATTTAAAAAAAATTGCGGCAAGTATACCCATCAGTAATCAGTATTGGATCATCGTTTTGCTCCCATACTTAGAAATACTCCCATACACAGTTCATCGGTTTTATGACCCCTCCACACCACCCGTGCGACCACAATCCACCGGCAATACTCATAAAATCGTCACACGTCAGTCTAGTACCTCCTCAACCGCCGATTAGGGGTTTGACTCCCCTGCTGTGGTCGTTTAATCTCAGTATGGGCAAAATATGCGGGCTGGTTCTTTTAAACAAAGCAAATTCAATCTTATGCGAATCGATTAAAGGTAGCTTTTATTATTTGTGTGATGGTCAAATCAAAATGATGTCATCGTGAGAATTCTGCGAATTCCCTACTGGCTTGAAATCTGAAAATGATGCACACTGGCTGCGGAGGCAATATTCCGATCCGATTCCATGAAAATCGTGAGCGAGTAGATTTAATTTAAGCAGGGCCATTCGAACTTTCAAAATCTGATCTTAATTTGACATTACTCACCAGTGCATCTTGCGTGAGCATTAGTCATAAGAATTCAGAGGGGCTACCGCGGAAACAGATTTTTCGCAAATTGCGGGCATTTTTCTCTGTCACTCTAATTACGCCTTCATTGGAGTAAAAGAGAAAAATCCCCGCAATTTGCAAAAATCGGTTTTCGCGGTAGCCCCTCAGCAAATGCAAGCAATGTCAACCTAAGATATTATGACTAGGGGCTCTGTGAGCTGTGGACCTCGCAACCCCCATGGCTTCGCCATTTTGAAAATATTCTTAAAATCGAATCGACAAAAAAATCTATTTAATCATTGAACTTGCTAAAAAAAATTCACGAGAATCGGTTGAGAATTGCGACATACAAAAGCATTTTTCCCCTAGCTGAAACGCTGACCTTCGCTGACGCTTCGGTCAATCATAATACTGCTAAGAGCGTTTTGTAATCGGGATTACGCATATTGCTGTTGATGTTACAGATATTGAGAGACTACCTACACTGATCTGCCCGACGTACTCGACTGGCCCAAGCTCGCACAACATGAGACTACACGGCTTGTTTTTACACATACGAAATTAAAATATAATGACTTATAACAAACCATTACATCGCAATGACGCCCTGAGAAAAAACAACCGATTCTCTTAAGATCAATGCTGAGTGAATCGGTTACTCCAGCTCGATGTGAACTCCATTCGATACGTCCCGATCGTTTCACACACAAAGAAATAAGCGAGACGAGAGCAGTTATATCGAATAGATACGAAGTGTGGACAGTATCTTGTTTCCGAATAGCCCTCTCGTTCAAACCATTACGATGATCAAGAAATCACTTCCTTTTAAGTGTTTTTATTCGAATTTATTATCGATACAATGTGGACGTGCAGTACAGCAATTACGCATTACGGAAGTAATCTACAAAATGAAACTTATTACGTACCTTGTACATAAGTTCTCGTGTAATATTACGTATTGTGTTTTACGTCATCGGTTAACGCTTATAGCCATCATCTTATTTGTGTCGAATATGTCTGAAAGTAGCGAGCTCGTTGTAAATGAAAATAATTGTAAATAATGGTAGACCCGGTTTTTGGAAGTGTATTCGCTAGGTGCACGACTGGTGCTGCCCTCATTTTGGCGGACTTTCTACGTTAAATCTTATGGAGTAAAATTAGTTCAAGCGGTTGCCGCTAATACTAATGGCGGACATTCCATAAGATTACCTGTGTTTGTGACGATCAGCGCCACTTCCCCCTCCACCGGCTTCGCACCTTGCCAATATCGTGCGACGCGGAAAGCGGCTAAAACTTCTACATGTGATTTGATTTGACTGAAATACCCTTAAATTTCCCCATTCTATAAAAACGTTCAAATCAATTAATTAAGGTGTCTTTAGATTCCATTCAGCACCAGCAAAAGTATACAGATTGGTCAAAAATCAACGCAGGACACAAAAAGTGTACCTATCACTTTTATTACATTATCACTTGTATTAAAAATTATTAAAAGTAATTAGTGAATTAAATCATGTCTACTTAATAACCTAATATTGTTTGTGAATATCTCATTACAGATTGAATAGGGGTGATGTTCGTTACAAATCGTGAGGGCGCAACGGTTCCCACCCTCTAAAGGTTAACGCAGGGGTTCCCAAACCGTGCAACCTTTCGAGCATTTCAAGCTTTTCGGCGCTGTGTCAAGAACGTCGGGAACCGGTACCTACGCTAAAATCGCCGGATTCAAGAGCTACACAGAGTACACAGGTTTCATTGGGAGCTTACTCAGTTTTTCTTTTGCAGAAGGCAAGCCAGCTTAATTAGCAGTCAAATGTGACAAACTTGAAGAATGTAGGCGCGACTCATCGACACCCCACACAAAGTTTGATTTCACGTCTTTTTCTAATAACAAAGTTGGCTTCCCAAAGTCTAAGTAAGGGTTGTGAGTAGTTTTAAAACAAAACGATTCGAAATTTTAATTAAAAAAAAATAGCCACAACCAAATACACCTATACGAATATACCTCTTCCTTCTTGAAATAAAAGCCGGATAATATACAGTTTGGATAATATCCAGTTAATATACAGATAATATACTGTGGATCATAGGCAGGGATACTGTATTTTTCTTATGTTACTATATATTATAACCACATAAAGAGAGAAGAGTATAATTATTATAATCATTTGATCTTATTATAATCGAATGTTCCCTAAATTTTACATAATGATAGTCGCACTGTAAAACAGTTTGGGAACCTTTGGGTTTAACGCATTCCCTTATCTATTGGGGGTGATTGAAACGGTCACAAGTCAGACAGTTAGTCAGTTATTTTTAGCGCGGGGGCGGTTGCCTCGCGTAGATACTGTTATCAAGACTGTGTTGTTTATTTAATGAGCCCTTTTAGTATTTCGAAATACTGATTGACCTTCGTTCTAGTTTTTTATTTATTTTATATAATACCATTTTACTTAAAGCATCACTTTGTATTTTTTAAATACACTTTCTGGAACAGCTTGGTAAATGGAACAAGCCTAAACCTTATTAACGTTTCATTTTTAAAGCACATTAGCCACTTACCTCACTTATCTGCCTATAGTATTGTAGAAGAAACTGAAGAAAATTCAGTAAAATGGAATATTTGGATCTATATCGGGATTCCTAAAGTTTTTAGCCTATTTTTGCATTCCTTAATGTTTTTTGCCGTAATGATCATCATTAATTCAGTCTAAACGCTCATTTGCCCTAAATATGACTGACTCAACATCGTGCAAGTGATTTTAGGGCAGGGGCTATTAGAGATTGCGACGAATACCCGAAATATTCACCGCTAAATGAAACATATTATACGATTCATATGAAACCTTATTATGCTGGCTAGTCCTTGTCTCATCAGTGAACTTCATTGTCTTCTTCTTCGTCATTAGCTTCTTTTAGGTAGACGAAAGTGATCAGATAGGTAATCAAAATTCGACATTATATTTAGATCATACAAACATTAGCCATTTCTAACTATGTACAAATGACCTGTTTCTGTTACATATAAATATCGGAGTATATTGGTCAATGGAAAAAATCAAAATTATTGTCAGCATATTACATTTGTTAATGTACAGCACCTACTCCTATCTAGATGAATAGTTAGGGTAGTCAGAAAGCGTGTCAAACCACGTAAGCATTAACTGTCACTGGTACCTAGTTACTGTAGTTACCCATTGTTGACTGTTGACCCATCGCGTGCATATTCCGAACAACACAACAGTCAACTAGAAGAGTTTGGTCTTTCAATTCAAAAGGTCAGCAGAATGCCGACGTCTTTCGCAACTGACCTATGTAACATTCTATAAGAGTTCAACCTCATTTGACAATGTATTTTTTAATCCGGACTTTTAGCACTCAATTTGCATTCGCAAGTACATTCGCCCCTAAGCTTCCCTTTTAAATAAATTCAAGTCATGAGCTTATACATTTCAAGTGCCGGTTTAAAGTTTTTATTATGTTTTAATTTGTGTAGCATGAGGGACACGCTCGGAGCACGCGACCCGCATCACGGGCATGCAGGGTTCGTGTTAGGAATCATTTACCCTACTAACCTACGCAAACTCTTAACTCACTTAAACTCTTTTTTTAAATTATAGACTTTATAACCTTCGAATAAAGTTAGTTTTTTAATAATATGTATTTTTAAAGAGCGAGGTAGAGCAGAATTGCAGTGTGCGAATGACCAGTATCGCGTTGCCTCGATTTAAGGGGTGATGAATAATATGGCGACTGCATGCACGCGCTGGTGAGAATTTGTTTACAATGCACAATGCAAGTACGGGTTTAAAAGGATTGTCAAATAGTTGATCATAGCAATGAGTCTAATGATGATAAATATGCTATGGATTAGGGGAGGCGCTCAAGCTTTGGGAACGTGGCAAGCATAAGTACAATTTACTTTATAATTAAGTGCATGGCCGTACATGTGTGTGAATCTACAACATAATAATACCTACGGGTCTCGTAGTTTTTATCGACTAAAAATAACATATATTTTTCGATCATCACATTGGATAAAAAAAAAATCTTAAATCTATTTTTTTTATATAAAGGTACTAAACTACCTAACAGTAACGTTGATTTTGGAGATTTTTATATTAGAGTCGCACAAATATTGACATAGGTAGGTATAAAGCAAATATTAAAACCAAATTTGTGAATCGGTCAGATTCGAACCCAAACATCCTGCATACTTGCATAGCTTGTGCAGATTCAGACCCTTCTTGGGCATATTTGTACAAACAAAAAAAACGAACGAATCTAAAAAAAAAACAATAAGTACATGACCAGAGAATACTAGTGTCTTGATACCCTTAGGTAACTTACTATACTTAGTTATAACTAGGGTTTGCAATCCGGATCCGAAATGTATGAAATTATCCGGATCTGGATCCGGATCCGCGGATATTCCCATATATTTCGGATCCGTCGTGCAAACCCTAATAACTATAATACCTACCTATTCTAAATACTTCTGAAACAGGGAATAAAACGAATCAACTCACCTTAATGCTAATGGGTATCTTGTCATAACACTCATTTGCCATCCTAAAACGTATTAGTCCAAAACGTTCTTGCCACAACTATCAATAATCCTAATTTTATCAACCATAACATCTGCTTTTAGAAAAACGTATGACCTAGGATTACCCATTAGGACAAAACGGTTGGTGCTCGTGATTTAAGAATAAAAGTTAGGTATAAAGGATTGCGAGGAAAACCCGATCCAAAGGTTTGTTTACATTTTATATACAGTCAGGTACAGCAATATCTAAACCATGGGCATATACAATCTTACTAAGGATAATGAAACACCTACTTAAAATAACTACTCTGTCAATACATTGATATTATTGTGTCAGAGGCCAGCTCGCTGCTCGGCGTATTATCGTTCACTGACCCCACATAGACATGACATGAATTATGTCCGACGTACCCACTTGCTTACTGATTACCCACCCGACAAATACACGCACTAGCTATGTATGAGATTCTGTAGCCATGTAAATCTCACTTTATATTCATAAGCTACACATCGACACCTTGATTGTCCCCTATTTAATATTAATCCTAGGACTGTAAACAACTTTGCTGAATCGGTCGGTTTTGCGTGGAAAAGTTTCGCATTGTAAACCGTAATTTCGAAATCGCCACATCAGTCCCGCTTTGGTATTCATATAACTGTGTAAGTGAAATCGCATCCAGAATCCGAATTTCACAATTTTCAATTCAAAATGGGCACGCGCTAAATAAATCAGTTCACTTTCTCTCACCTACCGATTTGTAAATTGCTTGTTGCTGCCAATTATTTGTCCGGGCGCATTTTAAAACTCTGGTTACGCTACCAGGTATTTTGTATACTTTAATTTTGAGTGCAATTTAATGCACTCAGCTTGACTATATCTCAGTTGTAGTTGGTTGTAGGTACTTACTTACCTAAGGCCACTACGAAGTGTATTATTTGTATTACTTATCTATATTTATTCGTATAACTCAAAAACCTGCAAAATGAATGCATACGGCTGCACTTTTGCAGTTTTTTAATGTTTTTTAGCTTTTTTAGATGCTTTGAATTTACAGGTTACTGGCGCTGAGGTCGGGGTTTATATGCAGTGATGAATTTTAATCGTAATTTTATTTTGTGTTACATTATTTAAAAACAATTATCATGCAATAAATATTAAATAGGTATCTATTTTAAGCATACCTACATTATACAGTATTCAAGTAGGTATTATAGTATAATTGTAATAAGTAAATGATACCTAATGTTTATGAATTGACTCTTCATTGAAAACATGACCGCATTTAATTACTCAATTACCTACTAATTAAACGAGCGTAAATAACGATGTGAAGGAATAATCTCAATAAGCGATCATTCATAGCTGTGTGTGATCACAGCAATCATAATTATGATCACAATAATGATACGTAACATCGTAATTAATTCGCCAACAAAAGATCAAGGCCTCGGTCCGAAATTATACATATAAAGTTTTTGCCCGCGTTCGTGACCGAGCCTGACAGAGCGGGGCATTAGCAAAAAAAACCGGCCAAGTGCGAGTCGGACTCGCGCACGGAGGGTTCCGCACCATCAACAAAAAACAAGCAAAAAAACGGTCACCCATCCAAGTACTGACCCCGCCCGACGTTGCTTAACTTCGGTCAAAAATCACGTTTGTTGTATGGGAGCCCCACTTAAATCTTTATTTTATTCTGTTTTTAGTATTTGTTGTTATAGCGGCAACAGAAATACATCATCTGTGAAAATTTCAACTGTCTAGCTGTCACGGTTCGTGAGATACAGCCTGGTGACAGACGGACGGACGGACGGACGGACAGCGGAGTCTTAGTAATAGGGTCCCGTTTTTACCCTTTGGGTACGGAACCCTAAAAAGCGTGTAGAATTATAAATGGATCATTTTGCGTTTATGAACTTAACACTTTAACATGCTGCGTTATTTTTGAAGATGCGAAATGGGGTTGGTCGAAGTATTTAGCAGATGGCGGCATCATAGTTTGCCCTGCCAATCCCTAGAAATGTGTCAAATTTTTGTTTTTTTTAATGGATGCCAGCGCATTAAGCCAAATCTCATATAAAAAGGGGCAAGTTATGATGGCGCCATATAAACAAACTTTTGACAGTTGCCAATAGGGTTGCCAACTATTTTTTGGTGGAATATAGTATTTTCCAGAATAAGGCATCAAAAATATAGTACATTTCAACTTGCCAACCCCATTAAATCTCAAAAAAAAGTTGCGGTAGTTAAACGTATTTAGTAGAAACGTCCTTATGTCCGTAGTATTTATGAAAATAGAGCGAGTAAAAGTTTCGTAAATATGTAAAACTTCTACTCGCTCTAATTTCTTTGTATGTATTACAATTTCTAGGAATGAAAACTTGTAGGGGAGGTAGGGGACCACTGGGCATTCCGGAGGCTCGGGCACCCCCCTTGTAAATGCCGATTATAGGTAGGTAATGTAGGTATATATGTATCATATGAAGCTATAATCGCAACATGAGATGGTCGCTAAAACTAAGTGTATCAAAATTTATCACACAGAACATACAGCCGATTAGGTGATTCCGAAATACTTAGCGGAATCGCACCAATGTCCATTAAAACAAATTACTCTGTATATTACTATAATAAAAAGTCCGTTTTATTTGTTTCTGAGGATCTAAAATGGCGCTTTACGTATTCCATTTAAAAGGTTAGCACAGCAATATGCTCTAAATTAATAAAAGATAATAACAACACGCAAGTACATCCACTTTATCTTACAGTAGAGGTAATTTTCTTGCTTTTTTTAATGCTAAATAACTATGTACTGAGTCTAACTACCGTATTCGAACTTTATAATATTCACAAGAGACGACACATACTAGAACCATTCTTGATACGTTATAGTTTAGATTTCAACTAGTTCTCTTTTTTGCAGCGCAATTCGGGCAACCAATGTCACTTTTACGATAGATCGTGTTAGATATCTATTAGATGTGAATTAGATCTCTAAATAATATCTTGTGGAAATCGTTCAAGAGTATCTCCAGAATCGCGGAAATGTCAAATTTGACAGGTTCGATCTTAAACATATCGTTATCGTATCTTGGCGATGTCTAAAAGATAGATGTCTATTACAAATCCGAATCGGGCCCTAAGTTGGGTGACATCAATTACCGTGTGTTAACCGCATTTGAAAAGTACTTGCAATGTCTTAACAACATTAATTTACGAGAAGCTGCATAACTTAATGACTGAAAATAATACATACACGTTCAGTGACCATATTTTTATAGTTAAAAACTGCTAATTCCGTGAACGGGGTTTACACTCAAACTAGTGAAGTAGTGACATAATAGAATGTTTACACCAGAATAACTATAAAGTTCACTGGATAGACATTTGAATCGAAAATAATTGCCCCTCTCGTCTTATTGATGCAGTGCAGCTACAGTTGAAAATCTAATATCACCTTAACAAATGTATAAACTTTGTATTTTTGCATATGTATCTAAAAAGCTTAGTTTATGGTTTTATTTACGTCAACCACAAAGTAGAATAGCAGAACAAAGGCATTTAAATTCGTGTATAAATTTAGCAATACGTTGCGGATACTATAGGATTCATGAATACTTATTAAGGTAAGATACGGAACTCTACGTGCAGAATAAAATTGCGTACGAAACGAGCAAGCCAAGGCCAGGCTTAAATATAGCTCGCCTACATGTCGTAGAGACTTGGCGAAATCGAACGCTTCGCTCTAGCCGAAATGTCATCGTCATTATCTATTATATGCGCAGCATGCCGTCGCTATACTTACTCAATCTCATATCTGCAACAATCATTTGATGGAAATGTCGCTTTTCTTTCATTCGGAATACGGGTGTTTTTGTCATCAAATGAGTGTTGCAGATACGAGGTTGAGTAAGCGTATAGCGGCGATGCTCTCATAATACAAGGAGTGCCCGTACTGGATCAATACAATTTGGGACTTAACACCTCGTCTCTTTCCTTTATCGACATGCAACTGGTAAATGTCCTTACGAGCCAGGATTTGTTTCACAGCTTCCGGGTTTGCAAGACAAAACAAAAACAATGCCCAAGATAAAATAGGATTAAAGATTCGAATGGATCAAAAATCTAATTAGATTTCATGACGACTTGCTTATTCTGACAACTTGAACTTAGGACTCTTAATATATTGCAGCCATTAAAGCAACCCACAATGAAGTCACTGACATTATACAAAGCTGGTCATAAAAACTACATCGAACATTAACAAACAATTCATTCTACTTAGATGAATGGCTTATATGGATAAAGCAATAAGAAGCTACAGATACTCGTACAAAGTACACATGATCTATTAGCGAGTGAAGAGTATCTTATATCGAGGTAGCTTTATATTTACCTAGGGGTGTAAAAAATACAAGATAAATACGAGTACCTACTCGTATTTATCTTGTATTTTTATAGACTTGCAGGTCCCAACAGTTTACCATAATAGCGATGGCTAAGAATCTTCTTCTGAATTATGTTTTTATCGCAGATGCCCCATTATTTCCAAACCTAGGTATAGTATGGCTACAACCACTATTTTTTGAAAAATTACATCTCATATACCTAACTAAGAAAAAACACAGGGTGAGTAGGTATAGGCTGTTTAAACGTTCAAGACGGTTGTACAGACTTTTTACAACGGTAGTCATTACTCGTATCGTTTTGCGGTTAACCCTTCAATAGTCTTGTAATCTTGTTATCTTTACATGAATTAGCCAAAATACTAAGGACGGAAAGGTATAGGTCAATGACGTCAACGTGAGAAAGTTCCTTGTCGATGAACATTGAACAATATCCAAAATTCTGCGAATGACTATTGTTGCCGTTGCAGAGCAGCAGCGAGATGTGTCCACATTATAGGAATAGGTGTATATGAGTGAATAGCTTCATTTAAATATTTTTACCAAAATCCTTAACGAATAAAAGAAACCCACTTCACAAAACAGTTAAAAATGCATTTTATGGTTTTCATCAGCAGGTCTACCCTACTTCGTCGTGCTTTCCCAAGAAAAATCTGTATCGGTTTCGAAAAATCGGAGAATATATTCTACTACGAGATGAACTAGGAAGTGAATTATACAAAAGGGTAATGTTTTATGTCTTCTGTTCCGCGTATGATCTTGTATGTCAGAAACAGTAATAACCTAACACATCAGTGTCATGCACGCATGATACTGCTCAGAATGTAAGCTAGTGCGATAAAAAATTAAGAAAATAATTAATCATAAGATAAGTAATTGCCTAATTGCAATCAAAATCCTATCGTATATCTGAATAATTCTAGTTAAACCGTCAACGTAACTCGCCTTTAGCCTATAGTTACGTGAACTAACTTACTGCCACTGATTTAATCAGTCAGGAAACTAAGTAACTGGAAATTTATTGTTAACACCTTGCTTTTGCTCAATTGTGTTAGTTAATAATCTGGAACAGGTTTTGCGGTGTTTACATGAATGGTAACATAACAAGTAAAAAGAATTAAAGAAATATAAGTATTTGCAACTTGAGGATAAACGATTTGTTTTTCCCCCGCGACGCAAAAAGGGGGTGTTATTATGTGTGCCTGTGCGTGTGTGCGTGAGTGTGCAAATTACTTGAAAATCGACCGTTGAAGCCTCCTTGCGAATCGCAAGCCAAAAGAGTTCAACGCGTAAAATTTGTTACAATTTTATCTTACTGATATGTATGTATGTATTAACTTTCTATGACTTCGTATGACATCCTTTAATATTTCACCGGTGACCTCAAGAGAGTGCAGCCATGTCACTACCTATTCTAAAATCAATCTGAATCAGCCCCTGGACTTCCCACTCCCCGTGTTCTTCAAAATCTGCATCAGTCGTTAGCAGTGAGAGTGAAGCTGCGGTTACGTCAGCGCGCACACACTCGCACTTTCAAGTTTCACTGTTAGATAACACAACCACTACGCCACTGGCTTACTTACACACTTACACACAATAGGAAGTTGTACTAATGATTTATACCGCCGGGCTGGCTCTTAAGGGCGTATCGTGTAAAGCCTACATGTGCGCTAAGTCCTTTTGTGATGGAGCGTAATGTGTACCGTATTCTGTATCTATGATCGGGATTGGCCGGTATGTAACAGGTGTTATTCCTATAGCTTATTCAGCAGAACTAGCGTAATTGGGGCCTCCAGATGTAACAGCTTCAAGTAACTGAAGATCATTTAAATTGAGGTGGGTAAAGCGAGGTCCTTTCAGGCGAACGCTACTCGGTATGTGAGGGCTATTCCGGCTATCACAGTTCTGGTAATTCCAGGTTTGCATTGTTGTAAATAAATTCTATTTTATTATGTAATGCTAAAGGACAATATACATACCTATTTTAACTAGATGGCACCTACTTAATTGATAAGAGGCTTCTGGTGACCAGAGGGCTGGCCATTTGGCCAATATTTTGCCCAGCGGATCAGCATTGCCATCCAGGGCACCCTACCGAGCGACCACGACCTAGGCCAAATTTTTTATTTATAAGGTTTTATTTTAAGTGTTTTTATGACATTCTTTTATTTACAAACAAGATATATACAGTGTATTACTAAAAGAAATTAAAAACTAAAAAGTGTTTTTATTAGTTTATTTTCTGTATCTGTGATTACGAATAAATAAAATAAACTCGATATACATATATTATATATAAAATTAATAACTAAACATATGAAACAAGTTTAGTCCTCAAACCTCGAACTTTAGGTTATTTAAGGTTGGTTTATTTTATTTTATTTACACTAATAAAATTTGTAAGTACTTATATAAATGTCACCACAATTTCATGAATAATATCTCCGTAGGAAATCTTTTGGCGAGGTAGTATTTTCTTGTAACTACCTAAAACTAAGGTCTCATTTTATATCCTACCTAGATATTAAAATGACAGGAAATTTTCATTTGGTCATGAATAATAAGGAAAATAAATTAAGACTTCGTTTCGATAGACGACCCGGATACAATGTTTCGTTATCATATTTTCTAAGATGTCGCTGCTGACGTAAAATAATACTTATTAGCATACAAAACAAGCGCATGTGCAAATCATGCATGTTTAGAATATGCTAGGGTTACACAACGTATCGCCTCAAATGTCAAGACAGTTTCAAGTATCGCTAAATAGGTACAAAGGAAAACTCCAGAAACGAAGAGTTTCTGTATGAGGAATGAAGATCTGACACTAATTTACAAGTCACGACTCAGGGTGTTTTACATGGTGTTAGGCATACTTCCTACTCTAGCGGGATAACTTTTATACATAATAGGGTCAACCCTGAATTCGCGATCGAAAATGGAACAATAGGGGAGCTAAGCTAATAGTTTTGCTAACTGTACATATCAGGCCAAAGGGAGTAGCCCTTCGGAGCCCTTGTAGGTCTTTTACTTATGGAAAAACTTTTTATGAAAACTCTAAAATAGCTTAACCGATCATGTTAGCTATAGTTTTTCGACACCCCTAAACAACAGGGTTGAAGTAAAAAAAAAAAATTTATATATATTAACTCACATTTATAGACGGGCCGGGGCCGGGGGGGGGCGGCGTTAGACCCGTCTATAAATGTGAGTTAATATGTGGTCAAAACGCGAAAGTTTTAAATATTATATTATTTATACAATCACAAATTGTAGCTTTTTGACACTAAAAATCAGTAAGCTAAGCTGAGGACGAACAGATAGACGGACATGGCGAAGCTGTAAAGGTTCCTATATGACTACTTACGGAATCCGAATAAAAAGGGCAAGCGGCTTACGCAGTACAAGTAAGCGCGCCCACCGAACCGTGCCGCGCCGAGCGCGCTCCATTGCGTGGCGAGTCATCGGGACTAACTTACCTATCTGAAGAGTGACTCAACCCTACACCGCTTAGGGCTGAAATATGAAAAAATTGAATATTTCGACAAAACTTCCGACATCGCCCTAAAATCCTGACACTTCCTGGACGGTAATTTCTTCAAAAACACCTCTGTTAAATCTCGAAGTCCAAAAACTTTGTGGTTTGTGGGCCATAGCTAGTTCCCTTTCCTCTATCCATTTCCTGACCTTACCGTCGGTCATAAATTCAAATAAGCTATCCAAAATCCTAGAAGACGTGACGTGCATTTAATGATTTCATCTGCAGTAGTATAAAATATAGCCTTCACGGCATCATAAACGTTAAATTGTTTTATTTTATTAACGCTCTAAGCTACCGAAAAATTGCAGTTACACGTAACACGTCATTATAGAAAAAAAACGAAAATATTGCGTAATTTAATGTCTGGTTATTCCAATTTCTTGCCGAGTCGATAGCTATGCTTGACCAAGGCCACTAAACCTTACAAAAGCGCTTTTCGAATACCTCATTGTCATCCCCAAACTGACGGTACCTACTTACAAGTCCTATCCTACTAATGTGACAACGAATAATGGGACAACGATCTGCAGCAGCGGAAACGCAGGAGCAGCCACACGTTCCTCAAAAATACAGGGTATCGAAAAACGTGTAACCTTTCCGATTACTCATGTTTGATTCCCATATCCACAAAATAAAGATTGAAATCCCAGTCCTTGTTTGTGAAAATACGCATTTGGGCTTTTTCTAAAATAAATATCGAAAACCCGATTCTTTCAAATCTGGACATTCTTGGGCTCATTCTACTCAGAATCGACAACACTCCATCCTACCATTAAAAAAAGATGTCCCAAAATGTCCATTCCATTACGTCACGTTTTTAATATGAGAAATTTTTTCACTTGTATGTAACGTGACGTAGTGGAATGTACAATTTTCATACAAAATTTTGGGACAATTTGTTTTATCATCAGGATTGAATATGCTAGTGATTCTGAGTTGAAAGAACCCAAAAACACCAGGATCTGGGAGAATCGGGTTTTCAATATTTATTTTAGAAAACGCCCATTTATGAAACTAAAGCAGCAGGAAATAAATAAAGACGCTTCTGCTCCTCTTGCAACCCATGACTCATCAAGGCGTCTAGTACAATGTTTCGCTATCTCCTCTAGCATCAACCGCTTCGGCAACTTTAATGTTGGGTGGACGTGTGGTGCAATGCGGTGATTTGATCAAGAAGAACTCAGAATCAAACTCAGGAACTCAGGACGAACGCTCAACCAACTTATAAATAGACATCGAGATCATGGTACATTGGTTTGCCTTAGCTCGCTATCGCTCGCGCAACTAATGAGGGGTCTTGTCTTGACGCAATGTTTTCGTGGGTCGCGGTAAGTGTGTCGGGCATGTCGGTCAGCCGATGGCCCACTGCGGTGCCACTGTTATGTCACCGCTCACGTTTCCGCGCCGCTCGCTTCAGTGAAAGGACTGCACTTTGCAACGACCTAACCTAGCGCTCTATCAAGATAGGGTACCGGTTCTGTTATTATGGTCCCTAAGTTCGTTTAATTAATGCGCAACGCCAGTATTTTGTGTTCCTGCTTAGGCATGCTTCCATCCGAACCATAACTACGATTTCGAAATCCTTTTCTTTCTTCCACAAAATGTTTTAGCTATATTTTATAGGTACGTGAAATGTACAAACTTCTTTGTGCCAGGTCTATTTAGAATTTAATAAGGGATTTATTTAGTAATTACGCCTAGTTTGTATAGGTATTAACTTAAACATTCGTCACTAGGTATACAACACGCGTCACGATTGTTCTGACGATCAAACGTGTAAAAAAATTAAGATTTAAAGCTATACTCTCGTAACTCGAAATAATCCCACATTTCGTAATACTCATGACGTCTTTCCGATTACCTGTTTCTAGTCGACGACTTATCTTAAGAGGAAGAAAGAAGAAGCGGAACGGAAGCACTTCTAATATACATACCTACCTACTTTATTGTTACGACTTGTTCCTATTCCTATTCTAAGTTATTTAAGTTTAGGTAAGCACCAGTAAAGTGTCAGATAAAATTTACAATCTCATTCAAATCACTCGGCCGATTTATGTTCTGTCAGTGATAAAGTTAAATATCGCAACAAATTAATAAACCAGATATTGTACAAAATGCGGGTTCTATTAGAGTTGACAAGGAAATGAATGCCACGACGCTTTGTGTCGCAATGAACGAGTTTTGCCATTCCAAGGAGTAGGAGGTAACGTTTTAAAAAGCTGTATGTCATTTAGACTCTTAAGGAAATACGACTTTTTTGCATAGCACAGTAAAATGCGTCAGATATAAAACGTGTTATACTTGTGACGCTCCATACAAAAGGCACCTTAGAGCAGTTGGCGTTTACGACATATCACCGTTGCTCCAGTATAAATGAGATGCTTTACAAGTATGTATCACGGAAGCGCCAATCGCGCTACAATT
This sequence comes from Cydia amplana, assembly GCF_948474715.1. Classification (NCBI taxonomy): domain Eukaryota; kingdom Metazoa; phylum Arthropoda; class Insecta; order Lepidoptera; family Tortricidae; genus Cydia; species Cydia amplana. The sequence continues at coordinate 11,455,183 of NC_086081.1, read as the reverse complement.
TTTCATAGGTACAGTCGGCCAAAAATGTGGTTTACCACCCTACGGTTGAGGTTCGTTTGAACGTCATGAGACACAAGGTCGATTTGACATGAATGTCAGTGACAATTGTCAACCTTAGCGATCGTTAGATCTCGCAGAAACTTTTGTTAAAACTGGTAGACCACTTTCTTGGCCCACTATACGCAACGAAACGACACAAATTTTCGCTTACAATAATTCATTTTGGTACTGGGCAGAACGCCAAGTTATAGTACCTTATTTTGTCAAACTAGACTCTGGGTCGATTAAGTGTTACATGACAATAGGAAGAGTGACGGTGACGGTGCTCTACGTAATAGGACTCTTAGGCAACGCTCGTGTAAATACAACGTGATCGCTTCTGTTTCATATTTACAAGAAATGTGATAGTTAGCTTTCAGATTTATACCAGCCAGTCAATAATATCTATATATTAACTTAATTGTTAAGGAATATAACAATTATGTCTACTACTCACTATTCAATAGTCACTATCTTGCCCTGCCCTGACCCTGGTTCTGAATTCACTATTGAATAGTGAATTCAGAACCAGGGCCACGTGGTGCAAAATTGTTTTGTTGATATTGCCTGCAATACCTACTCAAAAAACTTAACCGTTTCTCTACAGATTGCCAAGTTGTGTTGTTGTACTAGAAGCAACAAAGCACTATGAGCGACACACCTTTTTAGAATAATGTTCCTTTTAGATCTTATGTGTAGAGCCATAAGAGCGTGTAACATATTTTTGCGGCCTTCGTTGTATAAACATACTTCAACTCAACCCAGTGTATTAGTAATTGATAAGTAGGTAAGTACTAATAGTAGTACATAATGTATGTTTCACCTGGAGCCGTCCGAAACCTGTACTTTTGACAATTAAATTACATAACGCGACACTTTTTAAAACTGTTGCTATCGCGATCGGTTGTCACATACGTCGTGTCAGTTAAGACCACTCCTTACACTTACCAATTACCTAATCCTATTTTCAAACAGTAGCTCTTAATAAATCAATTTCTTACACTTTAGTACCGCTGAACTAATTGAAAAGATATGAAGCTAGGAAATGGATACCGGTCCTTAGCGTATAAATCAGCGCTATATTGTAGGGAACAGTGTTGTTATGCCAACCAGTACGGATATGATGTTGGTTCTTGTCTACGTGACAGCGTGCTAAAACGGTGTCCGTCACTTTCTATCCCACGGTGTTAAACAGTGACAGTTATTTTATCACGTGGATAAAGATGGATAAAGCTATCCATAATAGGCCGGCTGGGCTATAACCGCGAAAATCGAAGTTCGTCAATTGCGGGCATTTTTCTCTGTCACTCTAATTACACCTTCATTGGAGTAAAAGAGAAAAATCCCCGTAATTTGCGAATTTCGGTTTTCGCGGTAGTCCCTGATTGATACAATGACATGCGCAGTATTTTGATTGTACCTCCAACTTAATACTGGTGTACGGTGTACATAACCCAAACGTTATAATAGCTAGGTAGGGTCGGAATCGGAATGTTAGTAAAATATGGCATAGTAAACAAACTTGATGTTTATAGCAGGAACACATCTGGATACCAGTGTCAGTGTCAAAATTGACATGTCTTCAACCAAGAACGTATTCGTTACGTCACTTTTGGCACTGACAGATTGGTATCGTGTCGCTGTATTATCTTATATGGATTGTTCGAATTGGACCGTAAGTCTAAGTTATAATACTGGTACAATTAGTTATCTTGCGAGTGGCACTTCCGCACACGGCTGCCACGCTGTTGAATTGTTATTGAGTTCATTATTTTTTGTGTCAAGCTCGATAGCGAGCTTGTTAAATAGATTACGTTGGTTACTCGTTATACATAATGTCGGCCAGTTTTTCCTTACTGCCCTACTCTTGTAAAATGACGTAAGGATTATACTCTATAATGACACTTACGACATATTAAAGTTAGAGTAGCGTTGTAATTGGACTATAGGATATTACGCTCGGTTGCGATTCTTGCTATAAAATTATTTTATACAAGTTGGAGGTAATATAATAAATTAGCTAGACCATTAGCATTTGATTTTCACATAAAATCCGCTTCGTATAACAATGGGACCATAATATCTATGTAGAGAATTACATTACCTTTAGCCGCCCAGAGACCTATAAAAAGGTCTTCTGTTCCATTCTAATTTGAACTTTGTGTTGACAAAATAAAATTTCATTTCGCTTGGCAAGGTTTGACGTATGGGCGGCTAGAGGATAACAGAGCTGATAAGTTAAGAGTTTACTTCACAAAATACGGAAGGTTGTGTTGAAAGCTGATCGGCGCTCAATAGTAGCAATGATTTTGGTTAAGAAAATACAAAAAAACCGGCCAAGTGCGAGTCGGACTCGCGCACGGAGGGTTCCGCACCATCAACAAAAAATAGAGCAAAACAAGCAAAAAAACGGTCACCCATCCAAGTAAGTACTGACCCCGCCCGACGTTGCTTAACTTCGGTCAAAAATCACGTTTGTTGTATGGGAGGAGCCCCACTTAAATTTTTATTTTATTCTGTTTTTAGTATTTGTTGTTATAGCGGCAACAAAGATACATCATTTATGAAAATTTCAACTGTCTAGCTATCGCGGTTCATGAAATACAGTCTGGTGACAGACGGACGGACGGACGGACAGCGGAGTCTTAGTAATAGGGTCCCGTTTTTACCCTTTGGGTACGGAACCCTAAAAAGGGTCAAAGGATGTCAAGTATTTTGGACGCTGCCGAATTAAGAGCCAACAGGAGCTAAGATTTAAATATTTTAGGTAAATATACCCGTCTCGCTAACGGAAGCGGCTCCTAAAACTAGTGCGATAAGGACAAGGCGAAAAATCCTGCGTAAAAATATCAAAAATCGAGGTTTCGTACTCGACTGTTTCCTCCTCCAAAACTTAACCAATAGTAACCAAATTTGGCAATCTAAATGATTATGACATTATCTGTGTCGGACCGTTTTGCTTTTTTGACTAATTGATGTCAGTTTTGAATAGCACGCCTCTCATTGCGGCATAGTCAATTAGGCCATTTTGGCCATTTTTGAAAGGCTCTAGCGCCTTAAAAAACAAAAATATCAAAAAAAGCAAAACGGTTCGACACAGATATTGACAATATTAATCTGTGTTGAAAAAAACATTGCTCTAGCTTCAAAACCCACGGAGGAAACAGTCGAGTACGTTTGTATGGAGAAATGACCACTCCTGTTGGCTCTTAAGGGTTCATGATGCATCGTTCATCGCATAACGAAATTTGGTACAGATATAGTTTAAGTCCCGGGAAAGGACATGGGATAGGTAGTTTCTATTAACCATCACCATCATCATTCCACGCAGACCAAGATGCGGGCAGAAGCTAGTTCATTGGGTATAATTAAGACACTAATGACATATCACAAGAGTCACATCCACATGTCAGTCTTGATTATATTAATGCATAAGTATGTACTTACCTAATTTTATAAAACCGTAGGTATTTCATAATGCGAAATGGTCTTAGTTTTCTCTAGCTCTTGTAATAACTGATTGGGTTCATGATTGACCCGGGATTGGGTTCGAGATTAGGTTAGGTCAGTTGCCAAGCTTTGGTCCACTCTGGATATGTTTGAATCCCCCCACCTAAATTAACACAAGCAAAAAAAAAGCGTAGTTAAGCTACTTAAATGTATTTTTTATGTTGAAACGTATTCCGTTTTTACTTTACTGTTGTTAGGTACCTACATAGTGCGCAGATAACTTATTCTTATTTCTTGTACGAAGCATGAATAGGCAAAAAGTCAAATAAATTCAAGGGCAAAGCAAACGATTACCCAAATTATTACACGTGTCCTCCGGTTACTAGGCTGAAAAACTTGTTCAAACGTGAATCAATAGTTCAAATAATTCAATTGTTTCGCGAATTCCATAGCGTTCTAACATTGTAGGTACATATTACATCAGCGATTGTTAATACATACTTACATTTAGTACCTACCTACCTTTTTCTTTTACTCTATCCTTTACTACAGCGGTCGGCAACCTTTTAGCAGCCAAGGGCCACATAGTAGCTAACGAAGTTGACGCGGGCCGCACTTTGTTAATATTATGACTATATCAGACATTGTCGTTTGTCAATATTACATACAAAATAGCCAGGGAGGCTCGCGGACCGCAAGTGAGAGGTTCGCGGGCCGCATGCGGCCCGTGGGCCGCCGATTGCCGACCGCTGCTTTACTATGATCACTACCATGTTAAGCAACATGATCGGGTTACAATCAAATTTATGAAATCGTTTAATGATATGCTTTCAATTTATAGACAAGTTTATAAATTAAAACTAATATTATTTTTACTGTAAACAAAGCTGTATTGCATAGATATGTATGCGCATATTATTAAAACTTGTATTTCTCCACCTTATCTTAGCGCTTTGCCGGTTGCATCCTAAAATTCCGCTTTTACGATATTTTCTTGAATGGAATTTAGTAGATACCTAATACCCATGCTATGTCATCATTATTTCCAGTGAGTAGAATGCTGGAGCGGTTTTCGACGTAGGTACCCAGTAAAGTAGTAAAGCAGTAAAGAAGTTAAAAGTAGTACACAATATTGTGTGAAACTTCTGTTCGCTTATTTTTGTTTGAATAAGTAGTATTTCCTTATTCAGTGGCGAATCTAATAGCATACGCCAAACGCACACATTATGAAATGTATTCAAAACCGACTCTACACTCTACAGTACCCTGTACAACTGTACCAATTGAGGAGAGTCTTTTCAAAAGGGCTTATTTCACTATGGACACTATACATAAATGAGCCCTTTTGAAAAGACACTCATCAATTGAACTTCTTAAACAACCATGTTCGTAAATAAAATAAATACGATCGGCACGGGTCTCTATTCCGCACAATGAAGCATCCTCGCCGTTGAGAGCATCCATCTTGCTCGCACCAGTTATAGTTTCAGTGTGTCGAAAAAGGACACCGGCACGAGAATGATAGTAAATTGATAGTAAGGATATTGTTCCAGTAACTTACCGAACGGAGGCGAATTGAGAGCTCAGAAGAACATTACTCTCAAATAGATTTGTGTCGTCATGTTCAAAAAGTAATATTCCCGATACATCACGGTCAATTATCAATTTACTTATTCTATACATTCTGTTTGTGATGTATGATGTCCAGGATAGAGCGAAGAGGAAGAAAAGTAGGAAAGCGGACCCCGTCACAGTACGGGACAAACGCTAGGAGGATGATGATGATGATATTATACATTCTGTTTGTCTGATGAAGATCTGTGACGTCAGTTGTTGCCACCATTATTAGTAGGGAAGTAAGGTCAGAAATGTATGGAGCAGTATGCACTTTGGTCTATGGCGACGCCGCTTGGCACAATTAATTGTACCTTGGCTCATTCTACGCTGATCTAATGCCCTAGCCACGAGATTAACTCTTGTTTACTCCCCAAAAAGGGCGGGGGGGAAAAGTGGCTCCGGAGGTCCAGTTTGAGCTCTGAGAGAAAAGGGCATGTGGGTACTCACTGCACTTAGTAAATAGGTATGTACCTGACAGTTCTCTAGTCAAAAGTCTAGTCTTGAGGATCTAGCAACACTGGTTATATACTCGTCGAACTCATCTGTGCTAGTACAGCAATAGGAACGCGTCCAGAGCTGAGCAGTCGACGACTCCACAATTACTTGTCAATTGACCTTACTCTGTCCAGATTGAGGCGCCACTCGTACGGCTGAAGTGAGCGTACTGTACAGTTTCACTGTTTCACAAGTAGGTATACAGCCAGCATCAATATTGCGGAGGAAACGACACGTCAAAATGTGATCCCCATGTCTTTACAAAAAGAGAAATGCATAGTTGGTAGAGTAGCGGGCTGGTATCCCGGAGTCGCGAGTTCGTCTCTCGGTGTTAATGTAAACCGTATTATTTTCCCTACAGGACAGGCCGGCTGTTTAATTATGTATTCAATTTCTGAAATATTTTTTTATCTTCTTCCTCGATTCCTCATGACTAACGGTCGCGACCACATGAGGTCGATGTTTTGCGCACCAAAGCTCTCCATTCTGCACGATTTTCCACCTTCCTAATAATAGGCGCCTGTGTAGATCCCTGGCAGGCCTTCTTTACAGTGTCCACCCAGCGGGTCGGTGGATGTCCATTACCCCGTCCTCCATCCACCATGCCAACCATAATACGCTTTTCAAAGTTGTCCGGCTCCCGTCTGGCCACGTGTCCAAAGTAGTTGAGGATCCGCTGGAGGCAAATGGCTGATAAACGGCACTGGATTTTTAATTCCGTCAGGATTCACGCATTAGTGCGGCGCGCCGTCCAAGGAATGCCCAACATCTTGCGCCAACACCACATCTCAAACACATCTCATCTCATCTTTTATACGACAGCCCAAAACACAATGAAAATGCAGTTGATGTGAAGAATAAAAGGTCGTAATGCATTTTTCCAATATAAGACTGCAACAATGAAACAATCCGTCTATTTCGGCCCGTAGAAACTAAGTTATGAAATCTTTTATAATTACCTATAGTTTGGTAGGTCACATACTATTAGACTTAGATAAACGTATCTAATCAGTCTGCTCTATAATAGACTAGTAGATATTGGTTGCTATGACTGTAAATCTTTATAGACAAATTGATAAAATCAACATTATTTAAGCATTAGCTACCATATTCGAACTACCTATCATATTAATACCTACCTACTTAATATTCTTAATAATGCCAATAACAAGATGACCCAAAAATTAAAAAAAAATGCGTAGGTAGGTAAGTGGATTTATTTTTAAACAAATTAGAACAAAGGAACTTATAAGCCAAACACAAATATTTATTCTCAGAACAGTCTTTACACTTTGCAAGTAGGTACCTAATCATTCTAATCAACGATTATAGTAGGTACCTAGGTATAGTAAAGTGCCTAGCCAAATCACTACATAGTATAAAACAAAGTCGCTTCCCGCTGTCTGTCTGTCCCTAATATGTATGCTTAAATCTTTAAAACTACGCAACGGATTTTGATGCGGTTTTTAATAGATATAAAGCGATTCAAGAGGAAGGTTTATGTATAATTTGTGAACCCGTGAAAAGCTTGTATTTTATAAATATGTATAGGTACATCACAATTAATACATATTACATAAATAGGCTGACTTGCAGCAATTAAAAGTTAAGTTAGGTATCTCAATGCTCATGGTTCTTCCACGCTCCACCACGCTGTATATTATTATCTTATCTTTAGCTCCATTGTAATGTAAACCACTTCCGACTTTGCAATAAGCAAAAATAGCACACATTTAATACAAATGGCAGATTACTTATCACGTTACACCGCGGTTGCCTACTTCTTAGCTTACGTTACGAGTGTTACGACCGACAAATGTTTTGTAAATGTTTTTTATCCGTTTAATTTTTTACCTTACACTTACAGCAAGTCATATTGTAAAGTCTTTTTGCAATTCCCGGCCCAATACTTATGTATATTGCTCTAAGGCAAAAAAAAATCTGTATTATTGAATCTACCCGTCCATTTGGGTAGATACGGGTAAATTACCGGGTGGATGGGTATTTTTATCCGGGTAGTTACCCATCTCGATGCACAAAATAGCCAAGTGAATACGTATAAGCAGCCGTAGCGCTGAATTGTCCTAATGATTCTGATCAAGAATAAATGAAAAAAGTTACCTTATTCCAAAATACGTAAAATTTTTCGTAATAGTTTACGAAAAATTTTGGCCGGGGCCGGGAATTGCAAAAAGACTTTACAATATGACTTGCTGTAAGTGTAAGGTAAAAAATTAAACGGATAAAAAACATTTACAAAACATTTGTCGGTCGTAACACTCGTAACGTAAGCTAAGAAGTAGGCAACCGCGGTGTAACGTGATAAGTAATCTGCCATTTGTATTAAATGTGTGCTATTTTTGCTTATTGCAAAGTCGGAAGTGGTTTACATTACAATGGAGCTAAAGATAAGATAATAATATACAGCGTGGTGGAGCGTGGAAGAACCATGAGCATTGAGATACCTAACTTAACTTTTAATTGCTGCAAGTCAGCCTATTTATGTAATATGTATTATGTATTAACCAATGATGAATAAACAAAGTCTGACACGCAGAGAAAATAAATTGGGGATAAGAATTCTAATGTACCTTTTTGTTCTTTATATCCATCTACCCTACGGTTGTCTGGCAGCGATCGCTTACAGCGATAAGACCGCCTGTTACCTTTATTTACATTGTAAATCTGATTTTGAATTTATTCCCTCTCGTGGTACAAATATGTAGCTATAGTGTGTCAAAGGACTGTCTCATTTCAAACACAGACTTCTCTCTGAATTATACTATCTTAGTCTTACACTAGTACTAGCACCCAATAGAAAATGATGAGTATAGTTTTTTTTGTTCCTATTTACTGACAAATTGGTTTGATATTTACTTACTTTTACTTAAACATTTTAGACAAACGTAAAACATCACGCCACACGCCTAACAGCACCATCTTTTTCAACTGTCAAACTTCAAGACAGTTTTTTCATGCACTTAACACATCTTATACTATCAATAATAATTATCGAACGTTGCACATTTCTTATACATATAATATACATATATGTCATTATATGTATTGAAACCTCTGCAATTCGTACTCGTTTTACCTTCGCGACACCCAACAGCGAACCCATGAAATGAGCAATCTTGCTTGAAACATGCTACTTCATGATAATGGCTTAAGAAAGTGTGTCAGCGATAACATTCAGTAACTCGAGTACCTAAGTATTTTAATGTAAACTACAAAGTAAGTACCTATTATTATACTCTTTATTCATTTTCTTTCTTAGGCCTGGGATTAATTGCCAAGCGGACTCCAGGCTCGGGAATGAGCCGTGGCAAAATGCCGGGACAACGCGAGGAAGATGAGACGAGATTCATTTTATTATATTAGTTTATTATGCATGGAAGTATACAGATATATTGTCAAAAATTTCAGTTAACACTCATCGTGGGTATAAATCGGCTTTACATGCCTAATCCTTAATCATCAAGACAACCGCAGAAGAATCGCTCAATCTGAGGGTGATCAATAGTTATAATGATGGTTCCGTATTATCTATTTATATCCTATCGTGGCATGCGTCACTCTTGCACTTGTACATACTTGTTAGAAAGTGACGACTCCGATAATGATCACAGCTGCCTTTTTACCGAGTCGGAGATGAGCAGAGATGAGAGAAGACATGCGGGAATCAACTAATAGCATTGGTTTTAATCCAGCGGAGTGAAGAGAGATGTGGCTTACAACCAAAGCTATAGGCGGATTCCCTTAATATGGCTTAGGCCTGGAAAGGCAGCCTAAGGCCAGTTAGGGTAAAATGCGGTAAAATAATACACCAGAAAACGCATTTATCTTTACAGCAATATAGTTTAAGAAGGGAATATTGTATTCGTTTGTCTCGTTCCGCTGCAGTTTCGCTGGAATTAGGGTATGTTATCACAGGGCCGAGAGGGGTCGCGGTGATAACACGGCTATCGACTCGCGGGCTATCGGGGAGCTACAACGGTTCATGGAGCTTTGCTTTGGTGAGAAATCTCAGTTATTGTGTGCTTATAAATTAAGTAATGTTTGAAGCAAGAAGAATGTATTCAGCATATTCCAAGCTTTCCGATCCAACACTTTGTCTCCGACATTTCCTAAATGACTTCTTTGGATACATAGCCTACACCTTTTTAACTACCGTAAAATGGGGTGAGTAGGGTTCGCGGGGAGAGTTGGGTTATGAATGGGGAGAGAAGGAATGAAAGGGGGGTGAGATGGATTTTTAAGGCTACTGCTACAAAAATAATGTATTCCAATTTAAAATGGAGCTATAGTAATGCTCATAATAAAAAAAAAATCGCTCCAACAATCTTCCAAAATCACCTTTGTATGAAAACCCAGCTCACCCCAAATACGAGGGACTACGGGGTGAGGTGGATTTTCCTGTTTATCGTCAAAGTTATGAAATGGAACTACCCAAAATAAAATAAAAACTAAAATACAAACGTCCGGAACACTTATTATATACAGTATATACACCATTCAGTTTGCATATATTATGTAAAAATAAAATGTTAGCGAGGTTTAAATGTCAGTTTTGCACCTACTCACCCAATTTTACGTTACTCGTAAGTTATTAGACTAAGACTCATTGTGACGTAACCACCTCCTATGTGCATACAGCAACAAGCCACTCTACAATTAGCAATGACGTCACTGCTTATTAAAAATAACGTACAGGGAGCTGCAAATTTTAGTCGCCATCTATACGAGTAGATATTTGTAAGTTCTTTTCGATAGAAGAGGAATAAATAGACTATCGATCATGGCAATCGCACGATCTTAATAAATCTATATTTAATTATTAACCACTTCAGTTTTATTTATTGCTACTACTTTGAAATAAGTACAAAAAGTGGACGAAATGGCTCGAGGCATCAGTTGACCTTTAAGCTAAGATATCGTAGGTGGTTCCACTTGTGACTTTTGTCAGAAATATGGCTTGCCAGAAGACTTCTGTATACATAAGAGAGATGTTGCCTGTATTTCCTAGTGCCTGTATTTCAAATAAATTAAGTAGGTATTTGAATTGCTCAACGTGCACGAAATAAAGAACAAGAAAATTATTTATATACATTAAAATCCCTTCGCCTCATTCAGCATGCAATGTATGCCCTCGCCGTAAATATAGAATTTTGCTCCCTAGTGACACAATCCACTATTTAACTTGTTTTATTACTTAATAGCATTTTATGCACAAGTATTATCAGAGAGGATACTTGAAACTGGTACTCTAAAGCTTCTAATTTTGAAAAGTCATTCGAAAATTAATTCACATTATAGCTGATAGGTATGTGCACTACCAATGTCCATTTGTGTTTTGTCTATTTATTTCAAAAACGATCAAAAAGTGTTCACTGAAGGTGCACTGCTGATCACTGATTCGGGCAAGCTGTTCCACACTTTCACTACGTGGTTATACAGGACAGGAATTGTGTCTGGGATTGCTATTACTCTACGCTCGTTTCAGTTTCAAAGTGTCCTCTCACTCTGCCATTCATGTCCCGAGTGAAACTTTTGCTTATTTCGGGTACATAGTGACCGGATTGTGATTATCTTATAAGTTTAATTCTATCAAGTCACCGCATTGCGTATTCTCGCGCCATAAATTCCTAAATCAAACTGATTTTACAACGTAACGATTATTATCCGTGGTGAGTTTTGTTTTGTCGTAATTATAATACTAACTATAGATATAAGTTATTGTAATACCTAACCCTATATATGGACTACATGTTCGAAATAAAAATATTTCATTTCATTTCATTTAGCACAATCGCGGAAATAGGTATAAGTATGTATTTGCTATCGGCGCTCGACCCAGTTTTACTACGATAAAGAACGACATTCCTACACCTTGCTAAACTACTGCCTCAAATCAGTACAAACTGCGATCTCTAAACGAATTAAATTAGAAATAATCAGAGATCATTTTACGCTGGTTCGACTGGTAATAGCAATAGCATATTATTAGCAACGATAAATGCTAATGGATCACTTATCTGAATGAAAGCGAAAACAATACGCTTCTTTTCGGTATGAGATTGTGTTTGTTTATAGTAAGATAACTAAGATACTGGTTTCCGGGATGAAACCTGGTTATCAACGGTCAAATTGATTTACATGTTCGCTTGCGTCAATAGTGGTCATCTCACATCACAACTGATAAGTATGTAAATATGTAGCTGTATTTATTTTATTTTAGAATCCGGCCATAAGGCATATTGTATACATATTACAAAGACGTCCTGTCCTAATAAACTGCCATAGGTACATAATATGAATTTCATACACTTAAAAAAATATATTACTAAGGATTTTTTTTACAATTTCCAATGATCATCCCTTTATCCTACAAATAAAAAAAAAGCGGCCAAGTGCGAGTCGGACTCGCCCATTAAGGGTTCCGTATTTAGGCGATTTATGACGTATTAAAAAAAAAACTACTTGCTAGATCTCGTTCAAACCAATTTTCGGTGGAAGTTTACATGGTAATGTACATCATATATTTTTTTAAGTTTTATCATTCTCTTATTTTAGAAGTTACAGGGGGGGGGGACACACATTTTACCACTTTGGAAGTGTCTCTCGCGCAAACTATTCAGTTTAGAAAAAAATGATATTAGAAACCTCAATATCATTTTTGAAGACCTATCCATAGATACCCCACACGTATGGGTTTGATGAAAAAAAAAATTTTGAGTTTCAGTTCGAAGTATGGGGAACCCCAAAAATGTATTGTTTTTTTTCTATTTTTGTGTAAAAATCTTAATGCGGTTCACAGAATACATCTACTTACCAAGTTTCAACAGTATAGTTCTTATAGTTTCGGAGAAAAGTGGCTGTGACATACGGACGGACAGACAGACGGACAGACAGACGGACAGACAGACAGACAGACAGACAGACATGACGAATCTATAAGGGTTCCGTTTTTTGCCATTTGGCTACGGAACCCTAAAAATGGTTGTCTGTAAAGTCGGTTTACGGACGATAATTTTGCGTGATAACGTCATAAGAAAACATTGATGAAAAATTGCATACTTTTATACGCGTACCATGGAGATCCGTCCAAAACGTTACCATGGAGATCCACAACGTGACTCTTTTTCGTGCACGCTACCGGTGTTCATCGATTTATACGTCAAAAAAATGCAAAAAAGCCAACGACACGTGGTGTTCCCAGGCGGTCACCCATCCAAGTACTGACCACGCCCGACGTTGCTTAACTTCGGTGATCGGACGAGAACCGGTGTGTTCAACGTGGTATGGACGTTGGCGAATGCATATGCGAAATAAACGAATACACTGTGTGGTTTTTAAGAAACATGTTAATGTTACACGTTACGCATATCCTTAGTGTTTCTCAGCTTCAGTAGTCACAGACGCCAGGCGGGCGCTATGGTCACGCACATAGCAAATACAAAAGTAGTTTAGTAGAAGGTAGTCTAGATCTAGATCATGCTCATTTAATAAATCTGAGGGCCTACCGCGAACCACGTTCGACGTGTTACCTCCCTGTCACACTTACGTACGAATTTACAAGTGCGACAGAGAGGCAACACGTCAAACGTGGTTCGCGGTAGGCGCTCTGAAACATATGTGGTTTCGTGCTGGTTGATCGATGAACAATTCATTGATTAATAAAATTAACAAATAGCAACTCATAATTTTTCAGATTGTGGTTAATAGGTAATTAAAATAAAATACCTCATGATAAAACAAAAACAATACAATCCAATTAACGATTAAGTAGTACATAGTAGTCGGCATAACAGGACATGACGTAATTAAATAGGTACCTACCTACAATGCGAACGATATATGTAATTACATTAGGTATAATTACACCACAATAAATGAGAAACGGTCAATCAGATATAGTATTCGTAAACTTATGATAAGATATAACTTTTACGATGAACATTAATAAAACTGCTATTTTGATCACTTTCATTTGTTATAGTTTTCAATTAGAAATCCACTGAAAAATATGTCCAATTTAAGATTTTTTTGCGGGTTCGTTTTGTAACATATTATTGCAGGTGACTGTACATTGTACAATTATGAACCTAATTAAACTACAATCATTATAATATCAATTTGATTAATGAGTTGCTAATGTTATTACAGAACTACCTAGTTTTGACAACCATATTAGATTAATTTCCATATATTATAGATGGCTAAAATTACGACAGAAACACAAATAGGTATGTATTATTAAATATGTATTCTTAATGAAACAAAACAGTTAATACACGAATGAATACCGAAATCAGTCAAGTGAAAAGTCAACAACAAGTAAATACTAAATAGTATTGTAGTAATGTTGATATCCGTAATATTACATAAATTTGTTGTAAAATAACTGACGCGTATTTGTTATGTACACAAAACACTTAATGTAAAAAAGACGAACTTAATGCCATGAGGCATTCTCTACCAGTTAATCTTAGGGCAAAGTAGAAAAGTATGTACTCGGTGCATTTGAAACCAAAATAAAACATTATTATAAGAATAAAACCTTATAACAGAAGAGTGGTAATCTGCTGACGCTACGTTGTTATCAAGTTTCATTACTAGCTCGACGCAGCAGAACCAGCAGGCGACGTTATAAATCTTGTTTGAAATATCTTATCAAATTAATATTTAAGTAATAGATGAATATCTGGTAAAACGAGCTTTGCTCGAAAAACATATAAAAACTCAAAAATGCGCGTTTTCCCAGTGATAAACCTAGCTAGATCGATTTTTCGCTCCCGAAAACCCCCATATAGCAAATCTCATCGAAGCCGTTTCCGAGATCCCCGAAATAAATATACAAGAATTGCTCGTTTAAATTTACAAGATTGAGTGAAAACCAGGAGTGACTTTGTCTAGCCTCTAGCAAAGATACATTGATTGAGATTTGAGAAAGATGTGTAAAATCAAAGACGATTTCGTGCTTCGAATATGACAGGTAAACGAGATAGCGCTGTACAGCTCCATACATTTGCGGTAACTGATTGTCAAAAGTTGACGTTTGACAATTCAGTGACCGCAAAACATATGGCGCAGTACAGCGCCATCTGTTTTGGATGTTAAGGGGTATGTTTTGTTCTTAGACTCACCTCTCTATTTACTATCAATTATATTTGCCTCTAGGTTATCTTTGATTATAAAGACATTGTAACAGTGGAGACTATACATACGTGTATCTATCTATCTTTTCTCTAGGTATGTATCTCTACTATCTCTAGGTAAGTATCTCTTTGTTATACCATTAGAGAATGGTGAATAGGTACTTTTGACGCGTAGTCTAATCCATTACTTTTGATGCTGACTCTACAATTCCTCTGGGTCACATCCTACAGGTTCTCTATTAGTGGTTTCGTGTACCGACAGACCACGAAAAGGCTGGGGCAGGCCTTTGTCCTGCAGTAATTAAAAATCGAATTAGCCTATCAACCGTCTGTCAAAATCTCGATTGACCTTAAACATCAATTAATTAAGGGCCCGATTCGGGTTTTTAAATAGACATTTAGATATCTTTTAGACATCGCCAAGATACGATAACGATATATTTAAGATCTAACCTGTCAATTTTGACATTTGCGTGATTCTGGAGATACTCTTGAACGATTTCCACAAGATATGACTTAGAGATCCAATTCACATCTAATAACTCTGTCTAACGTAAAAGTGACATTGGTTGCCCGAATAGCACTGCAAACGAGAACTAGTTGAAATCTAAACTATAACGTATCTAGAATGGATCTAGTACGTGTCGTCTCTTGTGAATATCTTGAAGTTCGAATACGGCAGTGAGACGGTCGGTTTGTTAGTTCATAGTTGATTCCTTTAACTAACCTGCATTCGTCTCATTTGAACACGAAACCGTCGAACAAAAAGCAATATGGTGACCAACATACTTCTGACCGGCCATTATATGATATAACATTAGGGTTTGCTCCCGGGAAATACCGGTACCGAAAGTACCGGGAATTCCCGGGATTTAGAGCCAAGCAAAGAACCGGGATTTCAAAATTAACATCCCGGTACTCCCGGGATTTTCGGGACTAAAATTTCCGGTACAATATTTGACTGTTTTCTGTTACTTAGCATGAAATATCATGTTTTATAAAGAAAATAAATATATTTTGTCAATCTAAGGCCGATGGTAATACTTTTACGGCTGATCACTACATTAAAATAAATTTAAAAAAAGTCAATGGGTTTGACAATGCCGACAATATAAAATTGCGTAATTTGATACTTTAAGGGCATAAATGTTTGTACGATAAATCATTTTATACGAACAATTAGTTATTTCATATTTGTATACTAACTAGAAGCAAAAATAGAGACAATTTTGTAATTAATAAAATACTACTTTTAATTCAAATTCAAACACGGTATAAGAAATTCACATTATGATAATGATATTTAAAAAAAATTAAATGAATTAATAATTCTGGCTGAATAATTTCTTAATTTGTCGTATTGATAGTTATTATATGTTTGAAGGTCCACAGCCCATTTTGAACGCATGCGAAAATTATCATTTTGTTTATCCTTTTTCACAAAACGTCTTCAGCCACGAGCCACAATTCAGTTTTTGCCAATCAAATCAACAAAGATAGTAAAAATATCATGTAAACTGTCATTAAATAGAACTTGCTAACTATGTAAACAAACCGCCATACTAAAATTGACACTGAATGTCAATTAGGGCTTCCAATACCGGGATCCCGGTATTTCGGGATCCCGGGATCCCGTCTTTTTAAACGCATTTTTCAATACCGGTATTTTTAAAGGCAATACCGGGATCCCGGTATTTAAAAAAATTAGGGAAATGCGCAGTATAAACCCTTTAAATCCATTATATCCGGCTGTATCAAAAAGCTTACTAAAGGTCAGACGCATCTAGAGTTAGACCAAGAAAAGTCTGCAACGTTTATGATAGCACGCGCAGTGCAAGTGTTATATTAAACGTCAAACTTCTATGAAATTATGACGTACAAATAATACTTGCACTGCGTACTGCGTATGCTATCAAAATCGTTGCAGACTTTACTTGGTCTAACTCTAACTGTAGGGCTAAGATGGCCGGCTCTTTATCATTTGTCACCATGGCTGTCACGTTCTAAGAAATATGTAAGTGCGAAAGTGACGCATAGCATGACAAGTGATAAAAATGCCACCATGATACGCCGCCTGGTCTCTAGCCCGCATTTTATTATTGAAACAAGATCGTTGCCTAGTGCGTCAGATAAATATTTGGTGGTTGGTGGTGGATGAATCCTGAACTTATGTGAGTGATGAATATGATGATAGTGACATTAACATTAACATAATTAGTTCTGATAATTTTATCAAAAAATAAAACGAAAGAGCAAGGATAATTGTAATAATGGCAAACCAATTTTGACGGAAATTTGAAAAAATGTTGTCTGGTTGGTTAAGTTGGACTACAAATGTGACTGGTGAGGTGAAGTCAACAAATTGGATAAAATTATTGCCAACCTGACCAGCTATCATGGTCGTATTTTTATCATCTGTCATGCTATGCGTCACTTTCGCACTTACATATTTGTTAGAACGTGACAGCCATGGTGACAAATGATAAAGAGCCGGCCATCATAGCCCTACAGGAGTGTGAAATAAAATTATTGCAGATGGCGGCATTGATTGTTCATTGTTGTAATAGCTTTTAGGACATATCTGTTATTCCAGTGAGCCTGTCTAATTCACCTTTTTAAGAAAACTATATATTTTTAAGCGATTTATATCCAATACCGGGATCCCGGGGATCCCGGTATTGATGAAGACAGTTTCGGTATTAATACCGGTATTGTGAGAAGTCCGGTATTTGGAAGCCCTAATGTCAATTCACTAGTAACTTTTGTTTACATAGTTGGCAAGTTCTATTGAATGACACTTTAGTTTAGGAAAAAAAAAACAAATTATATTAATGATTGTGTGACTTAAAGACACATATTATGGTACAAAAGAATTGTGTACATTCACTGTGCTACTTTTTTATTGTTTTAAGAAAGATTCGTGGTCGTTTTACGCTTTTTTTTACTGAAAATTGATGTGAAAACTGATTTTTGAAGGCAGTCCCGAAAGTACCGAAAATACCGGGAAATCCCGGTTCCATTTTTGCTCGGTACCGAAAGTCCCGGTTCTTTTAAACAGAACCGGTTCTGCAATCCCTATATAACATACCGCTATTCAGCCATTGATTGCCCCAGAGAAAAAACAAAAACAAAGATGGCTGCCCTTATTGTTTCGTTTCGCGGGCGCGATTTATGTGACGTTTTAAATAGCCAGGCCTACTTCTGAGGAGCTTATAAAAACATAACTTCTCGAGCTTTGTTTGGCTCTGCTGGCGACGTTTTAAGGCCTTTGTTCTTAAATTATGTAACTGCGAATTTTTAGAGAGCGCATAAAAAGAAAAATTCCGATTTTGATAACGAGTTTTGGTCTGTTTTTAACATTAAATAAATAAACAAATAAATTATACCAAAATCTATGTACATATTTCTATATCTACTATAGGTATTATTGTATTTTTTCATTTTTTATAGAGTCTTGTACTAGTAAAAGTACAAATTAAATCCAGTTTGAAACCTTATGTAATTAATTAAAGTTCGTAACGTAAGAGCACAAAACCGCATTTAGAATTGCGAGGGTAAAATACAAGTATACGATTTAGTCCAAAGTTTTCATACGTACTGCGTAAGTTTTATATCTTTTCGATTTCACATTCACATACAACACTGATATAAGTGTAGGTACCTAAGTTCTCCAAGAAGACCGGTTAGGTCAGGGTTTAAGTACCATAAAAATGGAAATAAATATGTAATGAAGAAACACTTTTTGCTTGTCCTGTTGATAAGGTTCTGGAATTTTATAGGCTATGGCCTATATATGGCTCTGGATTTTATAGGATATAAATCAGCCTTCACATCTAGTTCTAAAAAAACGATATATAGGTGGAACCTGTAGTCCTGTTTACGCAGATGCTTTTATACACTTTGCCACTAAGGGCAGGGCAGTGATCAGAGACAAGGGACAAGCACTGCCTGAGGTTGCTGTCACGGGCGACTCTTCGGGAGCTAGCAAAGGACCGACATCCAAATCTGATTACAAAACCGTATCAGATATGTATCATATTATAGAAGAAAAGTCAGCAATATCCACAGGTAAAAAAGTGGATGTTGCTGACTTTGCTTCTAAGCGATTAAAATTTTATCGAAGCTCACAATTATTTTGGGGCTTGAGGCGAGTACTTGGTTAGAACACACTCAGGATGCTGTCCTGTGGTTTCACTGCCCTTCAAATTAACCGTTTTTCAAGACACAATGCTTCATCCCCTGCTTTCCTTCTTGGTGAGAGCAAGACAACACTATATATAGCTCCGAGTATAAAGAGTTGTCCATCCATTGTCGTTGTCGGTCAATATTCGTATAAAAGGCGCGTTTCAATTTGTGGGCGGCCATTAATAGAAGACATAAAGTTTGAAGAACTTTAAAGGAAAATGTTTCACAGCAATTGTTGTGCACCAAACAATAAAGTATCAAAATGGCATGTGCTTCGCAGACATATACCTACAGACACATAAGTGCATAGTATCGGTGCCAATTGATTGATTTAACTCTGTTTCTCTTGTTTTTTAACTCTGAATGAACACCGAAGGCCCTATGACACTAAATTAAAAGCACTTTTCTAAGACGATAATAAAATAATAATCCTACAGCAATATTTAAAAAAATTACTAAGGGGACTAGACATGCGTTTTCCCGTTCTTACCTTAAAATCCTACCGCGGCACCACTAACTCTTTAGTAAGGAACTTTAGTTAGTAGTGTGGGTAGGATTTTAACCCAACCAGACGAATTTAGGAAAATCGTATGCCACGGATGACAATTTATCATCAATTTCCAAATACTTAGAGCTTTAAAGAAGCTTGAACGAGGTTTATAATCTAGGTACCTGCAGCAATTCATTATCCTGACGTGCCAAGTTGCGAAATAGTGTTTGCTTTGAATATTCGACGGACTACAAGCAGTCCACTTCCACGCAGAACTTATTCACAACACTATGCTTACTCATTAGTTCATAAAACCAGTAAAACTGATCTCCAATAGCGAATAGTTGTTGCAAATTTTGGGATCAAGCTACGCTAGTACTACTCACGTTCGAGGTAAGATGTTTTGTGAATATCTACTCAGGCTTGTTCGTGTGATCCTCGATCAAACCGGTCGTCAGGCAACATTGTTCATTATTTAAATTAGTGCGTGCTGATATAATTCCACACCAGAAGGCCTACTGCGAAAATGTAGATTTCTTTATCTGCCTCTATCCCTCGGATACGCATGAGTCACATGAGTGATAGAGACAGATAGCGAAATCTGGATTTTCCGTTTTCGCAGTAGGTCCTCATCCTCCGAAGCAATTGGTCTTATGCCCTATACTTTTGGCCAGAGTATCCAGCAAGTTTACCCGAAGGAGTAATTCATGGCTCTCACAAATAATCGCAGTCCAATTCAGTGATTAGTCTATGGAAGGATAGGATATCACAAATATCTAAATTCGAAGATTTTCCATCTACAACTACATCTCGCTCTAGATATAGGGGCTATAGAGAAGAATATACTTATGTACTTATTAGTATAATATATGTGTATTTTTATGACCTGTATTTTCTGTATTTTTATTTTTGCAACCATTTGACTAGTGACTTCATACGTAGGCTTTTAATTTTTAATAAATTTTAATTTCGTCAGTTCGTCACAATAAAACCCTTTCATAGTTATTTGACGTTAGGTACTCGAACTTTGAGTGATATTGATTTTGATGATAACAGCATTATTCATTGTCTCAAACTTGAAAAGTTACTGCAAATGTTGTATCCGAATTTCACTTTTGTAGACTTTGTAGTGAATAATTGTCTTATTAGTTGTATTGCCATGGTATGTAATTTTACTAAATCAAAAAGGTATGAATGAAATATAACGTAATCTCGCCCTTTTAATGAATGCCTACTTTTAATTTGAAACTTAACTCTTATTAAATAAGATTCAGTTTAGCATTTGACATGCACGTTGAACACAGACCAACTTTACAAATAAATACAAATACAAATGTTTATTTCTTAGAATATGGTAGAAACAATGATGGTCAAATTACAATAAGTGCGTCATATTCTGCCTCTACCGGCGTACAAATATTACAATTAAGTTGCTATACCTACTTAATTATTGCTAACATGCATATAACAACAATAACAATAACAATGGTTTAAATAACAATGTCACGACTATTTCGCCAAAGCTGCATCTTCCCTATAAAATTTTCCACTAGCAATCAGCGATTATAATCCGTTATGAATACAACAACTACGTCATACGAGTACCTTAAGGTATAGGTACTTCCTCGTGGCATAGACAGGTAAATTATAGAGACCTCTCCATCAGTTGCCACATTCCACTTTTGATCATAACCTAATAACTCTCTTGACGAAGTTTGAAGTCCACGACTCACTGCGTTTAAAAAAGTTCCGATTTTTATCGAACTACGTTCATGCTAAAACGTGTTTCTCGTCATAATAGCACTATTTAGTAAGACAAATATTTTGCACTACGCTCATATTCCTGATACATCTGAATTAAGATGAAACATGTTAATTAACTTAATTAGCAGAGTTGAACGCTTTTTACTTAATAAATACCTACGATACGTAGGTACCTACCGTAAAACCACTCGACCATAGTACCTACTTCAACTATGATCCACAAGTTCAATAGGTACGTAATTAAGTATCAATATCGGTTTTGGTTTAGTCTGTTTTTTGTTTTATGTAAAAAAATATATAGCCTTGGAAGCTTGGAACTAAGATATTCAGAATTTCAGACCAGAGTCAGACCTGAACCAAGATATTTTAATCAATTTTAAACGACAGTTTTTAGTTTTAGGTTTTTGGACATGGACTTTTGGACAATCATTCATAGAAAATGCCAATGAAACATAAATAATGCATGGAAATGATCACGCCAATTGTCGTGGCATCTGTCACCCCTGAGATGAGACCACGCTATTGTCACGCCGGCTACAACAATTAGTCTGTATTTTTATCCATCACTGGTACAGGTACTTCCTAGTGTTAAAGTAGAAGGGATTATAATAAATGGCATGTGAACGTTGGCGACACCGCGGCGGACAGAAGAACCGGTTCCTGACTTCCTCGTGATCAACGTTATTGGTACGAGTAGATTACATCCCGCGAGATCACACATCATGTATTTAAAACATATCAATGAAAATTAAATCACAGAAACCAGTCACTGACAAACCAGATGAGACAAAGGTATGTGATCATACGCGGCGGTTGTCATGCTGATACGGATCCTCAAGCCGCTCCGGTGTGTAAACGAGACAGTGCTATGTCAGGACATCAGGGGGAGCGCAATACATATATAGACATAGCAGGTTACAGATGTAGTGCATAATTGTTTTCCTTCGTATTTTCTCGGAAACGTTCGTATTTGTCATGCTACTTCAACCTCAACTTTTCCTCCCCTCAACCGAGACTCGTTAGCAAGACTCGTGCGTATGTCCCGTAAAAATACAGAAACATCTGTAATACAGATGTAGTGCATAATTATTTTCCTTCGTATTTTTAATTCTGTATGTCTATATTGCGCTCGCACACCTGAGCACCCTGCGGATCCGCATACAATTTATGATGTATGCGATAAACCGTTTAGTTTAGTTGCATCCATGATCAATAAATCAGGTCAAAGTTGGCCTGTGTTGTATATAAGTTATAATATGTAACGTAATTCAACTGAACGGCGCGGCGTGGCTCACGCTATAAGTGAGTGACGAGTGACTGACTGACTGCTATAAGCACAGTGTAACCCACACACACACGTTCACATGAGTGTGATAAACTCGAGTCGTCTTACAAGCTTCATCTAAAAGTATGTGATCTGTGCGGTACTACTACTCTAAAACCAAAAGACAGTATGTTTGTACGAGTTTCGTACATGGTTGCCACTTATTGGTACGCTATTGGCAGTGCCCTAAAACCAGAAAGCATTAAGTGTATAAAAGTTTCTTAAAAGGGGAGTGCGTTTTGGACGTAAACTGGGACGCTGATGTGACGCCATTCAAAATTAGCGGAGATTTTCTTCGTCATGGCTAATTATCTTGTGGAACGAGATACCTTACTTACAATGTATTTTACTATCGTCCACACTGATGTTTACTGACGACTCATAAACCTTATTCCAAGGACATATAAGGTCCACTGAAAGTCAATTAAGCGATGCTTTTAGTAGTAATTTATAAATTACTGTCATTTTGACCCGCTACTTCGTATGCATGGTTTTCTAAGGTAATTATACTTACACCGGATGTATGATCCACCCAAGGCAGTGAGGAAAGACCAGAAACTATAATAGATTTATAAATTTGTTCTAAAGCGGTTCTAAAGAACCACGAGGCTGATTACAGATATGCATAAATAAAACTACATACCTACGAGTATTTCTGTCACTGAATGATTTCCTCACAGGATTTTCCTCACTGCCCTATTTGAATCAAACTTTCCGTAAACCATATAATTAGTTTATTAATAACAAACAAAATGGAGAAAAACAGAAACTAAACGTTAAAATTAAAACTAAAATAAAACAAATCTTAAACAAAACTTATAAGTAAAAAAAATGCTCCCCAGGTCACCAATTATTTTTCATCGTATTATCACGGAAACTTACGAACGTGTCTTGCTATTTCAGTCAGTCACGGTACAAAGAGTACTGAGTTTGACTGAAGTAGCATGACAAATACGAATGTTTCCGAGAAAATACGGTGGAACACAATTATGCACTACATCTGTAGCAAGACTAGCGTACCCTAGCCTAGAGATATCATTAGGAAGTGATACTGAATTGATGAATGATTATAACGTTTCTTTCATCTCCTCTCTCCAGTTGTTCCTTTTATCCAGATCTGTAGTGCCATGGTCCCTTAGTACAATATTTATCCAACTAATGTTATTTTTAATGTTGTTAAAAATGAATGTCTATACGAATACGTACAGGGTTTGGGTTGTATAACAAAATGTCCAGTTCCAGTAATGTCGATCGTTTATTATAAAAGTTAGATATTTAATTGTTGCTCTATTTAATACAGCATTAACTATGTCTTGTATTGTGTAGATCTTATGTCTACGCGAAAAAGGTTTACCAACAACTATATGTGTGTGTTGATGTTAGTAACTACAAATTATATTATTTTCCTCCTATTTCGCCCCAATAAATAATCATAATCAATGTCGGATATCCGCAAAATTATTGCGCTTTAGAGTTGAATTAATTTGCACCCACTTAAATACAAATGTATTTTTATTTATTCATAAACATCATGTTATCGTTGACCTGCTATTATAAGGAAACTCATTAATAATAAAATATGTAGGTATTACTATTTACACAAAGTACTGGGTTACTTTAGAGACAGGGGGTCAATTTAGCGACTAAGATTAAAAAACATTCAAAGATTTTCAAAGAGCCGTATCAGAAGCTAGGCTATTTTAAGATAAGAGTCATTATAATTATAATCCAGGCTAATAAAAGTATCATTTGTTCCATCTCTAATATTTGTAAGCCTGTAGCGCTTGAATGAAATAGGTACATAGTAGATACAAATAAGAAGATACATCGTCGGTGCGAATAAAAAAATCGCTGTGTTTTTTACGGTTTTTCGATTTTGGCATATTCTAATTCCTTTTTCAATTTCCCGTCGACCTATATCAATATTTTTTTATATCTATATTAGTTTTGAAAATACTAACAAAATTTGTACAAAAAAATAGCTATGTGATTTTTTTTGGTGATGGCGATAATGTTGCACAGTATGGCGATTTATTGACCCTAAAATCCATTTCTCGTGCTACGTTACTTTGGCAACAAATCGCTATGTGTAAACTTTACACATGACGATTTTAAGTGAACCAAATTTAAGTCGCTATGTAGCAAAATTCTGGTTAAAATAATTTATCCTTATTGCAAAAATTTACGAAAAAAACTGTTTATTTTCTGCATAAGTATCATGTAAAAATCATTGATCTACCAGAAAAAAATACAGATGCAACAAATATATTACAAACAGGAAAATAAACAGTTTTTTTTGTCTCCTGTAATGTAGCTAAAATATACATGGCGATTTTTTTATTCGCACCGACGACATACCTGTATGTTAATGCAAAATCTAAATATCGGAACATTCTAAATAGTCAATAAACACTGCACAACACATTATTAACATTTAAGTTGGAATTGGAATCCACAATTTGCATTATAATGGATATATGCCATCTTTAATTTATTCTGTGTAGGCGGATGTAAGTAAAATAAATAGTTAATGTATGCACAATGATACAAGGCTAAATAAGGCACCCATGGAAGGATATTACGAAGGATATTTTGCCATTTTACGCGGTTACCTCTCCTGTCATGAAAACTCGTTTTGTTTGTGTTCTTGTAGACTAGTCAAAGGAGTTACTTGCAGTACAGTACATCTGCTACCACTTTACAATCTTCGAGCAAAACTGCAGTTTGAGTTAACTGCTAAATTATTTATTTATTAGAAACATTCAAAAGTTCAATGTTCAAATAAATAAATAAATCTAGAAATCCATTAAAAAATAAAATATGCTTAATAAATTTGAATTGGCAATATACTATTGATGATGATTCAATTGACAGAATTGCCTCTAGTCAGTAATATATCTTAATATTATTATTAACTAGCTATCTAGGTAGTTATACTCATAAGGAAAAGTCAGTTACATATCTTAAAAAGGTGCATCTAATTAAACATATTTGTGAGGTACAGTCAAGTCAGCTGCTATAATATCGGAAAGAAAAAGCTAGGTTTATGACAATGTAAAAAAAACTCAACTAAATCGTTTTTGTAAAATAGCAATAGGCTACATGACTAATTTTTTTTATGGTATCAATCGATCGGGTTTGTTTTTAGGATCAAATGTCTATATGGGACCTAATGCATTAAAGTAACACAAAAGTCAGAAATTGTAGTCAAAGGCCGACAGTCGCACTTCACTCGCGAAACGCCCTATACAAAACGGCCAAGGGCCGTGACGTCATCGCCCATCTTGTAGTATGGACAAAACAAGAAAATTGCGTTTTTGTCGGTGAAATATTGCGTTTCTGTATATAGTTGCTATACAATATTTTATTGCATGAAATGTAAGGAATCGAATGGTACCCTTACTTTTATCGTTTTTGGAAGTTTAAAAAAACTTAAATTTTGAAACTTTTGGGTCCTGTATTGTATGTATGTATGTATGTATGTATGTATGTCACTTTATTGCACATAAACAGATTTACATAAAACGGACAAACACAAAACAAAAATAAGAATGTTATGTATGTTGAGGCCTAGGCTCCTTTCTAGTGGTGCAGGGATGCCTAAGTGGATCTTCAATGAAGACTTATTATTTTAACGTGTGTACAAAGATTTATTTGTAAAATTAAATTATTTTAATACAGTAGTACAACTACAAGTACAGTTTGTCGTTCAATAGATTTTGGAAGATTGCCGTTGGCTGCTGGCGGCGGACGTTTATATACGCATCCGATCGTTGCCGATCTTCGAATTTCGGAGGCAATCGGCCGTCCGTGACGTCACATAGGATGCGTTCTGAACAATGTACAAAGGCGAACTTATCCCTAAAAGGGATCTCTTCCAGCTAACCTTTGAAAAAATGCGAAATATTGAAGAATTTTTGTAATTATTCAATATTTTATTTTAATATCCACATTATTGTGATAAATTGCTCGTTTGCTATCTGTTTTACTAGATTTTGTTATAAAATTCAACATGTGTCATCATCCCTATTTATAAATACAATACTCTTCATTTATTAGGGTACTGCCGTAAACAGTTTGGTCGCTTACGCCGACAGAACTGGTAATTGCGAACAGTTACAGTATTGTTTTATTGGGCTTTATAATAATTTGCCAGGTGTGTCATCTCAAACCGCTCTGACCAGTCCGGTTCTTTGTGACGATTTTATACGGTTTACTAGAGGCATGGACCGCTCGTAGATGGAGTTTATTACGACGTACGCGCTTATGTACGCATAAGCCCTATTTACTTAGTTTATCTATGTAATCTAATACCTTTAAACGAGCAATTCTTGTATATTTATTTATATTTTTATATATTTCGGGAATCTCGGAAACGGAACGGAAATTTACTATATGGGGGTTTTCGGGGGCGAAAAATCGATCTAGCTATTAGGTCTTACGTCTGGGATTTTTGAGTTTTTGTATGTTTTTCGAGCAAAGCTCGGTCTCCCAGATATTTAATAATAAAAGACAACACATCTCAACTGTCTTACTCTTAACATAATTATTTATACTAATATGGCCTAATATAGACCTACTTTTAGAGTCAATTTTGCTACATGAGTACTGGGGGCCGATTTTTGAATTTCGATCGCTCGTTTTCGTCACTCGAAAATCGGTGGAAAACGGCGAAATGCTAATTTTTGAAATGCGAGTGATAGAAATTTGGAATCAAGTGGTATTTACCACTCGTTTTCAATTCTATTAGTAGAATTTACATGCCTAGTAGTGGAGATATTAGTGATATTACTGAACGAAATACACGAAATCGAGCGGTCGAAATTCAAAAATCGGCCCCCTCCCCTGTGCGGCTGAAAAATTTGCGGTTGTGCTCTCATTTCATACATACCTTAGTTCGTTTTTTAGTGTTCCGTACAAAACTTTGTTCACGGAACACTTATGGGAACCCTTCGGTCTTGCAAATCAGTTAAATGCGTTTTTCTCAGAGACCGTTTGACGTAGATATTATATTTTAGGATTAAAAAGACCTTCGCCGAAGCAAGCATGAGGTTCTAAATCAGGCACTTTATGAGTGATAATCGTTAAAAATCGTCACGCTTACTTCTGTGACCGACTTTATTTCTATGCAAAAAAATAACGAAGTACGTAGGTAGTAGGTAATAATGTAGGCTAGGGAGGTAAGGGAGGTAAGTACTCGTACGCATTAATAGGAGGGATGCGCATGTGTATAGGTAGTTACTAGTTAGTAGTTACCCTTACCACAATTCTGTATAGGTACATGGTCGATCTAATTATTGATCTGCGACCTGCGACTACAAGACTTATTTAGCAAAGTTACGTTTACTATCAAGCTAATGGCGCCCGACCGGAAATCACGCGGATAAAGCAATGTTTATACCTACAATTTGGCGGCGACATTGGAAACGAACGGCTTTTATAGGCAGTCATTTATTCTAAGATTAGCAGGGATCGGAATAAACGGAAGTAAGTATGTAAGTGTTGCACGTATAGCGTAAAGCGGGGGATAGGATTTTCTACTTCCAGCACGATTACAAGTAAAAAACGCTCGGTTCAATTTTCGAGTAGGTATTAGATCAGTGGTTCCTAAGGGGGTAAAACTCGTATTTTACGGGGGTAATAAGCTAACCTAATTTAACAATACAACAAACTTACACGTTTTATTTTTAGGGTTCCGTAGCCAAATGGCAAAAAACGGAACCCTTATAGATTCGTCATGTCTGTCTGTCTGTCCGTCTGTCCGTCTGTCCGTCTGTCTGTCCGTCCGTATGTCACAGCCACTTTTCTCCGAAACTATAAGAACTATACTGTTGAAACTTGGTAAGTAGATGTATTCTGTGAACCGCATTAAGATTTTCACAAAAAAATAATAAAAAAACAATAAATTTTTGGGGTTCCTCATACTTCGAACTGAAACTCAAAAATTTTTTTTTCATCAAACCGATACGTGTGGGGTATCTATGGATAGGTCTTCAAAAATGATATTGAGGTTTCTAATATCATTTTTTTCTAAACTGAATAGTTTGCGCGAGAGACACTTCCAAAGTGGTAAAATGTGTGTCCCCCCCCCCTGTAACTTCTAAAATAAGAGAATGATAAAACTAAAAAAAATATATGATGTCCATTACCATGTAAACTTCCACCGAAAATTGGTTTGAACGAGATCTAGTAAGTAGTTTTTTTTTATACGTCATAAATCGCCTAAATACGGAACCCTTCATGGGCGAGTCCGACTCGCACTTGGCCGCTTTTTATTGCCATTGGGAGGAGGGGTAAAATCAGGTTCCCTAGTTAGTCATAGGGGTGACCAGACTGAAAAGGTTAGGAACCACTGTATTAGATAGTTCTTCAATTGTGCACTTGTGATATAAATTTTATTCTACCAAATTCGGATAAGCGAATCGATTATAAAAAGTAGAAAGGGGCGAATAGTTTTTTTTAATGTCTAATTTAGTTGTTTTTATGTCGGCATTCTAGCAGTCAAGGTATTCCTTCTAAGATTAGCAACAATCGGTATATTAATCGGAAGTACATAAGTATGTATGTAGGTATGTATTTATTTCGCCGTTACACCCGTTCCGGCTTTTAATCCGGTGCAACTGATGACGCGTGAAGTGTTGTGAAATGCATGCTGTAACAAAGGCACCCCAGGCTAGTTGGTATTTCTAGTTATCTGTCTTGTATCATGAATATCATACATAGCATCGCCTTGCATATTACATAACAGAGGGAATAAAAAAATTGTCTTAAATTCTTTACTATACGTTAGCTTCCCATTTCTTTTGCTGAAAGTTTGAACCTGATGCTGACGTTTTGATTTGGCAATTTTTGTAAATCCTAGACCTATTCAAAAAACCTCTGCTAAATAAGTCATATTTGCCATCCTAAATCCAGGAGGGATATCATATAGGAGACTATATTCGTACCCATGGATAAATAAATAACAGTCCATTATCCTCTAGAGAGTCGGTGTGGTCGATCCTTAAACAGGATTAGGCAGATAAGAAATACGACATGGCATTTCAAAAACGGAATTCAAGGTTACGAAGGATAGCCATATCAGCGTGTTAGTTACGGATATTATTGATTTTGTTTATCACTTAGAGTAGGTATATATTTACATCGCTGTTCAAATCCAAATAGTCTATGTTGATCTAAGTTAATGTATGACGAAACGATTATGTTCGCTTATTTAAACTTAATTGTAATTGTAACAGAACACGTAAACTTGCATTTTTTGCAACGATTCGTGCGTACTCGTTGCACGATTTTGTATCGAATCATCGTGTTACAAGTGTGTTGTAATTCTAAGTTAAACCATTACAAAATCAACGTAATGACACGAGCAGGTGTTACAGGTTGATTAGAATATGATATGATAAGGATGCACCTTCCTTTCCTTAAGTAAAAAGCCGTGGTGCCATCGACGTCTTATCGCAGATTGTAAAAACGTAAATTTAAAATGTTATAACCGATTTTTATCACTATAATCACGTTGCATTTAAATGTTAACTAAATAGGTAAAGTTTGAGGCCGTTCGCAACTTACAAGACATTAAATATGGACAAAAATGTGCAGTGGCCCAGAATTCCTTCACAAATAAAACATTTAGATTCTATAGCCTTCTGGTGGACCAGGCTGACTTAAAACCATCGTCTTCAGTTCGGCCGTTCATAAACGTTGAATATTCCGTCATCCGCGGAAGCTGGCCATTTTTACATCGAATGAAACATTCGACCTTTTCAAATAATATTTATACCCCAAGATTCGTTTCCTGATTAAGCATGTCAGCATATCATTACAATGGCCTTCCATCTTTAGTGAGTTAATATTAAAGGCAATCACTTATGAATGTTGGCTGGAACCCGGCAGCGCCGAGGTGATCTGCGAAGTGCCCTTTTAAACGAACACCACCATAAAGGGAAGGTGGTGCCTGGCGTGGCAACTTGATCGTGTTGTGTATGACTTCGAGCTGCCAGCTTTAATAAAAAGCTGAAGATCTAGGTTTTGGTTGGGCATTAAACTAATATCTTAAATAAGATGGCTCATTCATAGTGTTTCGGAATCTTCTACTTTCCCAAAATTAAATAAACATACAAAACATACGCATGGAACATATTTTTTCTGCAATAAGTACCTAAGTAGGTACTTATGCAACTGTAGCTATCAAACTTTAACAATGATTGACGTCTTTGCAAATTAGTTCTGTAGTTTTAAAATAGGTACAATTAATAAAAATAACTTTTACTAAACTCAACTTTGTATAAAATAAAAAGTTTAAAGAGATTGGAATACCCCAGAAAAAAGGTGAAACTGTAGTTGTTTCAAAGGCTCACAGATTTCACAATGTTTTTATCATAAGCCTAAAGATTTCTCCAAATGAGACCTGGCAACACTGGTATGACTGTATGTGTGATTGAGTGGTTGAATGATCTCATACACATTATTGATGCCAGCGCGCACGATCTTAGCCCCATACCCATGCCTTATTCAACGATACTTAGTATGGGGACTTGCATTGGGAGTATTGGAGTGATGAAAATTAATGGAAGAATTGATGTGCAATATAGCCAATGAAGCATAAGAATATTTAGTGGTTCTTATACTTCTTATAATAAAGGTGTATTTAAATAGATACTTGGACACACTGGGTAGTAAAATGATGAATTTGTTGACCATGTTTAAAAACATAGAACTGATTAAGTACCTAAAGGGGCCCACTGATTAACAGTCCGACGGACGGTATCGGCCTGTCAGTTGTTCGGAACTGTCAACTTTTTGTTCTAACTGACAGGCCGATACCGTCCGGCGGACTGTTAATCATTGGAGTCCCTTAAGACTCCTAAGAGAAAAAAATACCTATATGCTAACCGTATAGAGAACCTACAATTTTAAAATAGAGTGTTATATTTCTACACAACAACAAACAATTTCCTTAATTTCCGCGCAACCTGAAATTCAAGTTTTTTTACAAAAAGATATCTGTATGTACACGTTCACATACATCTACATTCTACGTAAAGTTCATGACAGAATATATAGGTACTTTTCTATAGAAAAAAATGCATTATCCCGCAAATCTAATAGTAACTACGGCGCATAGCAAAACTCAAAACAGTAGGTGCTTCAAGCATCCTAAGTGTTTGCCAAAATAATATTAACATTAATTTGCAAACAGCGAAGAACAAACACACAGTTTAATTGAGTGGACATTAACCCAGTACGTCAATAGACAGGCCGTGTTGATTGAGCAGGTAATGGCAATGTCACCTTTGTTATCGCATGTACATAAAAGGCACTTGATTGTAACTACATTGTATCACGATTTCAATGTGCGGTGGTGTAATAGAAATTATGTTAAAGGGATTGTTACAGTTAACGTGTTGATTTTTTATCATGGAACATGGTTTAACGGCTTCTGTTTGTATGCATTTTGCGTAAATAACTAACGTGTCTTTCATTAATGTTGGTTGGTTTGTCGGATAACGGATTTAAAATTGTTGACAGACCACATGACAGGAAATACGTGAAAATACAGGGTAGTATATAAATGGCAGATTTAACGCCTTAAAACATTCTCTACCAGTAAAGTCAACCACTAGGTTAATCAGAAAAAGTTAAGTACCAGTAAACACATGCAAAGAGCATGCACTACACTAGTCATCTTGATGGTGCCATAATATTGCATTACTTATTAGGTACTTATAAACGCGTACGTGTATAGAGGGCTTTGAAAGTAGTTAGGGGAATAGCATACTTATTATTATTTCGTCTTAGGTTTAACCCTTAACTACAGGATTTCGCCTTAAACATCTATTTAAAATGTCACTGTACAAAATACCATGCGGACCAATAATCGCAGATGAACAACGACTTTACTTAGAGGTATCATTTTATTTGACGATATTTTCATTATCTTTATATTTACGAAGTTATAAATGACAACATTACATAGTAAAGGGTTGAACTTTCTCTACAAACCTATAAAACTATAGAACGCATTTTATTGTACATTGTATAAAACATGTTTAGATTTCCGCTCAAGACAATATGACCCCGTAGTGTTTAGCATCCCTTAGTTACTATTGTGTTCTTTTAGAAAGAAATCTCTTTGTTTATTTTTTACCTAGCTCGCCTACCCTAATTAAGAAAACAGATTGTTTTACTGTAGCTATTGTCTTTATTACAAAAATTCTCGTGTTATTTTTTACGTTGTCAGATAGACATATTTTTAGTAAAGTAGATAATTTACTACTTTTACTACTCACATCTGTTGCACTGCATTGTCTTTATGGTACTTATTATTCAGACAGTTCAAAAATACCATGCGAGAAATATTTCAGTCTCAGGTTAGAAAATAATTTAAAGATTATAATTCTAAGGGATGTAACGATATCGATGTCGGCGGCAGATCGTAAAATCGGCCATATCGAGATATTCCTAGGCATATCATGAAACGCCGCCATTTCATGATCTGACTAAGATTAACCCAGGCGTATCACGATCTGCCTTATAAAAGAGGCGGCAGATCGGTCAGACCAATGTATTCGTTGATATTCCTAGCTTCATATCGGGCGCATCGTAAAATAATTGATGAGATATTCCTAGGCATATCATGAAACGCCGCCATTTCATGATCTGACTAAAATTAACTCAGGCATATCACGATCTGTCTTATAAAAGATTCGGCAGATCGATGGGAGCAATGTATTCTCGAATTCCTAGTGTCATTCATACCGATCGCATCGTAAAATAATTGCATTTTTTGCCACTGGTGGCGCTGCATTCTATATGGCGCTGCGTCCGAGTCCAGTGTTGCCAGATCGTACCTTTTAATATTACGTTCCTTTTGAGCCTTGAGGTTTGCTCGATATGGCTGGTGGTCGCTAGGCAGATCATGAAATGCCGGCGTTCTATGATCTGCCTAGGAATATCACCCCTTGAGGTTTGCACGATATGGCTAGTGGTCGCTAGGCAGATCATGAAATGCCGGCGTTTCATGATCTGCCTAGGAATATCACCCATTGAGGTTTGCACGATATGGCTGGTGGTTGCGCTAGGCAGATCATGAAATGCCGGCGTTTCATGATCTGCCAAGGAATATCACCCCTTGAGGTTTGCACGATATGGCTGGTCGTCGCTAGGCAGATCATGAAATGCCGGCGTTTCATGATCTGCCTAGGAATATCGCCCCTTGAGGTTTGCACGATATGGCTGGTCGTCGCTAGGCAGATCATGAAATGCCGGCGTTTCATGATCTGCCTCGGAATATCACCCCTTGATGTTTGCACGATATGGCTGGTGATCGCTAGGCAGATCATTAAATGCCGGCGTTTCATGATCTGCCTAGGAATATCACCCCTTGAGGTTTGCACGATATGGCTGGTCGTCGCTAGGCAGATCATGAAATGCCGGCGTTTCATGATCTGCCTAGGAATATCGCCCCTTGAGGTTTGCACGATATGGCTGGTCGTCGCTAGGCAGATCATGAAATGCCGGCGTTTCATGATCTGCCTCGGAATATCACCCCTTGATGTTTGCACGATATGGCTGGTGATCGCTAGGCAGATCATTAAATGCCGGCGTTTCATGATCTGCCTAGGAATATCACCCCTTGAGGTTTGCACGATATGGCTGGTCGTCGCTAGGCAGATCATGAAATGCCGGCGTTCTATGATCTGCCTAGGAATATCACCCCTTGAGGTTTGCACGATATGGCTAGTGGTCGCTAGGCAGATCATGAAATGCCGGCGTTCTATGATCTGCCTAGGAATATCACCCCTTGAGGTTTGCACGATATGGCTAGTGGTCGCTAGGCAGATCATGAAATGCCGGCGTTTCATGATCTGCCTAGGAATATCACCCCTTGATGTTTGCACTATATGGCTGGTGATCGCTAGGCAGATCATGAAATGCCGGCGTTTCATGATCTGCCTAGGAATATCACCCCTTGAGGTTTGCACGATATGGCTGGTCGTCGCTAGGCAGATTATGAAATGCCGGCGTTTCATGATCTGTCTAGGAATATCACCCCTTGAGGTTTGCACGATATGGCTGGTAGTCGCTAGGCAGATCATGAAATGCCGGCGTTTCATGATCTGCCTCGGAATATCACCCCTTGATGTTTGCACGATATGGCTGGTGATCGCTAGGCAGATCATTAAATGCCGGCGTTTCATGATCTGCCTAGGAATATCACCCCTTGAGGTTTGCACGATATGGCTGGTCGTCGCTAGGCAGATCATGAAATGCCGGCGTTTCATGATCTGCCTAGGAATATCACCCCTTGAGGTTTGCACGATATGGCTGGTCGTCGCTAGGCAGATCATGAAATGCCGGCGTTTCATGATCTGCCTAGGAATATCACCCATTGAGGTTTGCACGATATGGCTGGTGGTTGCGCTAGGCAGATCATGAAATGCCGGCGTTTCATGATCTGCCTAGGAATATCACCCCTTGAGGTTTGCACGATATGGCTGGTCGTCGCTAGGCAGATCATGAAATGCCGGCGTTTCATGATCTGCCTAGGAATATCGCCCCTTGAGGTTTGCACGATATGGCTGGTCGTCGCTAGGCAGATCATGAAATGCCGGCGTTTCATGATATGCCTAGGAATATCACACCCTACTTGATATGCCTAAACGTCGCTAGGCAAATCGTCAAACGTTGATGTTTGAACGATATGGCTGGTAGTCGCTAGTCAGATCTTGAAATGGCGGCGTTTCATGGTATGCCTAGGAATATCTCGATATGGCCGATTTTACGATCTGCCTCCGACATCGATACCGATACGATATATCGGCCGATATAATCGGCAGGCCGATATATCGGCATCGCCGATTTAAATACTCCCGATATCATAACAAAATGTAAACAACCCACAGTAAGGTATTTTATTGGGCAAGAATATTCATCACCTCAATTTTAACTTGATGTGTGAAAACTTACGTAAGTTTTACTACGATATATTACTTACTCAATGTAACAGTGAAGCTGCTATAATCGTGCTATTTTGCTAATATGAATATATTTTTCAGTTTTTACACTTCTTAAAATCAAGTGTCTATTAAACACAAGTATGTTTTATGCATATAAAGGATTAGGAATATATTTTTCATTATTTTTATTTTTCGGTTTTTACACTTTTTAAAACCAAGTGTCTATTAAACATAAGTATGTTTTATGCATATAAAGGATATAATTCTTTATTTATTTAATTTATTAACTAACTACCAGGCTATCGATATCGGTATCGGTATCGCCGATTATTTACTTTAAATATCGGTATCGTATCGGCAAAATCATGTATCGTTACATCCCTATTTATAACACCACTTTTACATACGTATTTTCATACTACCTAGTTATGAATATTTTTCGTCTTTCTCTTATCTTCTATGTCTCTCTCTGTGTTAATAAAATAATTGGGTAAGGAAAAATAGACATCGACAGACCTTCCTTTCCTACCCATGGCAAATTGGCAAATATCGAGATATAACAGCCCTTTCCCAAGAATCTTGACAAGTAGTGAGAATGTCGCTGTCTAAAAACGATATGGAATTGAATTGTGCCCCTGAACACAATGGTTCAGTGCGTATATGGCTAGAAGATTGGTGAGTCAAAACAATAATTGACCCGCGCATGAGTGTCATTCCAGGCACTTGGCGAGTGAGGCTGCCCTTCCACTGACGCGAAGATGGGCGGACGTATGGGAATCAACCAATAACATTGGGTTGTAATCGACATCTGGGGCCTATTGCATAACATTTTACAACTCATAATATAATACAAGCGGAAGTCTCTTTCTAATAAAAGGGAATGAAATGAAAAGAGGCGTCCGCTTGTATTATGAGTTGTAAAATGTTATGCAATAGGCCCCTGGTCTCCTCTCCGCTGGATTACCAGTACGAGTATTACCACCAATGCTATTGGTCGAGTTATGCACCATTCATCTCTTCCTCAGTGGAAAAGCAGCCTAACTTCAAACTCGGGTAAATCATGCGGTTTTGGTATTAAGAAAAGGCAATAGGGTAGATCTTATTTGCTGTGAGGGTCGAATGGATTTACCCGAATTGGAATAAGTTAAGCGACACATAGGCGAGTTCACGTTAGACTGGAGAGCCCGAGAAATCAACTCGTAGACTCATAGAAATTACACAGCCAGTCATTTAACCTCATGAAACTGTCTTGAATCGGAATCAGGCCGTTGGAACGTTCACTAGCTCCGAAATTATCAAGAGTTATTCTCGGCATTACAGATGACCTGACAATTGAACCATTTTGTCATTTTCCAGTAATCAATAGGTGACATGGTCATATTTAAACGTTGTTTTATATAAAACTGTATGAGATTATGCGTCAAAGTTATTCATCTATGATACCACACTTTACAATATCAGCAGTCCTCCCCAGCCTAGGTCTTCCCGAATGAAATCCAAAATAATCGATCTAACGATGTCCTTATCCAAAAGTGCCATACGATATGGACCAAAACACCAGTCGACCTTGTTGGGGACCATCTTTTTCTGCGTTTTCCGCGACTTATTTGTTGACATGTCTGAATATCAATCAAAACCCTTTTGTACAAGAGGAAAAGTGAGACGAGAGGCCTAAGCCCAGCAGTCGGACGGCTAAAACCTGGTGGTGAATATAGGATTTATAACACTGATTTTAAATTCCATAAATTAAATTACACAGCCTAATCTCTAGGTACTTACACTTATAACTTCTTCTTCTCTTAAAAATGGCTTCCATCAAATTTATGATGATTTCGTCTAGCTGTACTTTTCCGCGTTAGTTCACTGCATAATAAGCTATCAATGTTACTTACACTTTATAAGCAAAAAATATTGTAGAAACGAATTCGCCATTTTGAAGTTCAATGATTCAATCGGAAATCCTGGATACGAAATTACACTAAAATGACATTTCGTGTGTTGCCTGGTTTTTGCAGTTCTGAAATTATATGGTGCTGTACTACAATCGATATAAACCGGAAAACTCGTCAAAAATTGACTATTAGTGCCCCAACACGAGCGCTTTTTCAACGCGCATTAATAAAGCGCTTGAATCTGTCTGCACGCTAAATTCAATTTAATGAGCAAGGTTTAAAGTAGAAAATCTAACACCGCTTGGTAAAAAGCGCCAACGCCATCGTGTGAATAAATACACATATCCATTTGTGTCATTTAATCGCTTTTTAACGCGCATTGGAAAAGCTCGTGCGTATGAGGACTTATTTCGGATCCCGGTAATAGCATTTATTAATAACAATAAATTGTTTAGTTTAGTTTAGACGCTATGCTTTAAAGCCCTAGTAACTCGTACACGTATCATTTACCTAAATAAGTAAATAACGTAACAGTGGACTTGTACATAATATGTCATTATTAAGCGTGGGTTTTATATAGGTAGTTGTTTCATATACTACCGACTGTTAGTAGCAATTACCTACAGCAAGTTGTTCAACGCTATACGCACACAAAACTGTTGAGGTATCAACTCGGGGAGCTATCGCGTTATTCGCGTTAGGGTGTTGTATTTCGAGAATCAAGATATTACCTTCACATGTGACTGCAGCCTGAGGCGATTCAGTAAACCTAAGCTAGATCTATGATTACGCATTGCCTTTCGGATAACGATGCCACACTAAGGAGTAGCAAGTCGATACTCTCTAGACTACCTCCTCAAAATACCTCTTTTGTTTCTGCAAAGATGTTGTGGCCAATGATGGATGACTCTCGCTAGAATGTAATTCAGACTGCTTTTCTAACTCAGACGATTCTTAGTAGCAGTTATGTGCAATGGGTGGGTGCAAAGTATATTGGTTTGCCTAAGTGGTCGGCTCACACTCTGCAAGCAATTTCAACCGTACACCTAAGCACGCCATTGGACTCTGGCCCGCCAAACGCTTACGTTTCAGTCCTAATGCCACTCACGTTACGACTTGTTTCCCATGAGAATACATTAATGCTTAAGCGAGTAATAGTATATCCCGGCTTTGAGAACCTGAGCCTTGCTGTTGTGACACTACAGGTATGACACGCAGAGTAGTAAACAAGCAGGTTACGGTTTTGAATGTCTAATTTCTTATGAAGCAATTTCTTTAGTCAGGCTAACCTAAACTGAATTTAACACGTATCCAGCGTTTATAATCTTCGACACTTCCAGCTTCCAGGTAGATTGAGAAGATTCGATTCTAACTTAAATTGTACCTATATAAGAGGTACCTACCTTATATAGGTACTTTGTGGTTTTATATTACCCACTTATAGAAAATACGAGTAGGTAATATAAAAAAATCTTATAATACCTATTTAGTTGTTTTTACACATTGGCAGCATTATTATAGCATAGACACCATACATTGAGCTAAATTTTTTTTAAGTTTATAGCAGTTTGTCTCTTTTTAGGGGGGAGTGAGACTGAAATTTTGCTAAATTTTGATAAGATGATATTCCTAATCCATACTTATATTATAAATGCGAAAGTGTGTCTGTCTGTCTGTTTGTCTGTTACCTCTTCACGCTTAAACCGCTGAAGTTATTTATGTAGTTGAAATTTGGTATACATACACTTTGAGTTCCGGGAAAGGACATAGGATACTTTTTATCCCAGATATAACCCCTCAAGGTGATGAGGGGGGTGGAAATTTGTATGAGAAATCAATAACCGCTGAACCGATTTAGATGAAACTTGGTAACATGCGGATAGTTTGAGCTGTTGGGAAGGGTATAGAATAGTTTTTATTCATCCCTTAAGGGTCTAAAAAATGGGGTGGAAATTTTTAGAGAGGACCAATTTAGGGATGAAAAGAAGGTTGAATAAAAAGCAGATTTGTTTGAAAATTAAGGTACCCAAATTACCTACTTATTCCACGCAGACGTAGTCGCGGGCAAAAGCTAGTATGTACAATAAAACCTTATAAATCAGACTTGTTTTAGTTAGTTTATTAGTAGGCAACACAAGTACACATACCTAAAAGTTAGATGAATTGAATACTAAACTTGACACTATTAAATTATAAATAAGTCCCTTACGTTGTCCAGTCCAGTAACCAGTTAACAAACTGTTGTGCAATTTAAAATTACATGACTCATGCAGCCCGTCAAAGGCACAGTACGTACGCTTAGCAATTTCACCGTGCCTTACGTTATATATAGGATAAGTAGGTCCACATAAGGAACATTGTGAAATTTTGATCTCTTATATTATAACAAACAAATAGGCAGTTAAGTACATAAGTATGTACCTACTAATATACTATGGGGCATTCATACACAATTTGAATAAACCCCATAGTATGCTCATTAACGCTTATTGAAATCTTGTATTCTTAATGGTAGAATTTTTTGCCGACTTCTTCTACTGACAAAGTTGACTTGCCAGAGTATATACTATGGCAAGGGGTTGTGGGTTGAAATTAGCCTGTCTAGTGAAACTTTACAATTTAAAATGTGTGTAAAGCTTTGGTTTCCTCCGAAAACGGTGCCGTCTTAAAGCGGCCGTCTCCATACAAATACTAATACGACATCCATATTTAGCCGTATTATTTAGTATGGAGACGGCCGCTATATGACGGCACCGCTATCCTAGGAAAACCGATCTTTAATGGCTATGAAAAAGTCCAAAATTAAATATTTTTTAAATATCGTTCGTATTTTTTAAAGATCAAATTAGCGAAAGAAAAAATAGGTTCTGCATACCCAAAACAAAACTACTCATGACTTTTTATTTCTTCGCTCGGTACAAGTTCCCAACTTTTGCAACGTGACATAATTGCGACATAACGGCCACTAAAATATAAAGATACTTTTGGAGATGCTATTCTTATGTACCTACTTAGACCATACCACAATATACGTAGCATGATATTGTGCATAACATAACACTAAACCGTCAAACGGGTTTTCCACGAACGAATGCTATATAAAAAGTTGCCCAGATGACTTGGTCCGCTTGGTCGTGCGTCTCAACTCCAATGGCCGATGCTGGGAGCTGTGGCGACGTTCGAAAACCAACACTTTCTTTTTGTCCTTGTCGCACTAACTACCAAGTAACAAGCGACTGAATGCGACGGCACTAGAGTTTCAAATTTTAAACTTGTTTACGATGGAGCTGGTCGAACCAGCTCTAAAATTGCGAACTTTTTTAAACAACCGCCTTTTTGTTTTACTCCAAAATTGATAGCTTTAACCGTAACCTTAACCGGCGGTTCGAGTTATTTCTTCGATAGCAAGTTTTAGTATTCGGTATTCAGTTGGCGAAATTTATTATAGGTAGATATTGGCTAAACTCGCTTGCAGGATTTTAAACTTTCAAGTTATAGGCAGGCCGTTAGCTTGTTTGTACAAAATTTGAAGAAAAAATCGAAATGCCCTTAGCAGGTTAACCTCTTGACACCCAGAAGTTTATATATATTATATTTTTGAGTTTGGATCCTTTAATGTAAACTTTTGTAAGTACTTAGTATAGTTTCATTTTGTTATTTAATTGTAAGATTGCTTATGCAATTACGTAATAAGTAGGTATCAGGGATGTTGCGGATGCAGATTTTTTGACATCCGCGGATGCGGATGCGGATGCGGATGTCAAGATTAGGTACTTATAAAACGTCAAATATTACATTTTTAGTATCATTTAAAAAAAAAACGAAACGTTTAGTATTTGAGCAAGAATATAGGTGCGTTATATTTTAATAAACAGTAACTTGGCCGACTTTTCTGGATCTAGACGATTTCGTTATAGGTAATGACGAAATTACCTAGCACTTACGCCGCCGCTAAGACGTTCCTGTACCGATTTGTTTGACATCCGCATCCGCATAAGCTCCGCATCGATTTTATGCGGATGCGGATGCAGATGCGGATGTTGAAAATAATGCGGAAGTTCCGCGGATGCGGATGCGGATGTTCGCAACATCCCTGGTAGGTATGTTCGCAATAAATGCTTAGTCTTTGTTTTTTGTCTTTAGTTAAAT
This sequence comes from Cydia amplana, assembly GCF_948474715.1. Lineage (NCBI taxonomy): Eukaryota > Metazoa > Arthropoda > Insecta > Lepidoptera > Tortricidae > Cydia > Cydia amplana. The sequence continues at coordinate 11,413,658 of NC_086081.1, read as the reverse complement.
GTTCAAAATAGATTATGGAATATGTACATAAATTTATACAAGGGGCATCAGGAGGTCATATATATCATATCATATCATATTTATTCATCAACAATACAAGATTGTGTTTGAAGTACACTAGTTTAGTTATAAAGAAAGCACCAGGATGGGATATTATAATATGTCAGTCAAGTGCAATAATATTTTAATTTTGAAACTCTCGTATGATAAGGAGATAAGTACAGCTACAGTACAGTACCTTTATGTCGATTACCTACTATCTAAGTATCTACTTGAATCATATTTGTGACGTTCCACGGCAAAAGGTTAAAAAGGTACCTTATGGCACATGGCGCTTACGTCGCATAGCGCCGCAATAATAATAGCGCGCGGCGGCGGAGCGGCGTTAATAATAGCGTAAGCGCCAAAGGCCATAAGGTACCTTTATCCGTGGGACGTCACATTTATACTATTTCATGCCCGTAAAATAGCTTCTACCAATAAGTGCTTGATAATACTATAGTGTGTCAAAGGACTGTCTTATTTCAAACATAGACTGAGATAATCATACTACCTTTGTACTAGCAGCCAAAAGAAAAGGATAAAAATAGTTTTTTTTGTTCCTATTTACTGACAAATTGGTTTGACCAACTATACCTATTTAATGCAATAAATTAAACCGATTTTAGCATTTTTCAAATTTCTGAAGTATGTATGTACATACATAATTATAAAAAGTGGAAATCTTGTTTACAGTATGTACTTATTTTCATATTTACATTTAAGTACTACATCTCCACAAAACCACCTCGTTGCAAATCTGATAAATTGATAATAGCAATCCCTAACCCTTTAATCTGACTGGAAGAAAAAAAAGCATTTTGCGGTAAATATCGATTGTAGCACACCACTATTTCATGAAATAAATAAACAGGCAACACAAAATTGAAGGACGTGTTGATATTGCCAAATACGGAGATACGTCAAAATTTTACATTGTAACAATTTCATATTCCGCGTTTGTCGTATTGTTATTACTTGGCCCTAGTATTGAAATAAAGCATTTAGGACTAGGTAACTAAGAAGTATAATATTATGATAACTCGGCACGCATGATGAGGGAGTTTTGTTGTGGCGGGAGAAGCAAAAACAAAACAGACAGCCGAATACTGCCGAATAGCAACCGAACGCACCCGAGTGGAAAACGAATCTCGCTCAGAAACCGAAACGATCGCGCTGTTTGATTTGAAAACAAAATTTACCCGCTCTTAGCTGGCTCAGTACGCGAGCGAGCGTGATACGGAATGAACGTGTGGTGTGTTTTGCGCGAGCGTTGACTCTGCGAATATTTTTTTTTATTTAACGAATTATACCGGCCAGAACTAAGTTTTTGGAGTATAAAGTCGGAAACAGAAAAAAGTTTATAACACTAAGTTAACTTCGATGCAGTTCGCGCCCTTTTTCGACCAAATTTGTGTATTTCCGTATAGACGCGAAAAAAAGTGAAGAAAGACTTCGAAAACAAAGGACAGTTTTGTACATTTTCGCTACGTTTGCGAAATTGTGTTCAAAAAATTTATCTGGCTCAATCGTGGAAAGAAAAAAAGTAAAACCGCGGCCAACTAGTTGATCTGTGGTCATCGAACAATCAAACAAAAAAGCAACGAATTTACTGCAGTACTAGTTCCCTTAAATTTCTCGTTAAACCTATCGTGAACTTTCAGAAAACTAACCTAAAATTACAGTGAGTTCGTCGACCTAACAAATCTACAGTGAAACAGTTTTATAAACCAAGATTATCTGGAATCAGTGACGAGTTGGTTTATACATAATAAAAATGTCTACTGCCATAATGCATCAGTCTGCGCTGTACGACTTTGGTGATATGTTCTTGAAGGTATGTTGAAATATTTTTTTCAATCTTTGCATGCCAATGCGTGATATTAGTTTATCGTCTTATACATTTTATACACAGCAACAGCCCTCTATAACAATGACATCATAACATTCATAACACAAACTTTTCAATACCTTTTACGTACATTTGTATCCAAAAACGACCTTTCTAGTGTGCCAATATTACTAATCCATTTACAACAATAACCACGGGTAGTCAAAATATCAGTCATAAAGCATTAAAAATACAATTTAATTTGCATTCAAAACAATAGGTACGTTATCAGCTGTCAAAATTACCTACCTACTTACAAGCGTTCGTAAACAGTGTGTTTTTATTTGAATACAGTGACTTGCTATGTTATGCAGGGTATTTTTTAGTTCGCAGACAATAATAATCAACACATCCGTTAAATATTCTACCTGCTTCCAATATCATTAACAAGAAAATAAGGCATCAACTTTGTATTTAATTTGAAACCTCGCTATCCAACACGTGTTTGTCGGTAGCTTTCATTCGAATGGAAGAATGGAATATAATCGTGCACACAAACTCCTACGTGCATGCCTCTTTCGATGAGGTATGTTACTGTTACTGCCAAAATGTGCAAAATTAACTTAGAGGATTTCGCTAACACCAACCTTTCACATAGGATGGAGTTTGATAGTTACCCTCTTCACAATTAAATAAGTAACAGACACTGTTTGCTTTGTATAATAGGGTTATTATGCCTGTTAATAAATAAATACATTTATGTTTACCATCCTAGCTTATTACACGAATATTTATGCTGAGTAATACATCCTAATTCCTACCTTAAATAGGTAGAGGTAGGTAGGTTCCCACTACCCAGCTTAAAGCGCACGCATTATTGTTGGGTAGGTGAGTTTAGTTTAGTAAAGTGTCATTCTATGGAACTTGCTAACTATGTAAACAAACCGCCATATTTCTCTGAATGTCAATTTACTAGTGACTTTTGTTTACATAGTTAGCAAGTTTCATAGAATGACACTTTAGGTGATGTTGAATGTGAGCTGTAAGTACCTTAGACTTCGCGAAAATTGATGTCTCCGCCATTCTGAAATTTACAAAAACTGATTCGACAAAAAAAAAACGATTTCATCATCGAAACTGCTCACAAAATTTCACGATAATCGGTTAAAAAAGCTCGTGTTACGCATTGTAATAATGAAATACTTACCTGTTTATATAATATGTAGGTATATTGTATTATTTTTTAAATTTGTTAGATCTTAGGATAAGTACGTAACCTGTATCAAACATAGGTACTTGATTTTATATCAAAAACACAAATAAGTAGTTCCATATAGCCGTAGGACGCAGGGTATGAAGTTGATGTAAAACTTTGTTTACCATGAGTCCATTCGTAGGTAAGAAGTTAGAAGTATAGGTAGGTACCTACACCCTACTTAACTTCTTATTTCACGATAGGTAATTTAATCACGAAATTACGTCATCTACCTATTTTTGTCGATTTTTGACCCCCCCCCCCCCTAAAATCATCCAAAAATCATATTTCAAATGACCCCCTTTCCTCCTACGTCATGCTACCATCATCCGATGTCATCAAATGACTGACTCAATTGGTATATTATATTTGTACTTAGTCCGTGGTAAACTATTGTTGTAGTTGTCTTCAGTTCTGCCTTAGAACGTCGCGAAATAAATCCATATCTATTTACCTACTTTACATGGCCAATGTATAATAGGTAATATAGGTATATACTACATATATAGACTGTCGTAAGTATTTTATGGAAAATTGGAAATAGGTTGGTAAGCCTTTGTTTTTTACTAAGGTCGCGTAAACGAGCCTAATAAAATCATCTCGATTAAGTATCTCCAATGATTGTCATACCTATTCACCTTTTGAATATTTTAACCATGTTACGCAAAATTAGACGCGTTATAAATGTATAATAGCTATATATTTAAATCCTAATTTAATTTCCTATACAAAATTCACTCGTAGACTGAAACACGAACATTTTTTCTTTATTCGTGGGGTAAGTAGGTAGAGTTAGGTACCTTACCTACCTTACCTCTCTCGTATCTTGTATCTGCTTGAACCCTTGAGTTGAGTAATCTCCGCCCGACAGGGTATATAACAGACGTGGTTAAGGGGTCACAAACAAGTCTCAAATGAATCCTGCGTCGTACCAATACAGTTTATTATCGCTTGTCTCCGAGGCGCTTTTAAAACCCGTTTGCGGTGACGAGGGAAAACCGGTTCTATTAGCCAATTCACATAGTTATAAATCGTTTGCTCCTATCCTCCTATCATATGTTACCTGCTTAGGGTTTTTGTGGTTTTTTACATGTGGAAGACACTTGTTGCTGGGGTTGCTGGCTTACATTTGGACACGCACACATGCTTACGCAGTATACATATTTATAGCGATGTTATGCACCTGAGTGGTTTTGATAGAATCTGGTTTCTGTACCTAACGAAGCACAGAATACCAGTACTGTACTAAGTGTCTGGGTAGTTTAATCGCAAAGCAAGAATTATAATTAAACCTTTGTGCGTTATCTTATCATAAATAAAATACTGCCGATGTTGAATGCTAAACTTTGGATGTTGGTTTGTTAGTTTTTAGGTTACGCTTTTTTGGCGAATCGATTCTTCAACTTTAACAAGACTTGGTAGGTAGTAGGTACTAGGTACCTATACCTACTTCATTTTGTGACCCTCTTACATCTTATATACTTCGTCGCTAAACATACGTCAGTAAAGCATTTTACCTCTAAAGTTCCCTCTAAATTTAAGGCATTGTACAAATTGTTCACAAAATAAGGTGTACTCGTAATAAAAGCATGGTATTTTCTTCCAAACGTCTATAGATTACACACTTTACTGCCAGTGGGAAATTTGAAAGGTGCATCTTTTTTTCTTCCATAGCCCATAGATTCGAACTCGAAAAAAAATTGCTCAGAACCGTTCAGTTCTATAAATACACCTACAACCGTCTACCTGTCTTTTATTTATTTACACACACCACCGCTCTCCATTATGTTGGGTATATTTTTTGCACCACTCCTCGTAGGGCACCACAAAGGGCCCTTTGTGAAAGTCTCTTTTGTCCTTTTACTATTGGTGGTAGGTGTCTCAGATAAAATACGAGGGATCTTCTACCCTGAACACTGATATTAACGACTCCTAACGATATTTCCTTCTCTATCTGTCTCTTCCCTGTTCATTTTATAGATTTGCTTTAAGTAATAAATCTAGAACTAGTCTTCAACAATTATGTAATTTAAAAAATGCAATCTAAATCGGATTATTACAGCCTAAACCTAGCTTAGGTATAAAATTAGTAGTAACTAACCTAGTAAAGGGGGTCGTATCTCGTCGCATAATAATTGATTGTCCTAATGTAATGTTACGCATAAAACTCTTTTCGCATAATTTTTCTCCAGCTGAAACAGAAAGTATTTTCGAAAATATTTTGCATAGGTTATGTAGGTAGAACAGGGTAGGTTAGGTTAGGTTTCTTTTATAATTTTTCAGAAATGTTAATAGTTTCAGCACAATAGCAATTATGCGAAATTAGTTTTATGCGTAACATTACATTAGGACAATCAATTATTATGCGACCCAATATGGACCCCTAGTAAAGTAGTAGTTTAAAAAAAATCTAGGATCCGTTAAAAATATTTGACTGTTAATCCATATAATGTATTGTATGTGTGTACGATGTACATCATGCTTTTTGTCCGCTTAGAAGTAACTAAGTGCAGGATGATTTTCAGGATTCAAAGTAGGTATACTTGCCATCTAGATCAGAAAACCAGACACATCTACAGCACTCTGTATCTGTGTCTGCTATTCGTACTAACATTCTGTCTCCCAAGTCACTACTTGGGAGACAGAATGTTAGTACGAATAGCATCTAACGGTTAGATTCTAACCTATTGACTACAATTGCAATCAGTATATTTTCGGCCTAGTGCATTCGATGGTTGTTAGTTGGTCAGTAAGGCGTGTAATCACGTGGCGCGGCGGAGCGTGCGATCGCGCCACACTCGCAATACCCGCATTACCATACATTACGCCAAACCGATACATTCCTCCTAAAATAGAGAAGATGCGGGCGTTTGAAGTGCCATTGTTTCGCCGAAACTGTCAGTAAGGCTTGCTAGCTTGAAGCTAATAGGTACTTCTGTCGCCCGATCAGAAATCAGAAATAGGAAATACATATTTATTGTGTAAACGGTACAAGAACTATAACAAAGTTTATTTTTTTATTAGTATCAACAGTTTTACCCTTTTCGGGCATACAATTTATCCTCCTCCCACCTCCTCTCCTCTAATCTTTGTCGGTACATACCTTCCTATATTAGTCTTGGTTTTCACATCGAAATTAGTGGCCTGATTTACAATGTGACACCTCTCTTCGCGAGGTACTCTGGTGGGTTTGACATCTGATGCCTCGGACTTCGGTCTTCACACTCTGAACTAGGTTCTTCTTCACACTGCTGTCGAAAAAAAGTAGGTGTAGTAGGTTAACAATATCCATTTCATTTTGTCTCTGATATAATCGCTGACTTCTGAGTAATTGGATAAACCTACCTATAGGTATAATAATAGAATTGATAGTGCGCCCAAGACGATAAACCCCGACAAAATACGGCGCTTATGTCAGTATCCAGAACTTCTTCTAAATATTGAATGCACTCTTATTGCTTTAAATAGGTCCGACCGGTCTAGAACTTGATAAATAAAACTTGGTGTTTAATGTTAATTGTTCAAGTCTTGCTTAAGTTTTTTTATGAACTTGTAAAGAGGCTGGGGAGTTTTGATGACTTTTGATGCGGTTAGACTTGGCCGTGCAACCGTCTATTTTCAGTGCCATTAACAACTCCTTAACAAGTTAACGATCTACGTGTTAAAATGCTATTTAATATTTTTATAGCTACGTCAAGAGGCACAGAAGAGGGGCAAGGTTCCTTAAAAGCGATAATAGACCTTTTTGTTTTAAGATTAAATGGCATCATAGGCCTAAATTTTTGTGTACCTAGTTTTTGTACACAGAGTAATTTAGCCTTTTTGAAGGTTATCACGTGACTCGATTAGCTCTCCACGTGAGTTGATAACGTCAACCTAGGTTTTAACGTAACCTATTTTTTTCCTACCTAGGTTTTAACGTAACCTTAAAGACAGAAGCGAGATATCTAATTTATTAATTCTCGTTTACTGTACACTCGTGTCAAAGACGCCGTTGTCTTGTCATATTCTGCATATGTAAATACAAGCTTTCCATACTTTTCGCAGTGAACGTTGGAAAGGTTTCTCAAACGGCCGGTTCCTAGCTCCGAAGTCGTTGTTTCCCAACACTCGAGACGTTGCAGAAATCCTCGAGTGCAACGTAAACAATTGCCGGTCGTGGGAGTCGGCTGGTGCCAGCGCAGCATTCGTTAGTACAATAAGTCATTTTAGAGTATTTCCTCTCATGCCCCATTGGCGAAATGCGATGCTGCGTGGGATTCGAGGCGCCATTTTGTTATCGCGTCGCGTTGCACTGCAATTCGAGAAGCATGTTTCTGATGAATCGCCGGGCATCGAATGTTGCAAGCTTTCGTTTGACGTGTCGTGCCAGTGCTGTGCTATACTGTACTTATTAACACATATTAACTTTGCCTACTTTTTATTTTTGATCTCAACGTCTAATTATTCACCTTTTCAACTGAATGTTTCAATAGGTATTTAAGATGTCAATCTCACAGTAGTTTTGTATTTAAAATCAGAAGGGTTAAGAAACATGACACAGCCTCTGTTTTCTTACCCTAACTTGCCCAGACATGACAATCCAATATTGCAATGGTACTTACATGTAATGTAGGTAACTAAAATAATTGTCAAATATCAAAATAAAGTTGCCATGTAACAAACAGACAAAGACTTAAAACATTTATCTTTGCATTAGGTGCAGTATAGAGGATTAAAATATAATTCATTCGACTCTTACGTTTGTCATTGACTTAAAAATTAACACTCATAGTTTGACTTGACGTAGACAGCACATATTATAATAGTACCTAATACTAAGAATCCAATAATAATAACAACTTGTTATTTACGAGCTAAAACCCACATAATCCAGGTGCTAAAGTGTCTAGTTGTTTACGTATTTATTACCTTTGTCAGATGTTTGTCGCGACGGAAAACCCTAATGTTTTTACGCGAGATTTCATTGGAAGTAAAGAGAATATGGGGTAATCTGAGGTCACACTTTGCAAAGGGAAGCGGCGCAACGCGTCCTGCGTTGGGTAAGCCTCACGTTAGGGCCGAAAGGCCAATAAGTCAAGTTGCGTAGGCCAGGTCCAACGGCCCCGGGCTCGTCACTGTACTATTTTTAGCTCCTTTCTCTGCGACAGAGCTCCGGACATGAGTCAATTCTTTGTTCCCTTCATTTCAACGTACACAGCCTTTTACTCATGTTGAAGTTACATACCACGATCCAAATTAATATTGTAAGCAGCCAATGTAATCATGCAACACTTGCCGATACATAAAAATAAAAATACCATACAGAGAAATACCTATTACGCAGGTTTAGGCGGAGTATGTCATATTCTGAGGACGTCACATTCTGAGTTTGCCACTTTATGAAATCGTCACATTCTGAGTACGTCACTTTCTGAGAACGCCACTTTCTAAGGACGTCACATTCGGAGTACGTCACGTCACTTTTTTAGCATGCACGTGCAAGGTGCCTCTGCACGAACAATGGATACTAGCTGCCGGCATACGACCGCTTTTATGTATGACATACAGAGTGTTTTTTTTGTATTTGCAGTATTGCTTTTGCAGTCTGAATCCGAACGTCAATAACAGTTTCCCGTTATCGTCTATAGATTCGTATTTCCCTTCAATGGCCACTGAAATAAACACCCTGTATATCATACATAAAAGCTGCCGTATGCTGTACAGCTAAAGCCGGGTCTCCACCAAGCGCACGCGCTCGCGAGGCAGCCTCGGATGTGTGGCTCGCGAGCCTGGCCTCGCGAGGCAGCCTCGCGGTTTCGCTCGGAGACACTGAGGCGAGCCTCGCGAGGCAGACCGAGCCATCAGAAGTCCGAGGCAATTCACGATGGATAGTTGTGTTATTTCTGCTGGTGCTATTTTTCTAGTGGCTTATTGTTTAAAAAAGAGGAAAAATTCATGTTTCAAGAAAAGACCAAGACGCTGGTGGATAAAAAAACTTTATGCCGTCGCAATAAACATGGGAATAAATTATTTCAAGATTTGAAACATGACGAAACCGTACATAATTTTACACGTATGTCCCTGGAAGATTTTGAAAATTTGTGCTCATTGTTGTCTGAGAAAGTTAAAAAGTGCGAGACAAATTATAGAGAAAATTACTATTTTGTCGCTCAGCCGTTTCTGGTTGATTGGGTCTGTCTGAGAAACAATGGGGGCACGTGCATCTGTTGTTACTAGCCGGTTAACTGACCTGGCTTGTGCAAATTGTTTTGTTGTTCCTTCCTGGTTATTTATTTGTGCTTTTGTTTTATTCTGCCACGGTTTTTCTTTTGTTCGTTAATATCTCACGTGTGAATAGTTGAAACTAGCAAACAGTGTCCCTTTATTTGATAATGTCATCGTTTTCTAGTTTAATGATAAGGAATTGGTTGAGGACCCATTTCTAGTGAAGTGAACAATGTAGTAAAATCAAATTTTTACTACATTTTCTACACAAAAACGCACGTTTCGTGACATAGGTATGTGTTGGGTTATGACAAAGCAAAAACATAAATGCAATAAATAATACCTAGTATTTTTTTACATTCCGTCTACAGAAGAAGAATGGCTAGCTATATCGGAAGAATTTGAGAATAAATGGAATATACCCCATGTTGCTCCAATCAGCAATGGATGGAAAACATGTTATGTTTCAAGCACCGATTATTTAAAACTATCTGCGCTCGCGAGCCAAAACCACCACCAGTCCACACCGAACGAACAGCGCACACTGAGGCACCTTTGAGCATGTCACATTTACCGACAGCGGACGGCTCGACCCCGAGGCACGCTCGGCCGAGCCAACGTGCGCCCGAACGGCCTCGAGGCACGTCCACATAGACCGAGCATTTGGCTCGCGAGGCTGCCTCGCGGGCGCATGCGCTTGGTGGAGACGCGGCTTAATATGAAAGCTGGTATCCATTGTTCGTGCAGGCGCACGTTGCACACCGTGCGTGCTAAAAAAGTGACGTACTCCGAATGTGACGTCCTCAGAAAGTGGCGTTTTCAGAAAGTACCGTACTCAGAATGAGACGATCTCAGAAAGTGACAAACTCAGAATATGACGTCCTCAGAAAGTGACCTCCTAAGAAAGTGACATACTCCGCCTAAACCATTACGCATGTCCATGTCCAAGTTGTCCAATACGGTCAAGCGGCCACCAAGGTGCGCTTTTCAAACATGCGTTAATATTGTTTAGTTTTTTAATATGTGGCCTACCTTGAGCTCTTCGGTTGCTCAATGTGAAGATGGCATTATGCGTCGAGGCATAAATCTACTCTAGACGCTAATTTGAGGCAAGTTGGAGGTTTCACAGTCAGCGTGGCCCTGTGCGGAGATTGCGACAATGGCTTACTACCCACGTTCAAACGATTACTTATACATAAAAGCAATCTGGCTGAGCTAACTTATACAAACTTGCTAGTCTTGCATTTCTGCCTAAACGTTTTTGCCACTAATAAAAACTTTTCGTTATTAACAGCACAGCATTACAATACACCTGTAGGCTATTTGTATAGGTGATGTGAACTATAACTATGAAGTCATGACTAATTGTTTGACTACGGAAAAGTTAAAGCAGCTGATTACACCTAACCCAAATAGGACGTAGGTCAAAAAAAAAACATTGTAGAATTACATTAAAAATGTTTACATTTTATTGTTAGAACTCCCTATAATGTTTAATTATGTGCATGCTAATGATGCTTAATCAGAATTTTGGAAGTTTACGCCAGGTGAACAGGTGATGTTATTATGTTAATTTATAGCATTAAGTTTTGACCTTAGAATTATGTTAGGTTATTGTGCCGGTTGGCGAACATTTAATTACCTTATACAGACACTTCAACATACATATGTACATAGTTATGTAAATATTTCTACGCCGATGCATGCTGGCAGAATATGCTGACCTAACACCTTTTACTAACCAACTTTGTGTGTACCATATTCTTGGAAATAAAGTATTGAATTGAATTGAATTGATCAAAGCACTTATGTTAGGTATTAAAATTATTAAAACTACATTACGTTGACTTTTAGAGTACAATGCGATCCTGTGTATGACTACAACTTGTGCATAAGATGACTGACTGAATCGGTGAAGTGCTTATCTCTGTTGACTCGTATTTCTGTTAGTTTTACAAAACAAATTGTCTTATGACTCCTTCAAAACAAAGATACTTGTCTACTGCAAAATATACCGGTTTTATAATAGCGTGTATCAAATTGTATATGTGAATTCTCAGAAAAGCGTGGGCATCGCGAAAAACTTAACAGAAATCGGCTCGCGTTATCCGGAGTCATTTGGTGCTGAAGCCACATTAAGTTCGTTCTAGTTGTCAAGCCATTATAATACCAATACCGACCGTTGTTATAGAACGTATTAAATAAATAGACATGGTCTCAGCATTCGCGCCGGTCCGCTAATTGTTTCGGCAGAGCAAATGCGAGGGTTCATTGCCGGACAAGCGACATTGTCCAACGAGTTTTTTCCTCTTGTGTATCATACTTCACTACATATGGATGGAATGATCACGAGTAAACGTCGCAGACGCTTGAGTGGGTTAATTTATTTATGTATTGGTTGCTTTATATTATTCTACATTATCTTACTTCATGCAGCGTCAACAAAGTATAACAATGACTGTTATGTTACTTGTTCTGTTTCACGAATATGGTGACTTTTTCATTTCATTCTTTAAAATGGATAACGGTGTCTGCTGAATCGCATAACTTTCAACCTAGTTAATTTAGTACAGCAGAGTTTATAAATATGTATATATTTTTTCACCTTATTGCAATGGATTAAGGTGAAGAAGTTTATACTACTTATGAACCCGTTTTACGTACAAACTATTTATTATACATATCCTAACCATAATGACAAAGTTTACGAATCCCAACTTCGTTATAAAAAAACGCGCGCCTTTGGTTTTTATTTAAACCCTTTGCAAGATCCCTTCTTGGTCAAAACTGGCTTCGTCATTCCGTATTACAGCCAACGGAAATTGGTGTTATTTCATCTTAATTGAGCGCCAAGCGGAACAGTCTCCACGCGTAATCACTTGGTTGCCAGTCCACGGCCAGCAGAAGTCAATACGAATACCTACACGTGCTTTGTTGGCTTACACTTGTCTTACTAGCTTTGCTTTAACGTCTTGTGTACATTTATTAACTAGATATGTGTCCATTGGTTCAGTTAAAATGGACTTTAATGTGGACGAGTGATTAAATTTCTAAACTACATAAACATATATCAAATAATTCATAAGAGAAATTCGATATTTTTCCTACTAACTGAAACTGACGTGAACTGACGATTTAACGAATTTGAAGGTGTCGAGAAGGGTTACACGACACCTCTTATTCGACAGTGATATCATGATATGTGATAGGTATAAAAAACGTAGGAACGGAGACCATAGTTACTATACTTGGAAATGCCGTAATATAATTCCGGTTTACATTATATAAAGTAACAAAGGAAAGGTTTATTCCAATGACGTTGTTCGACGTAGACAAAGAATAGACAGTTTATCGTTAGTTACCATTTAACGAGTGAGTAAGCAAATAGTTACCGTACACAACGATAATGCTTTATCGGGGGTCTCAGAGTGCACAGCATAAACACAGGGTACTGTACTCTCTATCTTATCTCTCGTCTGATAACGACTACGAACATTATTAGTGTTGTCTCGTAACTTCGGTGAGCTTCAAAAACAACAATTATTTTGAAATTAACGCTTCGTGGGTTTCGCATTGTTAATGTTGTGTTATGAGTAAGATGCATAAATCTTGTTCATGCATCGCTGGATCGTTACGATTATTATGATTGAACGTAAACGTGTAAGATGTTTCTACCGAACTGTTAAATAGTGTGCAGTACACTCATAATTTAAATAATTTCCTGGGTATTTGCATTATTCGGAACTAGTTATGTATTCAATTTATAGTAGGTATTGATACTTCATGTAAGCAATATAATAATATTTCGATTTCTTGCTTTCATAAATGTCGGATCCCGCGATTTTAATAGATAAGTTGGTATGTTATAGGAATATAAAGTCCGTCAACCAAATCTTGTCAGTAGTAAAAGGCGGCAAATTTGAAAAATCGCGGGTTAGCAACACTGTGTTCAAATAATTCCAAAACGCGTGTCATCAGTGTTTTATCTGTGGAATGTGGATCCTGATATCGTGAATGACAGCCGTCACCTTATTTGTTTTCATTTGGTTTTCATTCTGAATCGTTTCTGTTTCAAGAGATATTTCTGCTGTCCCCATTAAATACCAATACATTAAATAAGAATAAGCAAAGCTAAGGGGCCTACAATGTACAATCATGCTCGTTGATGGTAAACATTACTAAAAATGGAGGTTATGACAAGTACTGGAAGAACTCTTTCGAACTTTTAAGATTATGTCAAAGAGTAGTATAATATATGGATTATGTTCAGTTTTTTTGTTTTAGGGTTAAAAGGCATAAATAAAATGAAAACGTATGCCTAAATTTATCCAACAAGACCATAAATTGTGTCCTGGAAACCGTCCATAGGCCCACATGTCTAATATTTTCAGCAATCACTTGTGACTATTTACAAAGGTAAACCTTTTAAACAGTATTAAGAGCCTTGATTATATCGCCGTTCTTTCGCAATATCTACCTAATCCATACATGTTTGTTGCAGGATTAAATCTTGCCCAATATAAGGCGTTCGTAGTAGAAAGTATCTCTTCAGACAATACTTACCTATGGCGGTTTATATACGTGTACAACGCAACCAAGTCGAAAAGTGCCCCTTATCTTATTTACCTTTAAATTAAATAAACACCCAAATATCAGTTGTTTTATTTTTAATATGTATATTGTACAATATATACCAATAAAAAAAATTACACAGGTATGTCATATTCATTCAGAACAGTACACTAATTTACATTAACAAGTGGCATATTATATTGTAAATAACAAATATATGCACTATCTAATTATCTGCATTTTGATATGATTTTATTTTAGTAAACTTAGAAGACATAGGGAACAAAGAGAATATAAGCACTACGATAGAGAGTTGTTTTTGATATCTTCAAATTTGTTCATCATTTTGATTAACATTGTTTTAACAACGCTTTTAAATTGTCCGTCCATGTTTCAATTTTTTTCAATAAACCGCGAGTGACAATTTGAATTGACGTACGCAGGGCGCGCTCAGCGGAAAAAAAATCTTATGGTTCGATGTACATTGCTGCTTTTCTTAGCGCAATACTGCTCTTTGAGTGTTGCCCTACTTTAGTTTGCTTTACATTGCTACTGACAAGATTTGGTTGACGGACTATATTTATTGAACTCAAGTATGAAACTCGTTTTTAACAAGCTTTTATTAGGTCCTGTATGTATCTAACTATATGTAATGCAATCTTGCAAATTAAATTTGATCCACTTCCCGGTTTCCGATTGAGCTGAAATTTTGCTTACACATGTAAGTCCGGTGACAATGCAATATTATGGTACCATCGAGCTGATCTGATGATGGAGACAGGAGGTGGCCATAGGAACTCTGTGATGAAACAACGTAACCTAATTATGTTAGGGGTTTTTACAATTGTCTCGAATTCTCGATGAGTATTAGTTATCTGTCGTAAGAAAAGTACAGTCAGCGATAAAAGCTTGTACCAAAAATGAAATCTTTGCCAATGAAAACTTATTTTTAAGTTGTGATGATGATGTGCCCCGTTGTAAAACGTGCGACTGCCAGGGTATTAAGCTTCCCTTACTCTCGGACAAGCCATTGAAACTTCAACCCGATGCTAAACCTACACTCATACACTATGCTTCATAAAGTCAAACCGGTATTAAACACTGTTTTACATTTAAAGCAAAAGAATCAAGTAACCACGCGGTTTTAACTACGATAAGGCCGTAGGCTCGATGCAGTTTTGGCACACATTCGCTACAGCATTGCGTCACAAAGCAACACGCTCGGTATCGGGCACGTCGTGTAACACTTTTACGTTGCCGCGGCACCGCCTGCCCACCTACTTGCGCACGCTTCGCTCGCCTCGCCTCGCGATCCACCACTTTACATAATTGCTCGTGAAACACATCAACTTACGCAATAGCAAAACAACTCGAGATTCTGGTTGAGTTCACCAAAAGAGGGTCACCGGCTGACCGGTCTAGTCTACAATTCTAGATAAATATGTTTGAATACATTAATACAAGTATTTTATTAATACAAAAATATGTATGCTTCAGAACGTGACTTGTAAAATGCTGAGAGCTAATCATGAAACAATATATAATATTTACCTCATTATGTTACTTTATCGTAACAACGGATGCCAACTTTGACCTACAGCTGTTGTAATTCCTATAAACAATAAAAAACATGATAACGCTGGATTTACACGCGAATTTACATGATGTGTGTAATGTAAGTCCTCACCATAGTTTCATATCGGCATAATGACTCTGCTTAAATGTCAAAAGTTAAGGTTTGAGACGTATTGCACTATTGGCCAAGCATATTAATTGCTAGCAAGCTAAGTGAGCCAAGGAAGACGCCACAAACTAAACAGGTTAATTTTCAAAATAGGGTCAATCGCGTGATACGATGATTACATCATAGGTGCTTATTTTCAAGGACACGTGCATTTAATGTCATCGTAACATCTAATATTGTCAATTAACATTAATGAGATTCCGTTCTTGATTCAAAACGAGGCTACGTAAACAAACAGAAGCTAAGCCGCAATTACGTCACGGAGTTGCGGAGCCGCGGATGTATTACAGCACTGACAAGCGATCAGAGCGACATTCTATCGGTCGAAACGGTTTTAACTTTCTTTTCTCGTTTCGTAATGATACGGCCCAGCGGAGAGGAGCTGTCGCTGCGCTTGCACCGTCGGCGCCGGCGACGCTGGGTTTCACAACCCGGCCGAGGCTTCAATAACCGATTTACTTTATGCATGCACCGGACACCTACCACACAAATTCGACTCGACTCTTAGCAATCCAAGAACCAAAATCAGGATGCAAGAATAAACACCATAAACTTTTCGTATTCGTATACAACGACGATGGCGACTATAAAAGTTGTTGCAATGTTTTTCACATAGTTTTGGTACGGTGATAGCTGTCATCTCAATACAATTTATGTGTTTTAAGGTTATAAATTGTACGGTGTCTCCGTACCCAAGCTATAGGATAAATACTACTATAGCAACTACTTTGAGAAATATCACTATTAAACGACTTACACTGTAGTCGCTGCTAACAGACCGCTTAGCATCACTTGCGTTGTCGCGCGCGACTCTATACTTGAAGTCACGCTTAACATATGGAATTGCGCACGACAACACAAGTAATGCTAAGCGGTCTGGGCTACTCGAGACGCAGCTCACCAGCACGGAAACCTCGTCAACCTGTCAATCCTCCCGACACCGGCTACGAAATGAGCGTCATAATAAGGTCATCTTGCGTATGCGCTCACTGTGTAGGCTGTTGCACAAACGTGACGCGATTGCGATTGTAATCCGGGCGTGCCGCGATATCTTATGCACTACAGGAAGTGAACTTTCGAACTCTTTCACTTTTTATTGCCCCTTTTAGTACCATCCCATTTCACGTTCCATTGCGCCCGAAGAATTAATCTCGTTTCAAGCTCGCCCTGGAGTGGTTAATTAAAATGGTCTTGTTTGTAAACTGGCGCGCCATGTAACAGCATTGCGCACACCCATTGTGTGTATTTAGTATTTCCACTTAGAAACAATTGGAATTATGTAAGTGGTTAATTGGGGCAACTTGAGTCATTCGTGCTAGAAACTAAATTTGACACAAGTTTTTTTTACATTAACTGATTATACAAAAAACTGGAAAGACGTCTATAAAACAAGCAATGACCATATTACATATAACGGTTTTGAGCCACCATCACAAATGAGGTTTAATTACTTTATTGTCTTACGATATTTTAATGATGTAACATCGATTATTGATCAATTTTATCATTAACGTCAGTAGCATATTTATAGGTATACGTCTAATTTATGCAAATTCACTTTCCTAAACTGCGCAATTTTGTCTAAGACCGGCACTTATGAGACTTAGAGACGGAGATTTTTGTCAAATTGAGTTGTATTCATCTCAATTTTGCATTTCTGTGCTGTGACTGCATAAATGTATACTTGCAACGAGCGGAAAATTTTCGCGATTACAGTTTCCGTGCCAAGTAAAGAGATGCTCGGAAATTTATTTTTTAATATAATTTGGGCACACATGACCAACTGCCGTATTCGAACTTCAAGATATTCACAAGAGACGACACGTACTAGATCCATTCTAGATACGTTATAGTTTAGATTTCAATTAGTTCTCTTTTGCAGCACAATTCGGGCAACCAATGTCACTTTTACGTTAGATATCTATTAGATGTGAATTGGATCTGTAAGTGATATCTTGTGGAAATCGTTCAAGAGTATCTCCAGAATCGCGCAAATGTCAAATTTGACAGGTTAGATCTTAAACATATCGTTATCGTATCTTGGTGATGTCTAAAAGGTATCTAATAGATGTCTATTTCTAAATCCGAATCGGGCCCCAAGAGTGTTGCGTTACTTGCGTTGTGGTACAGCCCAGCCTAACGCCTGCCTGTTGGCCTCGCGAACGTAGGAAGCGCGGCGTCACCAAGCCGTCCATTGTGTAGAATTGTAGCATTTACTTATGCATGCATCCGGGTTTAAACAGCATGTCTTTAGTGTGTTTAGTCATAGCCATAAACGAATTTAATTAATTTATGCGACGCCTTGGGCCCCGGAAGGCAATAAGTATTTAAATTAATGAAGACGCCATTGCGGCATGCTTGTTTCTGTATAGAGCTATTTCAATGGTAGCAGTAATACATATAACATAATTCTACAAAACACAGTACAGTTTACGACTAGACAAGGCAAGTTCTTGGATCTACCAGTTAACCTTTTTAATACATGAGAGTAGAGTACAATGGTTTCTGGCGTCTTGTCTTCTGGGGGCGTATTGTAGTTTCGCTATAATGAAAGAAAGCATCAGTTCCTTACTATGTTAGATATTATCTAAAGTTGTAATGAGTCAATTGCTGTGTTTTGTCTCAATCGCGCGATATAAATGCAAGTAATGCAACCAACTTTAGGCCGCTATTTCTAACTATGTAAAGTGATGCTGACGTAGATAAACATGTCAATTAATTGCTCGTGGCCACAGTATATCAAGTTGTTTATCAAACCAACAATTATCATTCTACTCAGTCTTACAAAGGGTAGGTACTTGAATTATGAATAGATACTTAGCAAGATGCTTATCAAAGCGGCCGCGGTCCTTATTGCGTTTTGCGTCACGTATATATAATTGCTGTATGTTATTTTGCAACAGTCGTCAACTGAACCACCCACAAGGATCGTTTCGTGATGATAACTGAAGGAGTTTCTTATTGCGTGGTAGACAATAAAACTGTATTATATAATCACAGAATAGACGACGAATGTAAATCAAATTGTCTATGTCACATGTCAAAGATATAAAAAAATCGCAATGTTTTGAGTTTTGACGTATGGACGTCAAAGGTTAATATGCATTCAACATTTGTTTGCATATAATTTTGAGGAAATATGTTTTCCGAGTGCCAATGTTTACTTACTGAAATAACGTGGACTTCAAACGTCGGTATATAATGCAAAACATGCGCGATATAAACAAAGACAATATAACACTTGTTTACAGTCATGAAAATAGGTATTGCGAGTGGTCAGGTCAGATTAAAATGTAACAAAGTATTTATTGTGTTTGATGCGTCATAGCCGCCTCCCAACGGCGAACCAAATATGCCGGGATTCCTTCGATCTATTACGGTCGTAGTTTGTTGCCGTGGATAAGACATGCATGACTCATAAAAATGCAACCATCATCAGTTTGCGTAGCGATCTCGATGATGTTGTTGTCCGTTTCAAGATGTGTGTCAATAATGAAAGGAAAGTGGCACGACCGGCCGCGCCGGTAGGTCAGTGTCGCTCGCTTACATAACTAGTGTCATACCATCCATCGTGATTTCGGACATGACTCCTTTTGAGAACATTGTCCTCCTTCTCGAAAGCACGTTCCGTCCGAGTAACCTCCGCGTTTGCGCTGCAGTTCTTGACGAGATTCTTTATAGTCTACTGCTAGTACCTTATGGCTTAAACATGAATGATGTGACGACCTGATAAAAATTGCAGGGAAGTCATGGACAGCACATGTGGGGAGGTAACTGGGAAAACCTTTTTCCAACAGTGCATGCCTTAAGGCCGATATGATGATGCATGGAAGACAATGGATAAAAATCTCTGAAAATTATATTCCTCTTAAGGCCATTAGGCGAACAAGTAGTTTACATAATGCACCCCCTTATACATAAACATAGTTTTTTACTTTTTCGAGCACTTCCCTACTGTGTTAAATCATGCATTTTACTACATAATTGCATAATGCACAAACTGGCACACTATTCAAACCTAACATATAAGTACTAAAGGTGAGGATCACGGGGCATAGATTAGAGGTCAGTTTTCTCCGAGTGCGGAAGCACATGGCGAGCAGGAAGGCGTGGGTACGGCGACGTCATCAATGCCGTTGAACTGCGCAAGGTCTTGCGCAGCTTCCTGCTTCGTGTGTACCCTCTTAAGCCTCGATCCGAAGAATACGACTACGTATACTTTTATATGTGGGTGTTAGGCGTGTATCGGACGTAGAATTTAGGGACTCGGTTCCTTTTTCAAATAGGTATACCTCATTTTTAGATACCACGTATACGTAGTAAGTTCAAGTTGAAACGTTTTCTCCTACGCTAATAAGTAGGTACTTTTAAACAACCTTACTGCGAGTTTAATTTTCGAGTCGAGTATTTTTCTTGGGTAGCTATATGAAATATTCTATCGCCACGCAACCATACCGAACACCAATATTTCAGAGCCCCAGCCATTAAGCGAACAGGCAAAAACGCCGCAGTAAAAATAAAACTCAATTTCATAGCGTTGGTTCCATTAAACATTAACTTCTTGCTGGTCTCGAGTGTTTTCGAAACATCATCTTGGGTAACTCGCCCACTGAACCAGAACTGACTCGTTTAAAGATTGAGATTGAAAGAAAATCAAGTACAACCGAGGAAAACGTGACTTGACGAATGCTATATTTTTAATTCTACAAACGTAATCGCGTAGCGAACTGTGAGTATGCAAATTTTAGTGTTGTTTTTCCATTATTGAACGTACTAGCAATACAATAAACGAACTGCGTACTTATCCAAGCGTGATACCACATAACAGTACGCCAGTAATATAACAAACGTATAAACATGTATTTATTCAGTTGATTTGATACAGGTGAATTCCATAGGTAGCAGGTAGAGTTCGCCCTCGCTGCATCAAATCGGTGCTCACCGCCGTAACGCACACCTCTACCTACGTGCTCAAGGGTCCGTGAAATGTACCGTCTCTGTTACTATCTGCCAACTTGGCCGACTGTAATTTAACCATCTTGATCTTTGCGTTTGGTTTATGTAATTATGCGAAATAACCTTTAATTACGGAAAGCGATAAAAATAAAGTTACAGTTCGATTACGATTGCTTTAAAATAATTTAAGATGCACTAAAAATAAGTCGTTATTTTTATAACGTCCTTAAAACTTACTTCTTGGATGCCGGTGCAATATGCCTCGTAATACCTACGCTTGAAATGTTTCGTAATGCATTACAACCTGAGACCCTCGAGGCGGGTGTGGAGCCACCACCGTGACAAGCGGGGTGGTCTATGGCATGACGCGGAAAGCCATGCTTCGGTGCATTAGAACCGGGCCCCGTGGAAAGCGATAACGAACCGCACATACTAGCACCCACATGTAGACAGTTCTACATAGCGGCAAATAGAACTAAAATTTACTTTACAGTAATTACTTACCTACGTGCTATACTAACCATTTAAACTTAAAGAAAAACATCCGTTTGACGTAATTTGATAAGCTATATAGGCATCCTACACGAGTTCAGTTACTAATAATTTTCATAACGGCAGCTCTTTGAACTTAAAACTTAGTTCCAAGTACATAGTTACGATATGGGGAGATCAAATGACCATTGTAACTAAAAGAAAAACATTCGTTTGACGCAATTTGATAACATAGGCATCCAAAACTAGTTCAGTTGGTTCAAATGTTATCGCCGCAACTTGGAGATAATAACGACCCGAGTTCTTGTTTTGTAGCAGTTTGTTCAACTTGTATTTTGTCAACGCTGGCTTATTTACAATATCTTAACAAGAAATGGCTAAAAATAATCGTTAACTGCCGCATCCGCAGGCGTTTTCTGTGAAGTGCTATAACGAGTCGTGTGCATATCCACTTAGTCGTGGGTACGCTAAACATTCACACGACAATTTCAACGCATTACTTTAATAGCGTTTTATTTATGATCTACTCGTAATTTGCAATTCGCAATTTGAACAAGTTTCCCTATTATCTTAGCGAATATTTAAACAGCAAGAGCTACATAATTTAAATTCCATAGTGGAAGTATTGCATGTATTCGCCTACGCTTGCACCGAGGCCGTATCGGTGCACTGCACTGACCCGCATCGCGCCAACGAAAGTGAAACTATGTAGTCGTAATCGCCGGGCTGTTCTCTACTTTTGTAATAGAACCAGCCACTGTGCCCACCGCATCTGATAATCCACTTGGAACCTTTGCCGGCGACGTCCTTTGTTGGCTTTTTATAGCCTGTAAAATAAAAGGAATACATGAGAATCGCATTTGCTTCTTACCTTTCTCGGTTTAATACTAAGAAGCATTATATCTAACCTTTTTAAGAAGTAATATCAGTAGCATTTAACTTGTTTTAAATTCAAGTATTATCTTTAAGTAGCAGCTGCTATTTTGTTTTACATATTTGTTTAAAACTTAACAGTTTCGTATCTTAACAAATTCTTAGTCAGTGTTGAAACTTCATCAGATTTTGAATTGATCTCGACTACGCTGCCATAAATAATATGATTTAAACCCGCGGCAAGACTCGCCGCATATCAAGAGCCTCATGGTTTAACACCCACAACCTTCGACGTAATCCTACGATGAATTATTTTTCCCCGTAGTATTATTATACATCGCACTCATATACATATGTAAACAAATACGTACTAAATATTAATAAGTAACGTTACAAAACTTTTAAACGACATTTCAATTTAAAGTAATTGAGTAGTCCTCAAAAACATAAATGAAGAACGGATGTTGCACATCTGTTGCGTTAAGTCAGAATAACAGGCAATTAGTAAAGACGAAGAGACGGCCATATTCGCACAATGTGTCCCACACATTGGACCACTTCCCCCGCCCTCTGCCCTGCCAATCATCTCCATTTTAAGTGCAAACCCAACTACATTTCGAAGCGAGTGTTATATTTTAAACCAGGCCTATCAATTACAAATAAGAATACGGTACTCATTTTTAATCTACACGTCAAATAAATTATCAGAGTATAATATCATAGAGTTTCGCTTTATTACGATACGAACTGAGTTACGTCTTCGGCTTGTAGGTGTAGTTAATCCACTCCATTGCATCTACGAAGGCTACCATTCGCCCATCGCATAAGTACCGCGCGCACATTACATGCGCCATACGAAACACCATAGCCATCATAAAGTTAAACGCGTTATAAACGAGTTTTGATAGGCTTTTCATTAAAATGTACTTAAGTTTTTGACGAACTTTTTACGATATCATAAAATATGTTAATTGTACAAGAATTTGACATTAAAAAACTACAAACATCAAAATACTGACTTGCAATAGTCCCAACGTGATTTGCACATGCACATTGTGCCATTATTAAGGGAAGAAAATCTCTAATAGTATTAATTAACGTACCTATACCGTATTTAGGTTACCATTATTCTTAATCACAATTAAACTGCATTACATATTTACTCGCTTGTCCACAGACTTTATAATTTGCTTCCTCATTGTGTCTTGTCTTGTATATTAAGTGAACACATGTCTTAGTTCCTACTTTTATTTATAAATCTTCTTCTTTCTTCCAGGTAAGAGTTGGGCCGCTTTCTGGCTCTTCAACAACAGTACGTACTTTTACTTTTATAAGGGGTCAGATGTCGCACGGTAGCTGAAAGTAAAATTTAATTCACGATCGATTTGATACAATAACTCTGAGGTAACAGTATTGAATGACTGTGAACTTTATTGTGAATACAGATTATAATTGCGGTTACATACTGTGATACAATGCAGAAATTATTGGATAACTGCTGAATAGAGTTAATTGGAGGAAGGATCGTTCAATCAAAACTATACAGTAGTGATTTCTTGATTTCATCGTTTATCAAAAATTATCCAACCTTGTTATAGAACAAAATTAATATTTATAAGGCGTAATAAGAAAGTAATTGTTGGTCAATAATTTGAAGAATTGTTTAAGTAAATAGGTACACTGTTAATCTAAAATCTACGGTAGCGGCTCTCACAGACACACGTTTTGTTACTATAGGTACTGTAAGAGCTTTACAGTCTGTCGCAATATGCCATCTTCGATTGTAGTGCCCTCTTAACCTTTAGCATTCACATTATGGTGTTAGGTTTATTTGTTAAAATCAGTTACGTCCGCCAAATATTTACTGGACTCATTTGACAGTGTTGCCACATGGCTGTTCAATGTGACCTACTTAGATGTAGGTATTAGAGCCAATGATCGGACAGCTATGAGGAGTTATGCAATAAAGCCTGTATTTTAGAGTATTAGTATTCCAAGTTGAACAGTTAGTATGAAGCGCATTTAAATTAGCAGTTTATTATTCATCTTGAATCGATCTAGCCACATTTGGCGACTGGTAAGATGACGTCTCTGCGATAGCTTACGATTAAGCATGGATTAATTTGCACGCTAGTAATAAATAATAGGTACGAGAGTACTTCACATTTAACAGTTCTCGGGTCATGTATAATTTAAGGCGACGGTAGAGGTGGGTAAATTTTCAGATTCTGTCAATTTACCCCATTTCACACACAAGCGCACTTCACGCACACTACCTCACTTTACTGGGACAGGTCATTGACCCATCAAGTTTTTTTTAAGATAGAGTTTTGAGTTTAGTGACCTCCTTTTAGGAAAAGCGTTCCATTGAAAGAAGAAAGAGAAACAATACATTTAATCTTGCTTTCCTTGTCTGTTCATGTCACACGTGACGTATAAATTCTAATAATTCATTTGGTTGTTGACAATTTTCTACATTATGGCTTTGTCGAGATACGCGTTTTCTAAAGTTAAACCGAATAAAACCAGATGTCATTAAGTCAGATGTAAAATTTTATTTACTACTCTATACGACTTTTCATAAGGCGCAAAATCAATTCAATGAGAATTTAAATAAATAAAGTTCCGGCAGGGTGCAAAATTTCAATAAGGCGGACAAAATAAAATTTGAAAATATATGGAAACAGTGTTGGCTAATGTACCCCTAATATCTTTACCGATTTAGTTTTATGTGGTATGCCTTTTGTTTCGCTATTAAATTAATAAAATGAAAATAAAAAATATAATGTAGGTGTTGATAGTTACTTACGGCGGTAGGAGCGGCAATGAACCCCGTGCAGAGTAGAACGTGAGGTGCGTTGGGATAAGTGCATATCAGGGATGTTGCGAACATCCGCATCCGCAACCGCGGAACTTCCGCATTATTTTCAACATCCGCATCCGCATAAAATCGATGCGGAGCTTATGCGGATGCGGATGTCGAACAAGTCGGTACAGGAACGTCTTAGCGGCGGCGTTAGTGCTAGGTAATTTCGTCATTACCTATAACGATATCGTCTAGAATAGTCTAGACATGCCTATGGAACTCTCCGCGCGAGCTCGGATTTATACCTACGAATCTGTTCTCGTTCACGGTAGAAAAGCAAGCCAGTTGGTTGCCACACGCGCTCACGCACGCACGTCACCGCGCGCCGCACTGCCAATTTTTACGATAGTTACAAGCTACGTAGGTATAGGTAGGTACTATTGAATTTCTTTAGACATGTAGTGTTTATTATGACACATTTATCGTTCGATATCGACATAGTTGAAATAGGAAGCAAACTTTTAAGTTCGATTGGTAGGTAAAGTTTATTTTAACAACAGTACGTTCTTAACTTTACAGCGGAAAGTACTCTTAGAGAAAGAAAAAAAACATGCATTACAATTTTATGTAAAACAATTATAAATTAATGATAACATACATAATTGTAGATTTAGATTTTATGTCAATTCGTTCCGCTGTATAAGTAGGTATTTTATTTATCATTTCTAAGCGTCGGCAACCCTAGCGTTGAACCGGCATGCGCGGTGTGGGGAGCGGCGCGTTGAAGGTCACTCCATTGTATTTTTGTGTAGGTATCAAAACGGTAGGTATTTGCGTTTTCTTTGAGAGATAAATATCTGTTCGTAAGAACTATTATATAATCTGTGGTCTAGATCCAGAAAAGTCGGCCAAGTCACTGTTTATTAAATATAACGCACTTATATTCTTGCACAAATACTAAAAGTTTCGTTTTTTTTTAAGAAAAATTACTAAAAATGTAATATTACACGTAAGTACCTAATCTTGACATCCGCATCCGCATCCGCGGATGTGAGCCTTTAAATATCCGCATCCGCATCCGCATCCGCGGATGTCAAAAAATCTGCATCCGCAACATCCCTGGTGCATATATCTACTAATAATTCTTTGGCTGGTTGGTAACCCTATATCTTTTATTTTTTGTTTTACTGTTATTAGGTTAAGGGAGTTTTAGGGAGTAAAAAAAATAGTTATTTTCGATACAAGTGCGAAAAAGAGGAAATTCGAAACGAGTGGCGATAAATTAAAACACGACCGAAGGGAGTGTTTTAAATCGACACGAGTTGCGAATTACCTATTCGCACGTGTATCGAACAACGTTTTACAGTACATATGGCACTTTAAAGTTTCGACATACGCACGAAAAGTGCTATTTTACGCACTAGTGCGGAAAAGTAGCCCCATATGTACTGTAAAAGATTTTTCGATTTATGCGCTCGCGTGATTGCCGATCGATTATAATAAAATTAGACAATAGTTATTTGTACAACAAGAGATCAAAGTTTGATATTTCTTCGAGTGCTTATTTTGAGTCCCGTGCAAGCGAAAGATTCTATACTAATTTAGAATCTTGAGCGCAGTAAGGGACTCAAAAGCGCACGAGATGTTAATAACTTTGATCTCGTGTAGTTCACAAAACTTTTCACCTCAGCAGTGAGAACATATTAGAGAACCCGAAAAATGTATTCCTTCTTCATCACTTACCTCTATTCACTCATGTTTTCTTAAGATATACCAACAATTAAGTTTTCACCTCAGCAGCTCGAACAAGGGTACTTTGCTACTTAAAAACAGTGAGCAAAATCGCATTTTGCTCACTGAGTGAGACAAAATGAGCAAAATGCAATTTTGCTCACTCAGTGAGCAAAATGCGATTTTGCTCACTGTTTTTAAGTAGCAAAGTACCCTTGTTCGAGCTGCTGAGGTGAAAAAGAACTTGTTTTTCACGCATCGAATGTAGATCCCTATGACACTTCCTCCAAGTCTCCTCCAATAATGTTTATACCTTATTTTAATTACAATGTACCTACCTTAAATGTTACATTTTTAAATATTTTTTGTGCTATACATACTTCAAAAAAAATCGCTGGAGGCCTAGGAACCACTGGTAGCCTAGCGGTAAGAGCGTGCGAATTGCAATTCGGAGATCGCGAATGAGTTTTTCGGAACTTATGTACGAAATATCATTTGATATTTATCAGTCGCTTTTCGGTGAAGGAAAACATCGTGTGAAAACCGGACTAATCCTAATAAGAGCCTAGTTTACCCTCTGTGGGTTGGAAGGTCAGATGGCAGTCGCTTTCATAAAAACTAGTGCCTGATGATGATGTGACACATACTTCCAAAAAATTCTGCAAATATTTTACGTGACAACTGCTTATAAATAAATATTATGTCGGTACACTTATAAAGTAGAAAATATCTTATAGGTACATAATATAAAAACCGATCATGTACCTACGAGTAGGATTCACTATGGGTTCCACAGTTACACATTTTTATTGCATATTTTTTGTTTAAGACCAACTCACCTATAGGACATAGGGGTCTTCCATTAATCTTTTGGCGTTGAACTATTTTTTGTATATGTCATACAATTCTGAGATAGGTTATGGTACATTTTTGCTTACCTACTTCTACTTATGTATTATATCTGATATGTCACATGATACCAAAATCGCCGCAAAGTTAAAAAAAGTTCATTTATTTACGTTAGTAGTCCATCTTCGGATCACCGACTTAATTACTACTTCCTTACTTGACATATTATGTGTATCAAATTTCAGTTGAACTAGTCCAGTAGTTACGGTGAAAATTGGCTTTAACAAAATGGCAGACACACGAGTGATCTTATAAGGGATATTTTTTTCCTTGAGTGAACGGTATGCACTTATGCCAATGCACTTCACGTTTCACGCGGCGCGGCGTAATCTGGCCCCTATTTCACCACGGTGACAGGTACGACAATTATAAAACATCACTGTTATTGACGCTATAGGCATCCATGGACTACAGTTACCGCTTATCATCGGGCGGGTCGTATTCGTGTTTGCCACCGTCATTGTATTATTTTAAAAAACTTTATTTTATCGGATAAAACAGACATTTCTCTTGCGAAAAAATCTTGTGACAATTGTCACAAGATTTTTCAAAGAGTTTTCAGTAAGTCTTGACATGAAATGAGTTCTGTGTCGCAATTTCGTGACAATTGTCGTGTTTCTAGTGACAATTGCCACAAAATAAGATTTTTTAGTGGCAATATAATGGAGTTTATTTATTTATTAAAATGTTGGTGGCAAACAAGCACATCGCCCGTCCGATGGTAAGCGGTTACCGGTGGAGGCCTGTGACGTCAGCAACAGTGATGTCGACAATTGTCGCATCTGTCACCGTGGTCGTGGTGAAATAGGGGCCAGTAAGTACCTAATAATCACAATGGTCTTAAGTGTCACAGAGCCTACTGGCGCTTAAGTCCTTTATGACAATTTCTGCCTATTTTAATATGATAGCTATTTAAGTTTTATTTTAAGTTAACCTTAGCTATAAGTTTTAAATTGTTAAGATGTACTAACAAAATATGGACCATGTTTGTCTGAAATAAATGTTTTTTTTTTAATTATTCAAAAAAAAGAAACCGAATAATTATATCGAACTACCGAGTACCGAACCTCCTTACAAATGTTAATCAGAATCAGTTGAGAAATGTGATTTGCAAAGGAGAAGAATTCGGATATACGAAAGCATTTTTGCCCAAGTTGAAAGGGAGACCTTCGCTAACGCTCGGTCAATGATGGTTTAGGTACAGCCAGCTGCAGAGGAAAGGTATATACCACCCCTGCATACAATCAACTTTGCAAGGGTGGTACCTTTTCTCTGCAGCTGACTGTACACTAGCTATGAGCGCCGCGCCGGCGCGCCGCCGCCGCCGACAAAATTTTTGCGCCGCCGCCGCCGACGCTGCGCTATCGGCGTGGCATCGGCGTGACCTTGGTAGTTACTACTACTTTCGGAATCAGATAATATATTTTTAATCGAGTTTAGATCATTAACAGCGCCACTTCGAATAGTTTATAGGCATTCAAAAGGTATTTTAGGCCCATATAATTCAAAAATATCGAAGGCAAATGCTAACTTATCTGTCTAATAACCGCGCTACTAGTCTTGGGGAAACGAAATTATTTAATATCAATTTTAACATCAATATGCTTGTAATAAACATACTGATTCCCTTCCATTTTTATTGTGGAACGTTCCACATTACAATTTATAGAGTGTATATATACACTAGACATATGTCAATCACAATGAAAAAATTAACTGTGATCAATTCTGGCTAACGTGAGCTCGAACTCGAACCCACATCTTTGCATTACCGTACCGATCTTAATTTTGCCAGCTAACCATCATTTACCGCGAATTTAGCCATTGCAAGCATGGTTAAACGTCTTTAAAAG
Organism: Cydia amplana; assembly: GCF_948474715.1. Classification (NCBI taxonomy): domain Eukaryota; kingdom Metazoa; phylum Arthropoda; class Insecta; order Lepidoptera; family Tortricidae; genus Cydia; species Cydia amplana. Next base: position 11,384,390 of record NC_086081.1, on the reverse strand, counting down.
GTATAAAATGGGGTTAATTTTAAGATATTAAGCGTTTCCACGTCCAAGTCCAAATGTCCGGCCGTTGGCTTCGCACGGAAGGGCGTCGGAATCGGGTCTCAATTAAACTTGGCCACTGTTCAAATTTCAAGCTTTGCTCTCTCGCAGCTCAATATATGGCCTTGCATCGCTCCCATGGAATTAAGCCGCTATCTGAACCTGCAAGTTTTTGGCCCTGTTTGGAGCTCAACTTTCGGTCTGTTTTAAAACGCTTGAGCCTTGGTCCTTATCCGATCTTAGCTCCATTGCAGCTCGGCCTTTGGCGTCGCACGAATGCGCCCGCAGGAAAGCTCCAGATCTTTAACACTATGGCTTCAGTCTTTATTGGCCTGCGCCCTCGCTCTGCTCTCATGCAGCTCGGCCTCTCACAGAAGCGCGCCGCAATTGGCGCTCCAGGCGTTCGGCCGTCAGCCAATCTAACACTTGGCGTTCGATTCTTAGCTGTATACTTACCTGCAGCTCATCCTCTGGCCTCGCATTGGGAAATCAAGTCTTCGGTGTTACATGGAGCTCGGCGTTGGGCCTCACTTTGGGCCTCACTATGGTTATCGATATTGGTTATCGATACGGAGACGGAGCTCGATTTTCTTTGGACTGTCGAGTCTGTCGACAAGACGTTTCCCTGATACAGTCAATCCGCAATTTTTAACTTAGCATTAGCACAAAAGAGTGCCTCGCTA